>NW_017306273.1:1848025-1857594 GCF_000935625.1 Nanorana parkeri
GGTACATTTTTGAACAGCAGAAGATAAATTGAGCACTTGCATGTGCCTGCTGTTTGCACGTGGAGCTCCCCAGATAAAGTAGCTTACAGGTTGACTAAGTGGATGTGTGTGCTTAAAAAGGAGAACTATGAGGTGAGTGATTTTCACTCACCTCATAGTTCTAGCCGACCTGTGACAATGAGACTGTCACAGGTCGGCTCAGTAGATCGGGAGGTGAGGGAACACATACCGGGTTCGCTCACCTCTCGATCCTGTCACGGCTCTCTGCCGTGACAGGGGGAGGGGCTGGATTCCCCTCTCCGATCTGCCAGCGCTGACTGGCGGAACGGACGGGGCAGGGTACAGCTGGCTCTGCCTCTAGATAGGCAGAGCCAGCTGTCACTCACGCAGCTGGGCGGATCCCGTCATCTAAGTCGTGATCCGCTCCGGCTGCGGCGTCTCAGTATACTGAGCTTAGGGTAACAGGACGATGCTAGTTTGTGTCCTCCCGTTACCCTAAGGAGAACTATGGGGAAAAACACTAACCCCATAGTTCTCCTTTAAAGCTGGGTTGGACAGATCACAGGAGCCAGGTCGCCAATGTTCCTTAACCCTTTCGCTGCCAAGGACGTATGGCATACGGACCTACAAAAGTGCTTCCAGCTGGCCAGGTCAGTATGCCATACGGACCTGGCATTTACAGTTCTACTATAAGCTGATGGTCGCTTTAGCGACCATCAGCTTATAGTAGAACTGTAAATGCCAGGTCCGTATGGCATACTGACCTGGCCAGCTGGAAGCACTTTTGTAGGTCCGTATGCCATACGTCCTTGGCAGCGAAAGGGTTAAGGAACATTGGCGACCTGGCTCCTGTGATCTGTCCAACCCAGCTTTAAAGGAGAACTATGGGGTTAGTGTTTTTCCCCATAGTTCTCCTTAGGGTAACGGGAGGACACAAACTAGCATCGTCCTGTTACCCTAAGCTCAGTATACTGAGACGCCGCAGCCGGAGCGGATCACGACTTAGATGACGGGATCCGCCCAGCTGCGTGAGTGACAGCTGGCTCTGCCTCTAGATAGGCAGAGCCAGCTGTCACTCACGCAGCTGGGCGGATCCCGTCATCTAAGTCGTGATCCGCTCCGGCTGCGGCGTCTCAGTATACTGAGCTTAGGGTAACAGGACGATGCTAGTTTGTGTCCTCCCGTTACCCTAAGGAGAACTATGGGGTTAGTGTTTTTCCCCATAGTTCTCCTTAGGGTAACGGGAGGACACAAACTAGCATCGTCCTGTTACCCTAAGCTCAGTATACTGAGACGCCGCAGCCGGAGCGGATCACGACTTAGATGACGGGATCCGCCCAGCTGCGTGAGTGACAGCTGGCTCTGCCTCTAGATAGGCAGAGCCAGCTGTCACTCACGCAGCTGGGCGGATCCCGTCATCTAAGTCGTGATCCGCTCCGGCTGCGGCGTCTCAGTATACTGAGCTTAGGGTAACAGGACGATGCTAGTTTGTGTCCTCCCGTTACCCTAAGGAGAACTATGGGGTTAGTGTTTTTCCCCATAGTTCTCCTTAGGGTAACGGGAGGACACAAACTAGCATCGTCCTGTTACCCTAAGCTCAGTATACTGAGACGCCGCAGCCGGAGCGGATCACGACTTAGATGACGGGATCCGCCCAGCTGCGTGAGTGACAGCTGGCTCTGCCTCTAGATAGGCAGAGCCAGCTGTCACTCACGCAGCTGGGCGGATCCCGTCATCTAAGTCGTGATCCGCTCCGGCTGCGGCGTCTCAGTATACTGAGCTTAGGGTAACAGGACGATGCTAGTTTGTGTCCTCCCGTTACCCTAAGGAGAACTATGGGGTTAGTGTTTTTCCCCATAGTTCTCCTTAGGGTAACGGGAGGACACAAACTAGCATCGTCCTGTTACCCTAAGCTCAGTATACTGAGACGCCGCAGCCGGAGCGGATCACGACTTAGATGACGGGATCCGCCCAGCTGCGTGAGTGACAGCTGGCTCTGCCTCTAGATAGGCAGAGCCAGCTGTCACTCACGCAGCTGGGCGGATCCCGTCATCTAAGTCGTGATCCGCTCCGGCTGCGGCGTCTCAGTATACTGAGCTTAGGGTAACAGGACGATGCTAGTTTGTGTCCTCCCGTTACCCTAAGGAGAACTATGGGGTTAGTGTTTTTCCCCATAGTTCTCCTTAGGGTAACGGGAGGACACAAACTAGCATCGTCCTGTTACCCTAAGCTCAGTATACTGAGACGCCGCAGCCGGAGCGGATCACGACTTAGATGACGGGATCCGCCCAGCTGCGTGAGTGACAGCTGGCTCTGCCTCTAGATAGGCAGAGCCAGCTGTCACTCACGCAGCTGGGCGGATCCCGTCATCTAAGTCGTGATCCGCTCCGGCTGCGGCGTCTCAGTATACTGAGCTTAGGGTAACAGGACGATGCTAGTTTGTGTCCTCCCGTTACCCTAAGGAGAACTATGGGGTTAGTGTTTTTCCCCATAGTTCTCCTTAGGGTAACGGGAGGACACAAACTAGCATCGTCCTGTTACCCTAAGCTCAGTATACTGAGACGCCGCAGCCGGAGCGGATCACGACTTAGATGACGGGATCCCAATGACAGTTCAGCATCTCCTGGTTACCTAGTAACCAGGCACCCTGGACTGTCATGAGAGCTTGTCGGAACCGGCGGTCATATCAAAGCCGGCTCCGACAAGCTCTCATGACAGTCCAGGGTGCCTGGTTACTAGGTAACCAGGAGATGCTGAACTGTCATTACCCACTGAGACCCGGGCGGAGCCGCCGTGATATCACAGCGGCTCCGCCGGGTTCTCAGTGTAAGGACACATCAGCGTCCGTGGTTAGCTGCTAACCAGGGGACGCTGGTCTCTGCATGAAAGTGGCCGGAGCCAACCGTGAGAGGACGGCTGGCTCCGCCAAGCTGTCAGTAGCAGGTTGTCGGCCAGGGAAACAACCATGGATTACAGTAAGGCACACATTACACTATTGTTTTATGTTAAAAAATCTGTCACTTTAAGACCCCGTTCACACTGAGTGGTTTGTCACGCGATTTCAGCTCCAAAATCGCGAATATTTCAGCGCAATGTCGCTCATCCAATGCATTTCAATGGAGCTGTTCACATCTCACAGCTCAATGTCGCCTGTAGCTCGTCGCTCAAACATGATATTTTTTGGCGGATGTCGCATGATTTGGCCCCAATAGAGTCAATGGTGTCGCTTAATGTCGCGCATTACCGGCGATATTGCGCTACAGAAGTGTCACTTTTGCACAGCAATATGGAAGGAAGGAATGATGTCACATCAAGAGCGTTTTTGATTGGTTACAGCCCAATGTAGCAGCGACAAAGTCCCTCCCAAAAGTCGTGCTACATAGCCACGACAAAATGTGCACTGTTGCTCAATGTAACTCAATGTCGCTCAGCTCGAAATCGTGCGATTTTTCATGTCGCTCAGTGTGAATGGGGTCTTAAAATTACAGCTGGCGCCCAACTTTTGAGATTTTCTCTAGCTGTAGTCAATGGAACTGGCTCCTAAAAGAAAATCCTGATGGCTCCTTCCTGGATTGGATAGACTGGCTCTTGAATTCCATGTTAATTTGTCCACCCCAGCTTGAAACGTGTCTTAACCTTAAAAAACAAAAATGTGATATAGGCGAGGTCAGATGCCAAAGCATAGTCAGCCAAACCAGGTAAGGGAACTCTGAGAGCAGAATGAATGGAAGCAATAGCCAAAGTCAGGAACTAGGAGATCAGTCAACCAGAGCCAGGGTCACACACTGAGAACAGGAACAACAGCAGAGCACTTGGTAGATCTGAACACACACAAGGGTGGAGATCTGAACACACACAAGGGTGGAGACTGAATGGACAAGCTGAAGGTTAAATAGTGAGCTGGTGCTGCATCATCACACTGAGACAGGAATTTGTCAGTAGTTGCAGAATGATGATGTTTACAGGTCTGGTCATAAGAGGGTGCCAAAGAGGAATAACAGTGTCAAACACACTGCAAAACAAGCAATGTTGCAGCCGACTGGAGGAGGAAGTGTAAGAAACCCTGACAAGCTCCTCCTTCAGTCTGCCCTGATTCAACGCTCCTGAGCCTCTACGATTAAGACCGTTTGAGGGAATCGCATTAAAGCAGAAAGGATTGAAAGTGGGACTGAGCGGCATGTTTGGATCCAAATAAAGTTGTTTTCTTGGACTGATGGCATCAGTGTGTGGCTGTTTGATACCGAAGGATTGAATACTTTTGGAGCATGGACGAGCTCCTCTGCCGAGCACCCAGTCCTTCTCTGCACTAGGCGGTTTGAAAAACCGAGAAGAAGCCGTGTCAATTTTTCAGTGTGCTCCTTGGACTGATGGGTTAACTTTTACACGCGCACGCACACAAAATTCAGACATAGAAACTCAGACTGTGCCAACACTTCCTTCCAAGTAGAGGCTGAAGAACAAAAAATAAAATAAAAATTTAACGAAAAGGTTGGAATTTTAATATGACTTTAATTAATGAGGTTATGTTATGGCCATTGACAATACAAGCCCTTCTAGTAAAGTTCTCACACAGTAATTACCTTCACAGTGGCTGCACATATCTATAGCACCGAGTCAATAATGGGACCGATCACATTTTACGAGGGAAATATGGTAATTTTACTGCACCACGGGGAGAAGTGGAGAGGCCTCCAGGTAAGTTTTTCCTCAGTTTATCGCAGTATTTGTCCCTTTGTTGCCACTTTCATGAAGTAGGACAAAGCCTCTGGCTTTAGCATGGATTTGCAAGAAAATACAATGGAGACCTCTGTTTTTATTGCACATTTGAAGGTCCTCTTGGCTAAAAAGCAAAAACAAGGCCTGAAGAAATCTCTATTATGAGCTTAATGAATTATCTGTCCTATCACACAACTTCTATGCTAGTTTTTAATTTAAAGGGCTGCCATTTTCTCACTGACAGCTCACTAACCACGCTCTCTGTGAAAGGCAGGGATAACATATGAAAGAATGGCTCGATTTTCAGCGTGTGACCTTGGGCGAGTATTTTATCTGTCAGTGCCTCAGGCCAGAAACATAAGATCAGAAACCGTGCCAGGCACACACACGAGGTATGAAACCAGTCCATGTACTCAAGACATGGATACATATCAAAGACGTTACCACGCTATTGGTGCACAAACACCATGTTCTTTCTGATAGACACAACACACAGGGCATCCGCCATATACATACAAAAAGACCTAAAATCGGACATTCTGGAGGATTTCTGCTCTCTAGCCAGTACAGGGTAGTATAATATTGTATATGGCTGTGGACACCTATATGTGCATGTTGGACATTCCATTGCAAAATGAAGGGAATTAATTTGAAGCTGGCTCCACTTTGCAGCTATAACAGTCCCCACTTTTCTGGGAAGGCTTTCCACAAGATTTTGGAGTGTGTCAGTACGAATGTGTGTCCATTCAGCCAAAATAACATGTCTGAGGGCAGGTACTGATGTTGGACAAGAAGACCCTGCTCACAATCGGTGTTCCAAATCATCCCAAAAGATGTTCAGTAGAGTTGCCTGCTGCCTGGACCACTTGCCTGTTCACTGACCACTGCGGCCTGCTGCCTCGACCGATCTCTTGCCAGTTGACGGACCACCTCTTTGCCTATTGCGACCTCTAGCCTGTTGATTGACCACCTCTGCCTTTTGCCTGGACCGACTTCTTGCCATGTACCTCCAATTACGCAATTTCAAGTCGCCATAGCAACCTGGCACCTGAGAATTATTGAGCCCTGTTGTAATAAACCAACTAAGTACCGATATGTCTGTTTGCCTTAAGGGAACATAGGCTGCTATAGGTGAAGCCACACTTGCCAGCTTTATTATTTCTTACAGCAATTTATATACTGCCAACAATTTCTGCAGCGCTTTACATACAGCACATTCACATCAGTCCCTGCCCTCAAGCTCACAATCTAAGGTCCCTATTGCACACAGATACAGGAGCCAATTAACCTTGCAGCATGTCTTTGGAGTACCCGGAGGAAACCCACACAAGAACAGGGAGAGCATGCAAACTCCTTACAGATAGTGTCTATAGAATTCGAACCGGGGACCCCCAGTGCTGAGCCACAGAATCTACAGCAGCAGGAGCTTAACCAGTTGACATTCGCGGTGTTAAACCCCCTTCCCATCCAGGCCATTTTTCAGTATTCAGCGCTGCGGTACTTTGACATTTATTCCGTCATGCAGCGCTGTACTGAAATGAATTTTATACCCTTTTTTGGGGACAGATAGAGCTTTCTTTTGGTGGTATTTATTCACCACTGGGGGTTTTATTTTTTTACTATATTAAGGAAAAATTACCGAAATTTAAAAAAAAAAACAGTTTCCCCTATATTAAATGATAAAACATTTATTATTACCCAATTTTTTGGTAAAATATAAAAGATGGGGTCACGTCGGGTAAAAAGACACTAAACATGTCAAGCCTTAAAATTGCGTGCGCGCGCGAAACCTCAAAAAACGATAATACCCAAAATTGGCCATAGGCGACGCTTTAAAAGCTGTTACCGCTCATCAGTTTAGTGTTATCAGTGATTGATGGCCCTAAAATGATTGCTCTCACTGCGACGTTCGCGGCGATATGTAACATGTGTAGCGCAATTGTAATTTTTGCGCGCTGGGGCACCGGACGCGTATTTACGTTTATAGGCGCGTAAACGTGGGGGTGGGGGAGTTAAACATTTTGGGGGGGTTTTTTCCCCTTTTTTTATATGTGACTTTTATTTTATTTTACTTTTTTATGTGTTACTTTTATTTTTTTTTATTTATATTTATTTTTTTTGCACTTATTGGTATTGCTATTATATAGGGGGATAACAACCCTGGTGGGGGGGGTGCCGCGAACGAGCACATATAGGCGATCGGCGGGCTATGGACCCGCCGATCGCCTATATGTGAAACACCCGGTAACGGGTGTGTGCATTTAGCGGGTCTTTTCTGCCCGTGCGTGCCCGCTAGGGGGCGCGCGCGAGCAGAAAAAAATTGCTGTCTGGAGACGGCAACCCGCAGATGCTGCAGTGCCGTCCGTCCGTTTTTTTACTACGGGCGGACGGCAAGAGGTTAAAGGGTACAGGAAACCCGGATAAAGAGAATTATATAAGCTGTCACTGCTGACTTTTCTTAAAAATGCTCATTGCCAGGCTATCTCACAACTCCTGATTTGCTGAACGTGCCAAGACAGCTGCTCAATGTATGGAAGCGATTGGATCAGCAAGCACTTCACAAGGCGGTCAGCAAAGGAAGCCATCAAATTCTTCTCCAGACAGGTTTACTTTACTGGCCGCAGAGATAAGCCCAGCAAACCTCCCAGAAAGATTGTTTTCAATCAACTCAGAACACTCATATGTATGGAACAAAAATAATCACTGAATGACGTTTATCTTGGTATGCATCAAACAACTGTCTTTTTTTAAATTATAATTATTTGTTTTGCTATTATTTTGATTAGAGCTGCAGCTAACGATTATTTTCAAAATCGATTAGTTAGCCGATTATTAAGTTCGATTAATCATTCATTCTTTGTTGTAGCTCTGCATTGCTGGTCTCCTACAGTCTCTATGTAGGCACTCCTGCGATAGTTGCATGGCCATTTCCTGGGGCGGGTTACCTGATAGTGACAAAAGTGGACCATGCCTGTGCTTCAATCTTTGCTGTAGCTCAGTGCTGCTCATCTCCTGCAGTCTCTTTGCAGCCACGTCCGTCTTCAAGCACGCCACCGATGGCTGCATGGCCATTTCCCGGGGCAGGTTACCTAAAAGTGCCAACAGTGGACCATGCCTGTGTTTCATTTTTGTTGTAGCTCTGCACTGCTGATCTCCTACAGGCTCTATGTAGTCACTCCCGTCTACCTGCACTCCAGCGATAGCTGCATGGCCATTTCCCGGGGCGGGTTACCTGATAGTGACAACAGTGGACCATGCCTGTGTTTCATTCTTTGTTGTAGCTAAGCACTGGTCATGTCACATACATTGGTATGAGCCTGAATGGCTGGTATGACTACTGGACACACTGGATGTGCTGATGCTGACAACAGCACGTTCGAGACAATTGGTGGTCGATGGCAGATCAGACGACACTTGTGTGAGAGGCTGAGGCGTAGTCCGGGACAAGCCAGATCGGTAACGTGCGGTCAGCGTGGTATAAAAGCAGGTGACAGAAGCCGAGTCAGGAACAGGCCGGGTCATACACTAGCGAGCAGAATGGTACCGGATCAGGAGAATGGTCAGGGACGAGCCGAGGTCACAAGGCAGGCAGCAAGCAGGCAGAGTCAAGAATCAAGCTTGGTCAAACAGGTATCAGGAGCAAAAACACAGATGCTGGTTACAGCTAAAGATCTCTCAGCAAAGTGCAGATGCGGGAGCCATCTTTAAATAGCCCGCCTGGCGTCAAGGAAATGCGTGTGCACGTTTTGGCGCATGCGCAGTACTAGCCGCAACGCGCCGAATAAGCTCATGCCATAGCGTGCATCGGTCCGCGCAGAAGTTGCACCATGGTTGCTGACTGATGCACCCTGACAGCTCATCTTGTGCAGTCTCTTTGCAGCACTCCAGTGATGGCCATTTCCCAGGGCAGGTTACCTGATAGTGACAACAGCGGACCATGCCTATATAACGTGAATTGAAACGACCATTTGTAGTCTCCTTCAGAAGCCCATGTGACAAGGTGACAACACAGCACACAATTAGGAGACAGAGCGTTGTCCCCCTATAAGTGCCCTCTTTGCAAGAACACCAGGTACTATTATTTTAACAAGAAATGCAGAACATATTGAAAATGCCTCCTGAAATAACATTAACATGTTAAAGCTTCTTTATGACATTTATATGGCTGGGTTTATATCTACCTTCAAGGCCAGCAGGACATCAGTGAGAGGTAGGGCACGCCTGCATGGTCAACAGGGATTTTCTTACCATCAGCCACCACAGAGCATATAAAACAAGACTTCAAAACCGTCTGTCTAAGGATTCCACCTTACTCCAAGCTTTAGAACCGTTTCAAGGAAGGGCACTTGTGAAAAGGAAAAAAAAAAAAGAGCAGACCCAGAGGGCATAGCTGGCAGAGGCACAGATCCTATCCTCCCGTCACCTCTCCATGTTTAATTCATCTTCTCCGGTTCTATCACAGTGAAAGACTTCTCTTTATGTTGACCTCAGTACTTTTCACGTTAAATTACAACCTATTGATATTCCTGGCTCAATTCGCCCAGATATTATATCAACAGCTGTCAGCAGTCAGCCAAAAGGTATATGTATTTTTTCCCCCCACCCCCGATAAAAAAAAAAAAAGGCAAAAAATATATACGTCAACCGATGACAAGCTTTGAAACCGCAGCGTTATCAGTGGCCGCGATATACCTTAGTTAGCATTATCTGCCTCATTATGATGTATGGAGCCTATTTTTTCACTTGACCTTCCAATGTGCTCTTTGTCAATTCCCTTTATGTCTCTAAATGCATAGATTGGCAACAAGAATAGCTTTATTTATAGCTACTAAAAAAGACAGACAGTTGCTGTG
>NW_017306273.1:1857632-1863226 GCF_000935625.1 Nanorana parkeri
AAGGAAAGGCGTAGAAAAGACAAAAGGGGAATGGTAATGATTTCTCCAGTTTTGACAAATGAAGTTTATGTTTTTCAAGCTTTTTTATTTCCTTCCATTTCTTTTCCACATCAGCTAAGAAACGAGCGCGTCTCTAATGTTTTCCATAAAATAAATGATCGCCCGTCGGTCAAAGAGCACGTCTGACCGCCGGCCTCAGTCTATGGCAGATCTGTTGCATAAGAATCAAAGATTGCAGTATTGTATAGTAGACTGAAACTATGTAAAATGGCCGATTTTACTTTTAAAGCCCTGGTTCAAATCTATAAGTAGATGCAACGCCAGAAAGAACAGCAGAGATTATTGATCCAGGTAATATCAGATTACCTTAGGGCAGAGGAGGGCAATTCGTTTTCTTTCTTGGGGCCACATGAGAAACTGAGACTGTAGTGGAGGACTAAACAAATAGGTTCTATTGGTTCAGCAGTCCCTGGTTCTCATATGATTAACACATGGTTCTACGCAATGCACTTCCCACAGTGTTAAAACACCTCAACTGAATAGCAATGCAACGCACCTCCCACACTGGTGATCGCACGCGACCCTACGATTAACACATGGACCCAGTGGGAACAGGCCCCAGTAGTGAATATATGCCACATACCCTTTTTTCACACGCCAGGCCCGGGAGGTGGAGGTGCAGGAGAGGACGGAGAATGTTGTAAAGCTGGGGGGTGGAAAGACTTCTTCACTGGTTACAGGGTTGCTGGGCGATCCTAGTAACCAACACCAGCAGACCTAGCAACCAAGGACCAAAGATAATGCAGCATTCTGGGCATTCCAAAGGCCTACAAGCCATATCGGGTGTAGTGGGATTTTGATATTACACATATTTTATATTAACATTAAATCAACATACATTATTACTAGTACTATTATTATTGATTACGTGGCAGTTAAATGACTTAATTCTAGCAACATGTAGACTATCTTACTAAAACAGAAATATATATTTAATACTGAATTATTCTTGCCTATTATGGTGTATTCTCATAGATAAGGGAAAAGTTATTTTATTCTATATGGAATGTCATTCACAGAAAATACAAGCTTCATAAACACTGCATTGTTAGCTACATGGTTTTGCATAACTTTGGGTAACACATTTAAGAAGATACATTTGGAGCATATCGATTCATATTGGCAGCGTATTGCAGAGAATAATAAGTATATTGTTAGTCCTGAATTGAAATATATATATATATATATATCTTACAGGTGAAACTCGAATAATTAGAATATCATGCAAAAGTAATTGCAGTAAGTGCTGCAAACGGGGCCCAAACCAAGTACTGAGTACATATGCATGCTTGTACTTTTCAGAGGTCCGATATTGTTCTATGTACAGTCCTTGTTTTATTGATTGCATGTAATAATCTACTTTTTTGAGGTTGTGGATTTGGGGTTTTCATGAGCTGTAAGCCATAATCATCACAATTATGACAAATCACGGCTTGAATTATCTTGCTTTGCATGTAATGAGTCTCTTATATTAGTTTCACCTTTTAAGTTGCATTAGTGAAATAAATGAACTTTGCACGATATTCTAATTATTCGAGTTTCACCTGTGTACACACACACAGCATATTTGCATAAACGCTATCTATACATTAGTGTGTGTGTATATATACATATCTATCTAGATACATATCTATCTAGATACATATCTATCTAGATACATATCTATCTAGATACATATCTATCTAGATACATATCTATCTAGATACAGAGATATAGAGATACAGAGATATAGAGATACAGAGATATATATAACACATACATACACAATATTATCATATGGTTAGGTTTAGGGATGCACAGATACTTTTCGAGTACCAGTGCAGATACTTGGAATTTTCATGAGAACTCCCAGGGTTGCAGCTGGGACCGGGCTCTGGCACTCCACCACTGCCCTGAAATCATTAGTCTGTATTGCTTTAGAAAAACTGTCACATGACAATAAACAAAAATGTATCAGTACTCATACTTGTAAGTACTCGGCAAGTACCAGTACTCGTACTCGCAAAACTGGTATCTGTGCATCCCTTTATTTATAAATTTATAAAAACAAAATCGTACATTAAAACAGATGTACAAATCCCAGGAGCTCCGTGTGCTCCTTACAAATGACAGCTGCCTCCTAATTTTTGAATTTTTATCTAGTGTAGTCTTGGAGCTCAAAAGTATCGGTACATGTACTCGTACTTGTACCGAGTACTGTACCTGGTATCTGTGCAACCCTAGTTAGGTTATAGATATAGACATTGTTTATATCCCTATTGTCCTGACTTATAGCAGAAACATCATATACACATATAATACATATATAATTAGTTGTATGATTAAATGACACGTGGAACATTTAGCTTTGTAGATGGAGGTAACTAGAGGGCATGTAAGAAATTTAGACCTTGTAGGTCGAGAAAACTAAAGTTTAGAGGCATAAAATCATAAACAGGTTTTCTGAGTTTGGTTTAAGGAACAAAAAGTTTGATGTCAAGACAGTTGTCCTCTAACTTTGATGGGAAGGAGTCTCATCCAGACAAGAGAACCTATCTAACGTTCTTGGCACAATCTAATATGAGTACAGGGTGGCATCACCATCTGATTTTTTGGAGATAATACAAGGTGACACTGATGGTTTCATTGTCCAAAGCCCTATAACAAAATGGTGCCCGCAAGGCCATATTATTTGAACACGCCTGAATTGCTGTGTGCAATATTCATAAGGTACCCATCGCACCCCTGACCGGATTGTGCCACTGGATATCAGGCGGGTGCAGATGCCTCCACACATCAAAGTAAAATAAAGAAGAGTCGCTCGCACTCCAACTGGATTTCTAGTCAATGTTTATTGACCACTGGAGTGTCACATCATAATAGTGACATTTCTGAACCACATGGTCCCTTCTTCAGGCAAGGGACCATGTGGCTCTGAAATGTCGCTATTATGTGACACTCCAGTGGTCAATAAACATGGACTAGAAATCCAGTTGGAGTGCGAGCGACTCTTCTTTATTTTACGTTGAATTGCTGTGCGATCCCGGCCGGACAAATAATCCTACTTCTTCAAGATCTGCCTGGTTCTTGATCCTCCATTTTATTCTACTTCTACGGCCCTTGGTCTGTGGCAGTCTGGCCCGTGTTCCACACACAGACCGATCGCTGACTTGTGCTGGGCTATGGCTTGCAGTGAATGCACCGGTCTTGGAGGTTGGTACAACAACTATCAGCTAGCCATGAATGAGCACGTCAGCGATTGGTACACGGGCCAGACTGCCACAGACCAAGGGCTGGATATGGCCCGCTGGCCTTATAATGCTCGAGTCTGCCTTAGAGGATCAGGAAGGGATTTTTATTCTCGTTTTGGAGCAAATTGGACCAAGCTGTATACATATTGATCCTTCCTTTGAATCAGCTCTGTGTAATTGTGAGCATAGGGTTCTGTTTATGGAGATTTTCTATTTATTCTTTTTTCTCTCTATTGGTTGAACTTGAATCTTTTTTTTAACCTTAATAACTAGGCAACATCTGACCAGGCAGGTGGAGGGCATGTAAGATGATGCTTTTCCTTTGCTAAAAAGGATCCGTGTTGACCTTGACACCCAATGTTGGCGAGTAGTAGAGCAAATATAACACTGCCAATATTACATGATTAACTATTTATTAATGCTAAAGGTTTATTGAATATAATCAATGCTGTGACAATTGAGTAATTATGTATCTGTGTTAGATTAGTCACCCTCTGCCCCCAGAGGAAGCACATCAGCTAAACGCGTCGGGACAAAGGCCTATAAACGCAAGCCACTGAGAACTACCGTTGACTGCAAAACGAAAAATGAAGATAACATATGGATAACTTAAATGGTTTTCAAACTGGTATAAGAGTCTGTAATGTGGCTGTGTTACGTGTTAGGCCGACTGAGAAGGGGGTTTACTCTAATATGTGTCTAACTTTCAGTAAACAATTTTATCATGATTCTGTATGAAACAAGCAAATAAAATATGCTTTTATTATAACTTATGCCTCTTTAAACCCCAAATTCTTGGTGTGTACAAATTATGTCAATTAGGGGGCGAGGTGCCTTTCACATATAGTGAGTCTGGGGTCTGTGTTGTATTGATATGTAATATCTGAGCTATCTGAAGCTATTTTCTAGAAGTTCTTCAATGCTTGACATGAGGATCCCCACTGTTTCCTATGACAGCAGTTCACACTTGAGCACTTTGATCATGCCCTTTTCTCCCACAGACTTCAATTGGAGAGTAGAAGTGTTTAAACTGCCCCCTCCCATGTCTGCCTCTCCAATGAGCTCTGGAGGAACAGAGAGGGGAGGGGGAAATCCCCGTGGGGAGCAGTGACTGGACAGTCATCACTCTCTGCATGGAGAAGACTGAGAAGACACAGGGCTTTACATACAGAATATTCACACCAGTCCCTGCCCTTAAGGAGCTTATCTAAGGTCCCTACCTCACATGCATACATAGAAGGCCAATTTAGACAGAAGCCAAATAACCTTCAAGCATGTCTTTGAAGTGTGGGAGGAAACCAGAGTACCCGGAGGAAACCCATGCAAACTACATGCAGATAGTGTTCTGACCGGGATTTGAACTGGGGACCCAGTGCTGCAAGGAGGAAGTGTTAACCACTACGCCACCTAGAACAGGGTAGGCAACCTGTTTACCAGTCCCTGGAAGCAATCTGGTGGCTTTTCAGTCAGCAAAATCCCTTCTAGTGTAAGACTCACAGTTGGCTTTACATAGGTACAGGTGTCTGCACACAGGGCCACTGGCAGCAAAAGGGTTAAACAAAAGGGGGGGGGGGGTTCTTGCCCGGAGTTCAGCTTTAAAATGTTTTTAGTCATTTTTGTTTCCAGAAGAGAAAGGGTATAAAAGAAAGTTATAGATTCAAAGTACTTGTCATGCTGTCTTTTCCAGGATGTGATCCTTCTATTTCACATGTTGCATCACTCAGTCATCACATAATCGTTCAGCGCAGCTATTATCGGAAAAATGATTGACAACGGACGCAGACTCTGCCGGCGCACGTCTCAGGCTCATGTCTCAAGGTCAATGGTTCCAACTAGAAGGCCGTACACATGGAAGCTGCTTTAAAAAGCGAGCCTTGCGATGAGCCCACAGCAAAAAAAAAGGTCAATATTGTGCGAACATTAAAGTGTCAGTATCCAAAACCCAAACGTAGGAAGTAACATAAAACATAGTCATATCAAACCACCACCACCCCGCTTACCTGAATGGTGGGGTTCTTCTCCCAGCAAACTTGTGCACATTTTCAAGTTTGGTTCTGCTGTGCGCACAGGAGCGTCATCCATTCACGGATCCTTTAACAGGATATGTGAATGGAGAAAAGCCAGCGCAGCCGAGGGACTTCTCAGTGGAATACAAGTCCACCGACACTTCCTTCTCGTCATGTTGCTGAATGCCTGTATCTCGGTACGTGCATGGGCGGGAGGAAGAATCTGCAGGAGCCAGAGCATTGCACCTGTGATCCAATAATTGCAGTCGCAAGAGCACCCCCTCACTGTGATATTTAC
>NW_017306273.1:1863353-1866467 GCF_000935625.1 Nanorana parkeri
CTGTCATGCTCACAATGGAAAGTTGGGGGGGGGGGTCACTGTCATGCTCACAGTGAAAGCAGTAGGGGGCGCTGTGTTCCTCACTGATCCCTGTCAATGTCACCTCCTGGTGTCACATGTGCCCTCCAGCCTGTACCGACCACAGGCACCGATCTGTGCCAGAACATCCTCCTCACCCCTGTGCACGCCGGGTGTCAATGTCCGGGGTCACCCCTCAATGCCGGCTCTCCCTCTGCCCCTCAGAGCCGCTTTTCCTTCTAACCCCCATCCACAGCCCGTGCCCACCCCGCCTCATCACCCTGCAAGGTCGGCTCACCTCTCTCCTGACGTTTAACAACGAATAGTAGTCATCGTTGTCCACCTCTTCCTCCATAAAGGCGGCCGCCATCTTCCCCACCTTTCACCTCCGCCACCGAGTTTGCCGGGAACACAGAGCGGCCTGAGGAGAGAAGGCCGAGGAGGCGCCGCACAGCGGCATCTGCAGGACGGCGGGGGAACTGCACGGTGCTCTATGGGGATGCTTAGTGGCCACTGGCCAGTTGGCTGTGTGCGCGCGGGTACCTGGAGGGGCGGGGCTTCAGGAGGACATGTCACCTTCATGTATAGGTGGAAGAAATCAGTTTTTCTAAATAAATGCTGCTGGATAAAAAAAACAAAAAACAATGAGAATAATAATGGCTACATGATGCTCCTCTGAGATAATCTGGTCTATAGTACTTGCCACTTACTACCAATGAAAGAGGGGTGATAGACAGCACTGCAACTGACACCAATGCTGCCAGTTATTATTGCATCCACTGAAAGCAATGCTGGAGGTTACTATTGCACCCAATGGAACCAATGCTGGGGGTATTATTGCACCAGCTGGCATGAATGCTGGAGGTTAATATTGTAACCCTGACACCAATGCTGGGGGTTATTATTGCATCCACTGACACCAATGTTGGGGGCTATTATTGCACCCGCTAGCATCAATGCTGGGGGTTATAAGTGCATCCACTGACACCAATGCCGGGGGTTATTATTGCATCCACTGACACCAATGTTGGGGGTTATTATTGTACCCACTGCCACCAATGCTGGGGGTTATCATTTTACCCACTGGCACCAATGGTGGCAGTTATTATTATCACGACTGGCATCAATGCTGCCAGTTATTATTGCATCCACTGAAAGCAATGCTGGAGGTTACTATTGCACCCAATGGAACCAATGCTGGGGGTATTATTGCACCAGCTGGCATGAATGCTGGAGTTTAATATTGTAACCCTGACACCAATGCTGGGGGTTATTATTGCATCCACTGACACCAATGTTGGGGGCTATTATTGCACCTGCTAGCATCAATGCTGTGGGTTATTATTGCATCCACTGACACCAATGCCGGGGGCTATTATTGCACCTGCTAGCATCAATGCTGGGGGTTATTATTGCACCCACTGACACCAATGCCGGGGGTTATTATTGCATCCACTGACACCAATGTTGGGGGTTATTATTGTACCCACTGCCACCAATGCTGGGGGTTATCATTTTACCCACTGGCACCAATGGTGGCAGTTATTATTATCACGACTGGCATCAATGCTGGGGGTTATTATTGCATCCACTGACAGCAATGCTGAAGGTTGTTATTGTACCCACTGGCACCAATGGTGGCAGTTATTATTATCACGACTGGCATCAATGCTGGGGGTTATTATTGCATCCACTGACAGCAATGCTGAAGGTTGTTATTGTACCCACTGGCACCAATGCTGGGAGTCATTATTGTACCCACTGGCACCATTGCTGGCGGGTATTATTGCAACCATTGACACCAATGCTGGGGGTTATTATTGCATCCAGTGACATCAATGCTGAGGGTTATTATTGTACACACTGGCACCAATGGTGGTGGCTATTATTGTACCCACTGGCACCAATGTTGGGGGTTATTATTGCATCCACTGACATCAATGCTGAGGGTTATTATTGTACCCACTGGCACCAATGTTGGGGGTTATAATTGCACCCACTGACACTAATCCTGAGGGATATTATTGCATGCACTGACACCATTGTGGGTGTTATCTTACACATGACACATGTGTAAGGGCCATCTTAGCAACCATCTTGTATGTATTATCTACATGCAAGAGCCATGTGTATTCTTACTTGGTGAGCTTTGTATATGCTTTCTGCATTAATCTACTTTGTAACTTTCTGTAGTTCCTGTAATAACTACCGGTCACTGGTGCTCTCTCTCCTTGTGCAGGTTGACTGGTCTTGTCCTCGCCCCTCCTTTAGTTTTTTGCAGGCAGGTAGTAGTGGGTAGGGCCAGAGGCGTAACTAGAAATCACAGGGCCCCATAGCAAAATTTTCTATGGGGCCCTGTGATTTCTAGTTACACCCCTTGAAGAACCCAAAGGGTCGCTATGGCTATTGTTACGCCACTGGGTAGGGCCTGCTGAGCCCCTCCCACAGCTCTGCTCACTACGCACTGCAAAGTGAATTCTCATCACATTCACTAAGCTCAGTGAAAATTCCCCAGCAAAGTGAACAGCCTGTTTGCTTTTGGTAAATCAACCCCGTTATCTTTTGGTATGCGCATCCCAAATGCAATGACTGTACTATCATCAGTCTATGTCATTGGATTTATACCACTGATATGAACTTTATTAAAACAGAAAGTTGATTGTCTTTCTGCGCTCAGGATTCATCAGAGGGATGGAATAAACCCTTTGAGGGAAATCCGATGGTGACCAGAGAAGAGCCCTTTCCATCCAGCCGGTCGGGTGCGGGAGAAAAAATAACGGCAGGCAATAAAGTTTCGCTGCGTAGGGCTGTTTGTGCATGCCATCTTCCATCTCCTCTCCTTTCAGATAGCAGGCCTTTCACATCTGCAAGAAATTGGCACAAACACATATTTTATGAGAGGAGAGAAAAATGATAAATCTGACGCTTGCAGACAGCAGGGCTTGTCATGATTGTATCAGGGGCCGATCACAGGATGATATAGCTCTTTTCACTTTCAGAATGAAAGACGGCTTGCGGGGCCTAAATCACACCAAGAAGTGGCGACTTCCAAAGTACGTCAGGGAGAAGATCGCTTTAAAAAATGCATGTTTCCCC
>NW_017306273.1:1866514-1880824 GCF_000935625.1 Nanorana parkeri
GCCGCCCTCTGCAGGCTCTTAGTAAGCCGGGACGCTCTGACCACTGTTCCGCTCAGGTCCTGACAACCACTGGTTGGTAAGATCACCCTTACACATCTCCCGCTCCGCTCCTGCAACCACTGGTTGCTAAAATGGCCCTTACACATCTCCCGCTCAGCTCCTGGCAACCATTGGTTGCTAAGATGGCTCTTACACATCTCCAGCTCAACTCCTGGCAACCACTGGTTGATAAGATGGCCCTTACACATCTCCCGCCCAGCTCTTGGCAACCATGGGTTGATAAGATGGTCCTCACACATCTCCTGTTCTGCTCCTGGCAACCACTGGTTGCTAAGATGGCCCTTACACATCTTCCGCTCAGCTCCTGGCAACCACTGGTTGCTAAGATGGCCCTTACACATCTTCCGCTCAGCTCCTGGCAACCATTGGTTGCTAAGATGGCTCTTACACATCTCTCGCCCAGCTACTGGCAACCATTGATTGCTAAGATGGCCCTTAAACATCTCCCGCTCAGCTCCTGGCAACCACTGGTTGCTAAGATAGCCCTTACACATCTCCCGCTCAGCTCCTGGCAACCACAGGTTGCTAAGATGGCCCTTACACATCTCCCGCTCAGCTACTGGCAACCATTGGTTGCTAAGATGGCCCTTACACATCCGCCCCTTAGAAATTTGGCAAGCACACCGCAAACATTGTAGATCAGAGCAGCCATGCCACTCTGCCTGCCGCCCCACACGTGACCCAAAGAGATGCCGCCTCTGGCTGCCTTATTATGGGGGATGGACCTGTTGCTATTGCACATTACTGTGCACTAGGGGTATAGCTTTGCCATTCCTTTGAATGGCACACTGATGCACCTCCTGGCCGCCGTTCTCTGCAACACAGCACAACCCATGGTACTGCAATACCATGCACTACACTACTTTTTTCACCGCAATGCACGGTATTGCAGTAGTGTGCATTAGGAGACAACAGAAAAAAACAAAGGAGTGCCATAACATAGCACAATTACTCACAGTGTTGCACTCACATGGCTTGGGGCCCATATATGGACCCAACTTTATCCCATGTAAGCTCAATGATGATTTTTAACTCAATAGAAGTTCTCCTTCAGCTCTGTTTTAAATGAAAGAAAATAATACAACACATTGACACATGGAGTCTCGGTATCTGTTTCAGCTCTCCTACGTTCTATCCAGGCAGCACAGCGGTGCATTGACTGTATACTGGGAGGCACCGCGGCAAGTAATGAGGTTGTCTGTTTCCACCAGTCTAAATGACTTGTAAATATATGGCAGAATTGATGCAGCATCTGCCGTCACCCAGTGTGAAGCTGCAATCTCTGGGTGGTCCAACTTGTGATATGCTCTTGATGGAGGTTGATGATATAGAGTCATATTGCAAAAGTTAATCCCCCCCCCAGTAAAAAATAAATGTGTGTTTTGCCGATTTTTTCAGTGAAGAGAACTTACAGTAGAACACAAACGTCTAAGTTCATAGCCGAAACATGGGAAGTATTAAAGAAGAACTCCAGAAATGTAACAAACTTACCCTTGCAGTGACGCTACCCTGGCACTGCAAGGGTTAAGTGCTCATTTGGGTCTAGGAGGCTCAAATATAGCAGATTATTCTATCCTCTATACCTCATCCTCGGTCCTGTCAGGCTGCTAAATTGGTCCCTGTAGCCTCTTCTCCCCTGGGTTCTGGCAGTCTAAGGACCCGTGATGTCAGTAAAAAGAACTCCAGGAATTTATAAAACTTACCCTTGCAGGGGGGCTACCCCGGTGCTGCAGGGCTTAAGTGCTCATTTTGTCTAGGGGGCTCAAATAAACCTCGGTCCCACCGGGCAGCTAGACCGGTCCCCGCAACCCCTTTTCCCCAGGCTCCGGTAGTCTTAAGGACCGTTATCATGTCTATTGCAGGTCTATTGACTTACATTAGATGTGAGGACACCAAGGGACTGGAGCGGAGGGGGAGAGAGGTGAGTGCTGACCGCCGCAGGACCGAAGATCAGGTGAGTATATCTGCTTTATTTTAGCCCCGTAGACAAAAGGACCACTTAACCCTTGGTAGCCTCACCGCAAGGCTAGGTTTTTGAAAGAAAAACTTCAGGCAAAATTTTTGTTGGTGGAAGTGATGGACAGACGGAAGGCAGCACTCACTACATAAAAGGGATATTTCCCAGTAAGCTTTGATTGCATTATAAATAACAACTCCACTATGTATTCCTATTACAATGCCGATGTTATAACAGGAGAGGATATGCTGGGACTTTACAACGCATGTTCAATCATTGACTGCAAGTCTGCAAGGGTGGCCCAGGGACCCATGTTCCAGAACTGAGCACTAAATACAAAACTGATCGGGTAAGGAGGCCCAAGGACCACCAAAGTTACCAGTTGACATACATGCCAGGGAAGCCACCAATAATCTGTACTGTTAGAAAAAGATTTTATGATTGGGTTGGCCAGATCCTTATAAAGTTTCTCATGTCTAAAGCTGGCCATATAAGATTATGTGCAGATTTTCTTTGGTCAAATGGAAAAAGTGCAACAGATTCCTCCATCTACCCTAAACTGTGTGGATGGGGGCATCTCCCGCTGGGCCAAGCTTCTGTATCTTGCTAGTTCGCCCCACTGTCTGTCAAAATACCTGAACGATCTGATTGGATGCAGGCATTGTTCAGGTATTCTGAGAGCCAACGGGGCCGACAAGCAAGATACGGAAGCTTGGCCCAGTGGGAGATTCCTCACATCCACACAGTTTAGCGTAGATGGAGGAGGAATCTGTTGCACTTTTTCCATCTGACCATAAAAAATCTGTAAATAATCTCTAGGTGCCAGTGTAAGAATAACTATTGTCACACTTTGACAATAACTTTCCCAAACTCTCAGTGAATACACCTGCGGATCAAATAGAAGTTCTAAGAGCTTGAGTTCTGCTTTAACGGTAAACTTCCTGGCTGGCTGTTCTCTATTAACTTTAGGAATTAACGTGATAAAGGTGAAAAATGAAGGGGATTTGCGAAAACAGCCACGCTAGGACTTTGCAGCAGTTGGAACAAAGCTTGCATTCATTTTTTATGATGCCTAGACTAGATTTCTGCTTTAATATGTTTATTTTATAAGGAAAAGGTATGTTTAATAGCTCTGCCAAATGAAATCCAAAAAAATAGCGAGCCGACAACAGGAAATACTACACGGGCCAAAAGGAATTGTACACTAATAAATGTATCTTCCTGGGACTCTATGGTGAATAATAGAGATTATTTTTATCATGTTTTTATTTTATGTTGAAATATGCATTAAAAAAAAAAAAGATATAATACCAATAATGTACAAGTCAGGAGTTTGTGACTAGTATGTAACTAGTATGTCAACATCAACCACAACATCCTTGTTCAACATGTTGAGAAGCAGCAGTCAGGGCCGGATTTCCTCTCTCTGCTGTCCCAATGCCAGGGTCCTCAATGCGCCCTCCTGTATGCAGGCCGCATACAAGTGATCTCGGCGACATCACTGAGATCATTTGTACAAAACAAGTGGCAGCTTCTTCGCTGTACATTTAGCTCTGCTTGCCCAAAGCAGGGCTAAATGTAGAAAACAACTACCCCCTGGCCCCCGGAACTGCATGTCCTAGGCGTTGGGTGATAGTAATTCCACACCCCTCTGCCCCTCTACTGCCTGCTGCCCCAAGGCCGGGCCTCGGTTGGCCTTGTGGGAAATCCGTCCCTGGCAGCAGTAGGAGCCAATCAGGTGTGCTGTGTGCAGACATGGCCGTCTTTAACGCCGGGCAAAAGAGGCAGTTGCCCCGGGCCTAATCATTGGGTGGAGGGACAAAGAAAAATTTTGCCCAGGGTCCAATCAACATTAAAGACAGCCCTGTGTGCAGATGTGCTGGCAGTAAGCATGCTATGAAGAGGAGAGAGCAGAGTGAACAAACAGGGGAACTGTTGTTGCTCTATCACTGCCCTAATGGAGCTGGGAGCTGGGAAGGATCCTAGCTGAAGATACGGATCAGGTAGGTAAAAGTTAGGCAGGGGTGGGCTACCTCGGCACTGCAGCTGTTGTGAGACTACAAGTCCCATGGAGCAATGCAAGACTCTGACAGCCACAGACATGACCCTCAGAGGCAGAGGCATTATGGGATTTGCAGTTTCACCTGAGCTGGCATTCCAAGGTTTGCCTACCTCTACTAGGGATTTCTATGGGGAGCAGGAGGCCTGGTCACTTATAACACGGACCTGGCATTTTCTGCAAGCTCTGCTTCAACCGAGATCCTAAGCCAGTCAACACAATGTATCTGTTTGTTCATAGAATTTTAAAAAAGGGACTAAAATAAGCAATATGGATTAAAAAGGGAATTCTATTAATGGAAACCAAAGCCGGAATTCCCTTGGTTTAACAAAGCAATTTGCTACCCGTTTTTCACTAAGTGTTCATCAATTCTAATCAATTTTACTCCAAAGGAATTGAAACTCCACAAACCAGCGAAACGGCCACAAAATGTTAATCAGCCTCCGGAATTTAAATCAGCTCCTAATAAAGGCTGCGGGGCCCTCAACGCACTCGCAACATTGTTTCTTTTTTTTTTCTTCCTCCTTCGAACCCATAATAGGAAATAATTGCAGTGCAGGCCGGTTCCGTACCTGAATAGCACCGAGCTGCCTAATTCCTCGGAGATTGGCCTGTGACTACATTATTTATACGGGCTATAGAGGAGCGGGGAGACCTGTCAGGCCTGGCGCTTTGAGCATGAAATGCACAGACAGCCTCATTCATGGGATGAAACCGTACACTCGCGTCCCCGAGGGCGAATGGATGTCAGGTGCCCATTATCGCCAACTGTCGCTCATTACTTCTTCTTCTCTCTTTTTTGCTTTGCACTCTGGTATCTCCCAGAATCCTCTCTGCCCCATTCTGCATTTATTGCCCTGCGAACGAACAGATTTATTCATTAAAAGGAGAAGAAGGAAAGGGGCATCTCTATCACCTATGCGCTGCTTCCCCTGCTTCTCGGCGTAGCCAGACGGGAATATGTCCAAATTAAAGGGAAATTATGATTGATCACAGTTTCCTGTTAGATTATACAGTATGTGAATATGATCAGCACGATGTAAATAAACTGTATGCAAAAAACAAATGAGTGTTTAAAGAAGAACTACTCGGGTACTAAGGTGGTTGAACCATCACCATGTAGAACTACTAAGCAGAATTAAATAGGTAATTAAAAAATATGGCTGCCCCCCAATGAAATGGAATGAAACAATATGGCTGCCCAGAGCATATATGTTTGTTTTACACAGGAAAAACATTTTTTTAACCCTTGCAGAGGGGATACTCCCACACTGCAAGGGTTAACTGCTCATTTTTGTCTAGGTTAAAAAAGTGATACTCACCAGAAGCTCTGAGCCCGCTTCTTTTTAGACCGGTCTTTCCAACGTCTCTCCCCCTCATCTAAAGCAGTCTAAGGTCCTGTAAATTATCACGTCTGTAGATAGTATATAGATGGGAGGACACTGAGGAAGTTTCCAATGCTGCAGGGAGAGGGGAAGACAGGCTGGAGGAGCGCTGTGACAGCTGGCCGGCTAGGAGCTTCAGGTGAGCATAACTTTGTTAGGGTTAATAGAAAATGTCCTGGAGTTGTTAAAGGAGAACTATGAGGTGAGTGCTTTTCACTCACCTCATAGTTCTAGCCGACCTGTGACCATGAGACTGTCACAGGTCAGCTCAGTAGATCGGGAGGTGTGCAAACACATACCGGCGTTTGCTCACCTCTCGATCCTGTCACGGCTCTCTGCCGTGACAGGGGAGGGGCTGGATTCCCCCCTCCCCGCTCCGATCCGGAAAAGCGCTTACTGGCGGAACGGACGGGGGAGTGGGCAAATACAGCTGGCTCTGCCTTTAGATAGGCAGAGCCAGCTGTCAGTCACGCAGCTGGGCGGATCCCGGCACAATTGTTGGGATCCGCTTCAGCTGCGGCGTCTCAGTAGCTCGCGGTATACTGAGCCTAGGGTGACGGGAGGACGCTAGTTTGAGTCCTCCCGTTACCCTAAGGAGAACTATGGGGAAAAGACTTAACCCCATAGTTCTCCTTTAAAAAAAAAAATTGCTCCTGTCTAAAACAAACATATATGCTCAGGGCAGCCATCGTTTTAATTTCATTTAATTGGGAGGGAGCCATATTTTTCACTTCATTTCAATATGGGGCAGCCGTATTTTTTCACTGCATTTCATTGGGGGAGCCATATTTTTTACTTCATATCATTGGGGGAGCCATATTTTTCACTCCATTTTATCCAGACTTATCCAGCACGTTTTTAATCTGAGTTGCCCCACTCAATATGGCCAACGCTTGCCTGACTCTGGCAGCCATATTGAGTGGGGCAACTCAGATTAATAACGTGCTGGGTAAGTCTGACCCTAGTTGGTTATAATACTTTATTGCTGTCTGGTATGTATATAGGAAAATGCCGCGGGTGGCGCACGAGCACCGGAGCCAACGCAACCAAAGCTCTTACTGGGAAGTCAACTGGACGTGACGTCATTGGAGATCTCAAGAAATTGGAGTTTTTGATAGAACACCTACCTTTAAATTTAAAAAATAGGTTTCATTTGGGCTCCTTAAGGGTGGTTTATTGATATCGCCATGCTAGTTGTCATTCGTACAGCTGTTTACTGCACGAACAATTGCTCTGGATAATTCAAAACCCCGTACAAGACAAGAGGAATGACAAAGCTAGCAAATACTGTCAGTCGATCTTACCCTCTTCTGCTCTTCCGTATGACCTACACAATAAAGGTGGACAAACTCTATAAAATGGCGCCATATTCAACGTAGGCCTTTGAAAAAAGGCAGCTATTTTTAACTGGGGGTGGGGGGTGTAACAAAAAAATTAGGCCTAAGGAGATTCACAATATAACTTTATAGTCCCAGCAGCAGCGGTGCCAATAAAAATGTTATATGACTGCCGCAATAAGAGCATAAGGATATATATCTGCTCCCTGTTTGTTAATTCATGATCACAGTTCCTCTTCATTTTTATGAGGCGGGATCCAAAGGTAACATTTCATTACTTAAACAGTTTTATTCTGATTTTATTACATTGATTGAAGTCCGGCTTGAAAATTGATAACAGCCAAAGCGTCTTGGAGTTAATAAATGTGCGCCTTACCCTTCTCTTGTTGACGGGCAGCAAAGCGATGTAGGGCTCCGATGACACCACGGTCGCTGAAGTATAGCGACTCTCCTGCTTTATGTCCCAGGCAGGGCCTATAGATAAACCTATATTGCCCTATCTTTAAAGAGAACGGGATAAAATCCTTCTGAAGAGAGAAGAGATATTGAAGTTTTTAAGACACTTTTAATCCCCGCTCGGAGTGAAGTTCGAAAAAAATGTGATATGGACATAAAACATACTGAGAGGGCTTGTTTTATTGTTATGTTACAATGATACAAAACTGCAAACTAAGGTGAAATAGTCAATGAAAGTGAAAGGAGAGCTCGCGAAGGATAAACACAAATTCCACCAAGTAAAATAAATATTACATATAAGACAACCAATAAGAAAGATGATTATTGTAATAATTATTATAACACTATATGGCTAAACTTTTGTGGACACATGGCTACTATCGCACCTTCATGAGTTTATTGGTCATCCCATTCTCAGACCATGAGTATTAATATGAAATTGCCCCCCTCTTCGCGACTATAACAGCCACCATCACATCTACATGAGTTTGCCGGTCATCCCATTCCCAAACCATGAGTAATGATATGGAGTTGGGTCTCTCTTTGTAGCTATAACATTATATGGCAAAACGTTTGTTTACACTTGGCCACCATCACACCTACATGAGTTTATTGGTCAGCCCATTCTCAGATCATGAGTATTAAAAAGAAGTTGGCTTCCTCTTTGCGACTATAACAGCCACCATCACATCTACATGAGTTTGTCGGTCATCTCATTCCCAAACCATGAGTAGAACTATAGAGCTGGCTATAACACTTGTATATAAAACTTTTGTGGACTCTTGGCCACCATCCCACCTACATGAGTTTATTGGTCATCCCATTCTCAGAGTCTCAGACCATAAGTATTAATATAAAGCTGGTTTCCTCTTTGCCACTATAGGAGCCACCATCACATCTACATGAGTTTGTCAGTCATCCCAAAGCATGAGCAATAATATGGAGTTGGCTCTCTCTATGGGGCTATAACGCTATATGGCAAAACGTTTGTGGACATCTGGTCACCATCACACCTACATGAGTTTGTTGGCCATCCCATTAACAAACCATGAGCATTAATATGAAATTGGCCCCCTCTTGGCAACTATACGAGCCTCTATCACACCTACATGAGTTTGTTGGTCATCCCATTCTGAAACCATGGTCCATAATATGAAGTTGACTCCATCTTTGCGACTATAACAGCCACCATCACATCTACATGAGTGTGTTGGTCATCCCATTCCCAAACCATGAGTAATACTATGGAGTTGGCTATAACACTTGTATATAAAACGTTTGTGGACTCTTGGCCACCATCACACCTACATGAGTTCATTGGTCATCCCATTCTCAGACCATAAGTATTAATATAAAGCTGGCTTCCTCTTTGCCACTATAGGAGCCACCATCACATCTACATGAGTTTGTCAGTCATCCCATTCCCAAACCATGGGCATTAATATGAACTTGGCTCCCTCTTTGCGACTATAACAGTCACTCTCACACCTATATGAGTTTGTTGGTCATCATCCCATTCTCAAACAATGTGCATTAATATGAAGTTGGTTCCCTCTTTGCACCTATAACAGCCACCATCACACCTACATGAGGTTGTTGGTCATCCCATTCCCAATCCATGAGCATTAATATAGAGTTGGCTCCCTCTTTGCGACTATAATAGCCACCATCACATCTACATGAGTTTGTTGGTCATCCCATTCCTAACCCATGAACATTAATATGGAGTTGGCTCTCTGTTTGCAGCTATAATAGCCTCTACTTTTCTAGGAAGGCTTTCCACAAGTATTTCGAGTTTGTCTGTGGGGAAAATGGCCCATTCAGCCAAAAGAGCATCTGTGAAGTCAGCTAATGGTGTTGGATGAGAAGACCTGGCTTGCAACTGGCATTCTAGTTCATCTTATAGGTGTTCAGTAGGGTTGAGGCTCTGTGAGGTCACTCAACACTGGTCAAACCTTGTCTTTCTGGACAATCTTTCTGCAGTCACTACAGTGGCCAAGAACCCCAGTAGCTGCAAGGAGAAAGCAGCAGAGAGAAGGCAAAGCCTCCAGCGCTGCTTGGGGCCAAGAACAGGTACTTAGGGACTTTACTTCATAACAAGGCAGCATGGGATTTAACGGACCAGCGGCCATGCAAAACGGAAATATCAGTTTTCAGTGCAGTTGACTTTTAACTATTGCTCAGTGCAATCTGTTCCTTCCTTCTTTTTTTCCCCCCACTCTATTATTTTTTTAACACCACTTCAATAGTCCATATAAAAGTAAGATACTAATTTAATAACCCAGGCACCAGATTTTAATTAATTAGATTTTGCTATAAAACAGCGAGGTAGGAATTTACATGAAAATGACTCTCAGAATATAGGGATGGTGGCTCGCAAGCCTACCAGAACCAATTAAGACGGGAAACAAAAGGCAATGCTGCCTCAGCATGCCGACTGCCTCGTAATGAAAAAGGTGTTTAGAAGAAAGTAACGTTGCAAATGATATAAAAAAAAAGAAATCAGATTATAAGGGATGTTTCAACCATCTGCAAGTAAATAAAATGGAATGAATAATTATGGAATGTGGTAAAAAGAAAGACGTTTTAATTGGAAGGAGCAGACATTGGGGAGCCCATCTGAAAATGAAGGCTTTTGCTTGCCAGCGTTTTATGACCAAGGGCAGCTAAAGTCACGGGCGTTTCAAGCGACAATATTACACTGATGGCGTAAGGAACAAGGAAAAGAGGTTGACGCTGCATTAAGTCCTCGTTATTTAAGCATTAATAGTGTCCAGTACCTGAGATATTATCAACAAGAGAATTACACAAGAAGCACTCAAGAAGTCTTGATTAAAGGGAAAACCCAAATTGGTGTCCAGTTTTCTGCAAAATTGATATTATTTATATAGTTGCTACACAAGCCACTTTTTTTTTTTTAAAGGTTTTTAAGTTCTTTAAAGGTTCCCTATTGACACCCAGTTCCAAATCTTGGGTGAATCAGGTGATGATTGAATTTCTATGGCAGGGGTAGGCAAATTCGGCACTCTAGCCAGAGCCGTATTTAATGTTTATTGGGCCCTGGACAAAAAAATGTTCATGGGCCCCCACATCCCTCCAGACTCCATCACCTGCCCCCCGACTTCCCGACCCAGACCCCCATATCCACTACATCACCTTTCCCCGAAATGAAACTAAAACATAAAATTGTATATATATTTATGTAGTTCAATTCAATAATGCAATGGACTCAGGGCTCTGAAAGGCAATAGTAGTTAGTGATAGTAGTGAGTGATAGTAGTGATAGTGGTCAGCTGCACACAATGGCATCACAAGGGGGGAGGTTCGGGGGGTGCGGCTGACAGTCATTTTGTTGTCACCCCCTCTAAAAACTCGGGCACTTGGTCATGGACCAAGAGCCCGACAGTGTCAGGAGAGAGGAGGGGACCCGGTAGCATACCTCATCCCGCCTGGTGAACGTTCCCTTCCTCTCTCTGCCGGCCTCCATCACCAATGTGACCGACGGCAGGCGTCAATTAGATAACCGTGCGTGCGCGATGAAGTCATCGCGCACACGCGTGGTGAATTCACCACATGTGCGATGACGCCACGGCGCGGTGTCACCCGGTCTCCGCTCTGGGTGACACCTGGCCTCGGGACGCCCCTGGCTGCACAGAAGCCTGGCACACAGGTCTATTCTGTGAGGACAGCATACTCAATGAAATGACAAAATAATGGAAACCCTCATAACAGCAAGCACTGATGTGTCTCTCTATGCCCAGCACAGTTGTGCTGCACACCAGCCACATCCACGGCCAGCAACATCCCCCCTTCCCCGGGCTAGGCTCCCCTTTCCATCCCCAGAATCATCATCATGCTCTGCCAGCCAGGTGCTTCATTCTCTGAAGCTGCAGACATTGAGCAGAGATGAGTGCAGTTTCAGCCGTTCCCGGCACTCACAGATCAGAGTCTCCTTCCTCATCTGGCTGCTTGGCTCCCCCTCCCTACCGGCTCCAGCCATGCATCTCAGGTGTTCACTTTGCGCCCTGCAGTTCCGGCAGCCACCATCTGCCAATCACCGGCCCTGGCTGTCAACATAGCTGCCACTAGCAGTGCCACTGCTCTCCTGCCTGCTGCTCCAAGCAAAAAAAAGCTGCTGTGGACCTTCTGTAAATGATGAGGCCCAGGGCAGTTGCCCCTTTTGCCCTGCTGTAAAGACGGCCCTGACTCAAGCTGTCGCAGAACTACAAGACCCACAAGGTATAGCAAGACTCTAACAACCACAGTCATGACTCCCAGGAGCAGAGGCATGGTGGGATTTGTAGCCGGAGTGCCAAGGTTGCCTACCCTTGGTCTATGGGGAAGAAAATGAAAGCCCCGGACATACCCATTGGGCAGATTGAGAACGCAAGCTTTGGCTTTTCAGGGGATGCAGTTCCTACATGCACGGACAAACCAATGGAAAGCCCCAAACTGGCCATTTATAGTCAGATATCTCCCTGAGAAATATGGATGAGGGTATATCAGTCCATCCTAAAATAAGTAATAACGCGCCTAATAGTATTTAAATATTGATTTTTACAGTTGAAATACCACAAAAATCAATAAAGTCATTGTGCTAATTTCTTTAGTGCATTGAAAGAATTGATATTTGTTGGTAAACAAAAGCTAATAACACATGGTAATTAAGGGACCTTATGCATTACGCTCTTGCAAATGACCTTTCCATTTCAAATTGCATCCAGCTAAAATGTTTATTATTATTATTGATAATAATAATAACAACAATAATAATGATAAATAATAATACCAACAATAATAGCAATAATAATAAATAAAAAAGACAGCAAAAAAAAAAAAAAACTTGGCAGAGGCACTAACCCTTCCCTTTCTATCCCAATTTTTTTTTAAATGAGGTTTTAACTAGAGTTACTCTTACAAGCAGCATACGTGATCAAATGTGGCCTAATATCAGGCGCTTGCAATGCCTTCTACAGCAGAGCTCAGACAGGAATAGGGGGGAAGCAGCACCAGGCGCCAATCATTTGTGCTGCATTAGAGTGACAATGAAATTAGCACATTAAGTGTGCGGCTTCTCCTTTCACTGTCCAGTCACAGGCTGGAAGAAGGAGAGTTAGTAGTTACTGGGGATGAGCTTTGGTTTGGACTGAACCTGAAGTCCTACAAACCTGAGGAGTACATAGGGCCACCCTTCCAGTCAGCTGCGGGCTGGGGCATTCTTCACCTTCCAGTTGCACAAAAACAAAGGTGAGAGATGCTTATGCTGATGCCGTTGACCTTTTATGGTCACGTGGCCATATTAGGTCAATGTCATTGACCAAATATAGACATGTGGCCATAAAAGGTCAATGATGTCACAGTATCCCGCCCCTTTGCTTATGTGCAGCTGCAGGGAATTCCACACCTTGTCGCTGAGTGAGCTTCCTTCCATGTTCGGAGGAGCTCAGGTAGAAACCGGGTTGGTTCTGAACCTGAGCTCATTCCTACTTGTTATTTAACCCCTTCATGACTGAGGCCTTTTTTTTCCCATTTTTTGCACCCATGTTATATTTCACATTGTAGGCCTGAAAATTACTTAAAACCCCCAAACATGATATAGTTTCTGAAAGCCAAGACCCTAAAGAATAAAATGGTGGCAGTTGCAAATGTATATGTTGCATGATATTAGCGCAACTCCTTATCAAACCCCAAAATGTGTTGAAAAATGCACTTAAATGCCCCAAAACCACGATTAAAAATACCAATTTTTAAAATAAAATATAAAAGAGGAGGTTACAACGAGTAAATAGATACCCAACATGCCCAGGTTAAAAACTGCGTGCGTCCGTGAAACCGCAACAAAATTGAGTACCCCAAAAAGTCCATAGACGACGCTTTAAAAGCCCCCACAGGACTGTTTAAACAGCCCCGATGCCATTGACGTACACTGTACATCGCTGGTCATGAAGGGGTTAAATGCAGCAGTGAAAAATTAGATCCCCTGTCCTGCCAGAAGGGGCTGAGCTATGTGGCAGAGCCGTGTAAATATCAGGACTGGATGGACAGAAATACAAATCCTTTGGCTTGTAAAACAACTCCCATATTATACAGTATATTTTAGCTGTTTGCTTGTAGATCAGTGTTAAATGATAAAATTTGGATGAAATGAGGGGGAGGGGAAGACATCGGCGAGAGGGGGGCGTGTCCGCAGCTTCTATCTCCCCCCGGCGACAAGCGTATTTTTTTATAATTTTTTTTTTTTTTTAGCAAGAAAAGAGCAAAGCAAGGAAAATCTATCAACAACACGAGCAAAGTACAAAACCGAGATAATTAATCACGGCGGTAAAAATAAAACGTTACTTTATGCCGGACTTATTTTCAGAAAACTTGGTAGAATTATGCCTTTAAAATGTTTGTAAGCCGGAGCGCGCGTTTCCCGTCGTTTTTTTTCTCTCTCTCTCTCCCGAATTCCGACTAATAATATGTTCTTTTAAAGTTCAATCGATGCAGCTTGTGTATTATAAAAATATCAAATGCAGCTTTATTTATTGCTCACGGTTTATGTGCGGCTGCGGATTTTCGGCTTAGCGCAAAGAAAACAAAATGCAGCGACCTAGACGAATGCTCGGCTCTAAAAACGATTTGAGTTTAATGGAATACCTAAAAAAAAATCATCAGAATCATCAGAATGAATATGGTGGTTGTACACAGGCGTACAAAGTCTTTACCTGCAAAGTAAAAGTTTGTGGGGTCATAAGCGCTTCCTGATACAAAGTTATTGGTCAATGGTTTAACCCGTTGCCGTCTGCCCATTGTAAAAAAAACGGGCGGACGGTGGATGCTTCCCGGCGGGTAGACAAGTACATGTACGTGATTTTTTTTTTTCTGCTCGCAGGTGCGTGCGAGCAGAATGCCGCCGGGGATGTGAACAGCCATTACCGGCTGTTACATACAAGCGTTTGGCCGGCTCTACAGCCCGCTGATCACTTGTATGACCATGCACAGTGCGCCCTCCCCCTTTTCTGCCGCTGCCAGTTATCCCGAGCACTGCTGTCCCTCCTGTGGGCCCGGGGCCGA
>NW_017306273.1:1880851-1908471 GCF_000935625.1 Nanorana parkeri
CTCCTCTCTCTCTCTAAGGGCCCGTTCACACCAGATGCAGTGTGTTCCAGCCAGAACGCACTGCCTCACATTGCAGCCGGCTCATTTTTTTGTGGGGAAGGAGGGGGCATGGCGGGCCATTGAAGTGAATGGCACCGTAGCCACGGTGCAAGCACTATTTTGATCGCACCGGACCGCAGGCATAATGGGCTTTGCAAACCCCTGCGGCCGATCGCATTGCGGCCGGTGTCATTCACTTCAATGGCCCGCCACGCCCCCTCCTGCCCCACAAAAAAGTGAGCCGGCTGCAATGCGAGGCAGTGCGTTCTGGCTAGAATTGGGCTGGAACACACTGGCTTCTCGATCAATCAGGGAATCAGGCGGCGAGTCATTACACCAGCTGACGAGGGAGCATGAAGCCGGCTTTCTGGCCAATCAGGAACCCGGGGGGTGGGTAATGACTCTCCGTCCGGCCTCCTCATTGGCTATCTTCCTGACCAATCAGGAAGCCGGGCAGTGTGTAATGACTCGCTGCCCAGCTTGCTGATACCGGAAGTTCGGGTATTGGCCTAGGCATTGGAGCATTACTCAGTATCGGCACCGATACCGGCACACTAGTATCGGTGCATCCCTACTTTATGCATACGCCCATGCAAAAAATTAAGCCGCCGAGGTGTTAATTTATAAAAGTTTGCATGCCACCAGTGCCCCTAGATGGCACTGATGAGTAAAGGAAATTCCAATACTCGTCAATGCCATCTAGGGGCGCTAGAGCCCCTCTTATGAATGAACCCCCCCGAGTGTCCGAGAATCTTTCATCTGTTTTCCTCCACAATTTCTGATTCAGGGCAAGGCATTCCTCCTTCGGCTATCTCTTACATTATTATTGATCAGCCTGTAGAGAGTCATTGGCTTGGCTGTTCTCGCACCCTTGGGGTTTGATATACCAGCCAATATACATCTCCATTAGGGAAGGTGTTAAATGTTTATCTATTTATCGTGAAAAAATATAAGAATCCTATTTTTAGCAGTTTGTAGCTACAGTTAATCTTAGAGGGACATCTTCCTTCCGGGCTCACAGAGATTGCTAAGATTGCATCAATGACCTTGTGTTTTATTTCAGGGGAGAATGCCCGTACAGTCATGTGACTTTGGCCGCTGGCACATGCAGAACTCAACATCAAGAAGTGTTTGTGTCTTTTAAGGATGAGCGAAAATGCGAGTTTTCATTTGGCCAAATTTGAATAAGGTACTATAAAATTTTGGTGACAGTTTGCTGTTTCGGCAAAGTGTGTTGTGGTTGATGGAGAAGGTGAAAGGAGCTGAATGCTGCAGGACTCTGTGGGGGGGGGGCCTTTCTCGACAGCCAATGGGGAGAGCCCACGTCATCAAGAAGTGATATGGGCTCTGCAGACCGGACTCTTCCACATTACAGAGAAGAAGACACAAGTTTAAGGCAAACTTAAGCTTCTTTCCCTGGAAAAATGCCTTTTCTCGAGATCTTGCAAGATTTTGAAGTTTACATATTTCCCAGGACTCACTCAACCAGGCCAGGGCTACATCACCAGTGCCTTACTCAACAAGGCCAGGGCTACATCATCAGTGCCTCACTCAGCCAGGACTGGGCTACATCATCAGTGCCTCGCTCAACCAGGCCAGGGCTACATCACCAGTAACTTTCTCAGCCAGTCCTGGGCTACATCACCACTGCCTCAATCAACTAGGCCAGGGCTACATCTCCAGTGTCTTACTCAACCAGGCCAGGGCTATATCATTAGTGCCTCACTCAGCCAGGACAGGGCTACATCACCAGTGCCTCACTCAACCAGGCCAGGGCTACATCACCAGTTCCTCACTCAACCAGGCCAGGGCCACATCACTAGTGCCTCACTTAACCGGGCCATGGCTACATCAACAGTGCCTCACTAAGCCAGACCAGGTCTACATCTCCAGTGCGGCACTCAACCAGGTTAGGGCTACATCACCAGTTCTTCACTAAACTAGGCCAGGGCTATATCTCCAGTGCCTCTCTTAATTAGGCCAGGGCTACATTATCAGTACATCACTCATCCAGGCCAGGGCTACATCACCAGTGCCTCACTCAACTAGGACAGGGCTACATTACCAGTGCCGCACTCAGCCAGGCCAGAGTTACATCACTAGTAACTCATTCAACCAGGCTAGGGTAACATCACCAGTGCCTCACTCAACCAGACCAGGGCTACATCATCAGTGCCTCACTAAGCCAGGACACGGCTACATCTCCAGTGCCTCACTCAACCCGTTTTTTTGTGTGCATTTGCACAGGCATTTTTGCAAACATTTCAGTGTTTTACTTTATTTTTTAATGCTCACATCAAGTTTATTGGGGCCAAAACTCGACTCTGCTCCAAAAGACTCTCATGTACTTTTGTAAACTATGGGCATTTTGCGACAGAAAGCTCAGGTGTGTATGAGGCGCCAATGTGCATGTAGGCAGATCATGGCTGTTGGGAGGGTCCAGTATTACAGCTGGCAAGAAGCATACTGATGCAAGGAGAAAGCAGAGTGGAAGGATGCTGTACATGCTGTATGTATTCGGGGCATCAATGCGGCCTATGGCCCAATTCACACTAGAATCGTCCGGCACGTACAGCTCCGTGCTGCATGCATGGCCGTATCGGTCAGCTCCTGGGAAGTACAGGTGCTGCGTGTGATTATTATACAGCCCCTGTCCTTCTCTATTGGACTACGCGGTCGTAAGTGGTCGTACGCTCACCCGCCGCCCTGCACGTCTGTCTGCGTCTGAGCCAGGTAACACGCACCTGCACGCACCTGCGTAGGGGGGTGTATGGCCGCATAGTCCCATAGGAAGGACAGGGGCTGCATACTGATCACAAGCAGCACCTGTCCTTCCCGGGAGCTGCCCGATACGGCCGTGCACGCAGCGCGGAGCTGTATGTGCCGGCCGTTTCTAGTGTGAATGAGCCCTTAAAGTGCACCCGTCGCATTGCGCTGTTGGTGCAAAAGTACAGGCTCCCTTTAAAATGTGCCCTTGTATCAAATCTATCACCTATAACGCAGCTACTCTTCTCAAATCAAATAACCGACACCTCTAAAACCTTGAACATGAGTTTGTTTTTGCCGGACCTCATATTCTCAGTCATCTTTTTTAATGCCGGTGAATTGCGGCGGACGTCACGGCCCGAGGACCCAGGGGCAGTTGATACATTTGTCCTTTCGTGTCTGCGCCGGTCATATAATTCTGCCATTTGATTGCTTCCTTACAATTTGATACATGGAGCCATCGAAGATTGTGGTATCACAAAAAAAAAAAAAGAAGGCGTCGGAGCCCAGACATATTTATTTCACAATATTTTCTTTCTTTTCCGGAAGAAGACAGTCCATTCATTTGCTGCCTCTCAAGAAACCCGGGGTGTGATGTGAAAACTAATAGAAAAACACTTTTATATCACACAATAACCCTTAGACCAAAAACTTTGACACAGACCGAGATCAATATTTCAGTTTAGAGTCGCTGCCTTGTCTTCTTCTCTGTAGACACAGCTGGCACAAAAAAATAAAATAAAAGCCATTTATTAGCGCCTTGAAGTTGCTGGCACAATTTTGTTATAAATGGCTTTTTTATGAAATATTAAAGAATTCGAAGAATTTGTTTTGTGCCATTTTAAATGAAACCGCTGTCTTTTAAATGGGTTCTCTTGGTATAGGTGCGATTTTTAATTCTGTACTCTGTGCAGCTGGCTTTGTTATCCAAACCAGCTGCTGACAAGCCTGAAGTTCTCCCATCACAACTCGATACAACTTTTTAGCTGCAGGGATTGTAGTCCATATATATGATTTCTTTCATTAAGCCCCATGGGAGGGGGGGTGTTTTGGACCCCCGAAACTCATTGGCTACTCTACTTATATGTCTCCCTTGATCCTAATGGAATAATGTTTCCCTGATAAAAGGGGTGTGTTTTGGAGCCCCAAAACGTGTTGGCTACGTTACTTGAATGCCCTCCACTGATCCTAATAAAGTTGCCCCGATGAAGGGTGTGTGTGTGTGTTTTACACTCCTGAAAGGCATTGGATTCTCTATTGAATGCCCTTCCCTGAACCTAATAGAATATATTTGCCCCGATGACGGGTGTGTGTTTTGGACCCCCAAAACACACTGGCTACTATACTTGAATGTCCCTCTGATCCTAATGGAATAAAGTTGCCTCAATGAAGGGGGTGTGTTTTGGACCCCCAAAATGCGTTGGCTACTCTACTTGAATGCCCCCCTAATCCTAATGGAATAAAGTTACCCCGATGAAGGGGATGTGTCCTTTAGCTCTGAAACGCTTTGGCTGCACTACTTGAATGTCCCACCTGATCATAATGAAATAAAGTTGCTCCCAATGAAGGGGGTGGGCTCTGAACCCCCAAAACATACTCTACATGAATGCCCCCCTAATCCCAATGAAATAAAGTTGCTCCCAATGAAGGGGGTGGGCTTTGAACCCCCAAAACATGTTGGCTACTCTACCTGAATGCCCCCCTAATCCCAATGGAATAAAGTTGCCCTGATGAAGGGGGTGTGTTCTGAAGCTCTGAAATGCTTTGGCTACACTACTTGAGTGTCCCCCTAATCCTAATGGAATAAAGTTGCCCCAATGAAGGGGGTGGGTTTTGGACCCCCAAAACGTGTTGGCTACGCTACCTGAATGTTCCCCTAATCCTCATTGGAATAAAGTTGCCACAATGAAGGTGGTGTGTTTTGCAGCCCCTGATCCCCGTAATACGTTGGCTACTCTGCTTGAATTCACTCCGCTGACCCTAATGGAATAACGTTGTATCTGGACTATTTTAATTGCTGTGGCCCTTTAATCCCTACATCTACTAGCTTTGTGATTTAGGCACTCCTGGCAGGCAGCACAAACACTTCCTTGACGTTTGCTTGGCCGCACCCCTCGCACCCCCCTTGTGACGCCACTGATTGTAATGTCTTCCCTATATTGTAAAACACTGCACAAACTATTGGCGTATATAAATCCTGTATAATAATAATAATAGGTGTATGGCCAGCTTTAGTCTACAATGATCACTTGAGTGTCTGCATCTTTGGTCATTACTTTGTGCTTTTGTCCACGTTTTCATGCCTGAGTATTTTTATTTTAGCCAATGGCCAGTTATTAGGGGGAGGAGATGGATATCAGGCAGAAAATTGCACAGAAAAGCAATTTTTAGGCACTCCCATTAAAGTTTATCTGGGCCAAAAATGCACAATTGTACCTTGAAGAAGCTCTAAGCGTTGAGCGGCAGATGTCACGGGTATAATATAACAGGGGTGGGCAACCTCAGTACTCCAACTGTGGTGGAACTACAAATCCATAAAACCTCTGCCTCTGCCAGTCATATCTACGACTGTCAGAGCCTTGCAATGCCTCATGGGACTTGCAGTTCCACAACAGCTGGAGTGCCAAGGTTGCCCACCCCTGTAATAGAATAACATGGAAATCTAAGTGTTGAAAGGCGCTTCAGACTCCTCAGGTGAGCATGGGGTCCAATAGATAAATGTCATCCAGAAGCAGGATTCGCTTTCAGTTCCCGCTGCAGGTCCAAAAAGTTTATTTTCCCATCCAAAAAGAGCAGAGCCGAAGAAACAGCCCGTCACCATACTTATTTACTACTGATTCCTGCGTTTTTGTCTGACGCTCTTGTTTTAAATAGACCCAGTGGGCCGTTCAGCCACATTAACAAGCGCCATAATTCAAACGCAAGCATCAGCGAGCGTAAGTAAAAAGGAGAGCGCAATTCGGAGCTTTGATGAACATCTGTGCTGCGCTGCGGCTTCGCGGGTTTACATAACAAAATCCCGGAGTGGCCAAGTCAGCCTTTCATCCTTCTGCTGTAGAGAAGACAATAAGTACACATTATAATTGGGTCATAATGGCGTTGTGTAACCAGCCTATCAAGTGCAGGAAGAGCACCTGGGGTCATCTTCTCCCACACTCTGCTACACTTCCAAAAGACAAACTGTTCCAGGGATCCACCGACGAACTTCTGTTCTGTTCAGGCTGCTGCGGGAAGGCAAAAGGCATCGCAAGCTAGCTTTAAAGATGGTTGGCTTCAGATACACTTGCAATGTAAACTATTTGGAAAAAATAAATGAATGCCAAAACAAAAATCCATGTATTCATTTTATGCAATGGAGCCTGCAAAGCATTGCGACTGCAATCGGTGGATGGTGAGCGCAATGATCTGTCTCCTGCAGACTGTTCCTCCCCTTCCTGCCCCTGTCCGTATCGAGCTACAGACCTAAAGTTACAGGGCAGTTTTGAGTTATCAATGTACTGCAAGTGCAGTGACGTCAACGCCGTGGAAGTCCACTAAAATCTATGTAGTCTTTGCATTTCACGCAAAAAAACTATATAAAAAAATGCTGCCACTGTGTGGGCGGAGCCATACACAAATGCATTGAATTAAAATAAAGACAAGCTGCTGCACCTGAAAAAACAGGGGGTTGCTTGCTCGGCACAGCGGCCATTTAGCGAAACAGGAGTATTTTTATCAATGGATACAAGGTGTTCTCTGATTGGACAAGGAGCGTTGCCAGGGCTGTCTCTTTATTGAGGCGGCATCTCTTTGGTTTAAGTGCACAGTGTTTGCAGTGTGCCCGCTGCCCCCTTTCCATCTAGAGCATCTCAGGTTGCTGGGAAGAGCTGGGTAGCGAAATCTAAAACGCAGGGGAAAAATGTGCATTTGACTGGTGCATTTAGGGGGCCATTAATTGGTAACGACACATCAAGCACGTTTTGCATTTTTTGACGCATTTCGCAAACATGCATCAAAGTGAAATGAAAGGCTAAGGTGTCAATGGGGACTAAGGGTGTTACATGAAACATGGTCAGATTGCAGAAGCCGCCCGCCACCCCCTCCCATGTACCTGAATTGTGGGGTTCTTCTCCCTGCAGTCTGCTAGAATTGTTTGAATTCAGCACGGCTGTGTGGGTGGAGCTCAGCTTGTCACAGATCGTTTGACAGGATCTGTGAATGGATAAACTACAAGTCCCATCAGCGAACATGCCAAAGGGACTGATAGTCCTCAGTGGAATACAAGGGCAGCAACCTCACTGCACTGGTAGTCAAAGCCGGATTAAGAGCATCACGGGCCTGGTGCTTTCGGTCAGACAGTAAGCAGCAGTGGCGGTTCTCTAATTAGTTTGGCCACTTGCTTCTCATCTGTAGCTGCCTAATATGGCTGATTAGAGATATGCTGGAACATCTGCCCACTGTTCAGCCCTGATTGCCATCGGCCATACTGAGGCAATCCGGGCCGGCCGGGCCTATTTTCAGTGGTGGGCCTGGAGCTGGTGCTCCAATTGCCCCTATGTTAATCCAGCCCTGCCTATAGTCCTTTGACACTGCTTCCCGCCTATGTTACTACATGTCCATACCTTGGCACAGCAATAATTTCCCCCAGCCCTGTAACTAAAGGTCTGTAGCTGGGTATGGGCAGGGGCAGGAAGAGAAGGAAAAGTTTGCTGGAGCCAGAGCATTACACCAGTGATCAAGTGATCAAAGCTTTACTGACTCCTATGCAAAATATAATGAATGCACATTTTTTTTCTTATTTGGAGAAGTGTGCGTTTATTACTTTTCAACAAAAGGTGGAATTTCCCTTAAACCCTTAAACCGTTCTCTACTTCCTATTGGCTAAAACTGCATTAAGAATGTATAGCACAGCTCCAGTGGCTACAGGCTAGTGACAGGTCTACTTTATAGATAATTATTCTTTCCACATGAGTGCTCTTTGTTAAGTCCGTGTTATACAAGAGAACACATATTTCCCTATAAATAAAACATCAGTGTGTATTTTTGAGTCCGACATGAAATGTGCTTACCTAGTAGAAACTGGTCATCTAAATCACATTATTTCCTGCGTTTAGGCAGAGAAGAGTGGCAATATGTAGCCGGAGTCCCCAGGGTGAAGCTCCCATGTTAATACCGCTCGTGCTGCTAGATCTAAGTTGAACCCTCGGGGCACTGTGTAAAGAGATCTGGCCCGGGGCTTTGCCCTCCAGCGGTGACATCCTCTATGGAAATTGGCACCGAACTCGTTTCCTAAATGATACATCTCTCGGCTTGACACTTGTTTTCACTGAGAGGCAGAAGAGACTTAAAGTGGAACTAAACCCTCCTGTATAAAACTTTCCAAGCTCCCAATGAAAAAACATAGTAACCTATATTCAAAAAAAGAATATTTGCTCACTTTTTATGATTATTCTTTTCTTATTCTTTTTGTGCCATCGCTATCACATCCGGCTAGAATTGCATTCATTTACGTGCAACCTGAGAGTCTTCCCAAGGGATCTTCTGCCATTCGGACCTGTGGTGGGCGAGGGAGAAAAGAGTTGCAATGCATAAAGTTAGACGAGGTTAATTACAGATTTAATCTCAGGTAAGGGTTCAGCAGGGTTTCTCCTCAGGTAAGCAGGGATTCGTTGAGCAGTGGTAGATTGGTCTTTCACCTACACCCCTGAGAGACAAATTTTCCATTCAATGTAAGGGGTTACTTCTGCACTGACAAGCAATGTAAGGGAGCACTACAATTACCACCAATTAACTAGGACACCTTTTCACTGATCCACAACTTAGGGAGACATTTATCCAATGATTACCAATGTAAGAGGGCATTTCCCCATTAACCACCAATGTAAGAGGGCATTTCTTCAGTCACTATCAAAGTAAGAGGACATTTCTCCATTGACTACCAATGTAAGAAAGCATTTCTCCATTGACTACCAATGTAAGAGGGAATTTCTTCAGTGACTACCTATTTAAGAGGACATTTCTCCGTTGACTACCAATGTAAGATGGCATTTTTCCATTGACTACCAATGTTAGAGGACGTGTCTCCATTGACCATCAATGTATGAGGACATTTCCCCATTCAACACCATTGTAAGAGGGCATTTCTTCATTGACCATCAAGGCAAGAGGGCATGTCCCCACTGACCACCATTTTGAGAGGACATTTCTCCATTGACCATCAATCTAAGAGGGCATTTTCCACTGAACACCAATGTAAGAGGGGGGCATTTTTCCACTGGCCAGCAATATAAGAGGACATTTCTCCATTGACCACCAATGTAAGAGAACATTTCTCCATTGACCACCAATCTAAGAGGACATTTCTCCATTGACCACCAATGTAAGAGGACATTTCTCCATTGACCACCAATGTAAGAAAACATTTCTCCATTGACCATCAATGTAAGAGGACATTTCTCCATTGAACACCAACATAAGAGGGCACTTCTCCACTCACCACCAATATAAGAGGGCATTTTCCCACTGACCAGCAATTTAAAAGGACATTTCTCCATTGACCACCAATGTAAGGGGACATGTATTCACTGACCACCAAGGCAATAGGGCATTTCTCAACTTACCACCAATTTGAAAGTGTCCTAGAGAAGGCTTTAACCTAACTCCAACAATTCAAACACTTTTTAAACTCAGTCACTAAAATTGTGGTTGCCATTTTAAAAGTAATTTTCAATATTCTTAAATCTGCAGCTTCCATGAAAACAATACCTGCTGATAATGTAACATAATTATATTGCATTGCTAGTCTAAGGAAGGGGAGGGGGGGATTCTCCCGTGTCAGTTGGAAAAAAATGTCCTGAGGCTGATGAGCAGTAGGAGAAAAAAAAGGCGTTGGTGTCGGTGGGAGGAAAAACGCCCCGGTGTTAGTGGTGAGTAGGAGGAAAATATGTCGCAGCTTCAGTGGACAGTGGGGGAAAAATTACCCTGGCGTTAGTTCAGTATGAGGAAGAATGTCCTGAACCCAAATTTAGGCAAATATAAAAGGTACAGTACACATTGATGCAGCCCTGTAATCATTAATACATCATTAAATGCAAGCAGTGTAAGTACCTAAATGTGACCTGGTATCAGCCTCATGCAGTCCCTGTAGGCTGGCATATGAGAGGGAGAAGCAGCAGAAGAAGCCAACACGTTCATGTTCAGGAGGAGAGAGCAAAGTAAAGGAGAGATGAGCTCATCACTGGGCTGCTTCTCCTTTCACTGTCCAGTCACAGGCTGGGAGTGGGTCCAGGATAACCTGGGCTCAAAGGAAGTGGGTTAAGTGATGCTAGCTACTAGACTGAAGATATCTCTGGGCAGATTAAAAGTACTGCAGAGACATTTCTGAATATTGCACTTTTCAAAATTGCACAACCTTTAATGGAATATTAATTTTTATCTTGTTCATGTTTGCTGGGGTTCTGCTTCTAATTCTTACACTAATATAACCCTATTAAACTCATATGTCCCTTGTCTTTGCCCAAACTATCAGGACAACCCATGCCAGGATCAATGGGGAAACCACAGGGTCCATTCACACAAAAAAACAAAACAATGACAGGTCCTGGATGCTGAGTGGGAAATGGCAACTAGGCATTAGCAGTGCTGTCTTTTAGGCTTTCCTAGAAGATTAGTTTTGGGAAGACCTAGTGATGGGTAGACGTTTTTCTTTCATTAACCGGGAAAAATAAATAACCGAAGAGAAAAAACAGCAGACGGTAGAACATCAGAAAGGATTCCTCTCCCTGAGAAATATGCTTCTCTCTCCGGATCGGGACGTATTCCGGGGAAGGTCACGGCATCCCTCCAACAAATGATATGCTAAATCAAGGCGCACTATGGAAAATGAAGGATCAGATCAGCGGAATGGCATTCTTTCCCCGCTAAGTACTACTGGGAGCCATCGACGAACAACAAATGGCAGTCTAGCTTATAGAATAACCATATATTTTCCTTATGAATAACAAAGTGGTTCCCTTCGGTGGCAAGAGGTTAAACGCCAGAGAGAGAGAGGGAGAGAGAGAGAGAGAGAGGGAGAGAGAGAAAACATTATTCAAACTGATAGAGACTTCTCTTGAAGAAAAACTCAAAAGGAATTTGCTAAACATCACACGGGCACAGGGGAGGAAGCCATATTGTAGGTTATACCAATAATTGAGAGCACAGGTTAAAGGAGAACTATGAGATGAGTGATTTCCACTCACCTCATAGTTCTAGCCGACCTGTGACAATGAGACTGTCACAGGTCGGCTCAGTAGATCGGGAGGTGAGCGAACACATACCAGGTTCGCTCACCTCTCGATCCTGTCACGGCTCTGTGCCGTGACAGGATCGAGAGGTGAGCGAACGTGCCGTGACAGGGGGAGGGGGCTCCCCTCCCCTGTCCTCCTTGCCGTGACAGGGGGAGGGGCTGGATTCCCCTCTCCCCGCTCCGATCTGCCAGCGCTGACTGGCGGAACGGACGGGGGAGGGGGCGGGTACAGCTGGCTCTGCCTCTAGATAGGCAGAGCCAGCTGTCACTCACGCAGCTGGGCGGATCCCGTCATCTACGTCGGGATCCGCTCCGGCGTCTCAGTATACCGAGAGCTGTAGCTCGCGGTATACTGAGCTTAGGGTAATGGGAGGACGCTAGTTTGTGTCCTCCCGTTACCCTAAGGAGAACTATGGGGAAAAACACTGACCCCATAGTTCTCCTTTAAGGGTTGAAAATGCCAAGTCCCCCTACCCTGCTGCCCATCATGTAAAAACTAAGGGGGTTGATTTCTACATTCTCAAATGGCATTTGCGAGGCATTCTAACCACTAGATCAGACCTGGACATTTTACAGCCCCAGGGCCACATCCAGCCCTTTGGCTATCCCTGTCAGGGCCACGGTTGAGATACAGACCTTTATCTGGACCACGATTGCTGACCTGCCTTTGGCTATGGGTGGCCGGTGCATCCACTGCACACCATATCCCAGTGCAGGCCCCCCTCGTCTTCAGATGTTGGTTGCTAGGACCACTGGCGTCCTGGCAACCAATGACGTCAGGTGTCCACCTCCTCTGTATTCTTTGGTTCCTAGGACCGGCGGGCGGTTCTAGCAACCAGTGATGTCAAATGTGTTCCCTGCCCCATCATTACAGGAGGACTGAAGAGTAAGGGTACCTTCTTCCGTCCTCTCCTGCTGCCTGCTCCACCTCCCAGCTCTGGCTTAACAATAAAATAGGAAAATAAGGTATGTGGGGAAAACAATATAAAAGGGCATTCTAAAGAGGACAAACAATGTAAGGGGGGACTCTAATGGGGACAACTACTAATTAGTTTTCCCCATCAGAAAGCCCCCTTACATTAGTTGTCCCCATCAGAGTGCCCTCTACATTAGTTGCCCCCTATCAGATTTGTTATCACTTTACATATGCACTTGCCTTGTTTTTCTGACGTTTAAAGGTATGTTATGTTCAAAATAAAATGAAAGAGTTATATAATGGGATCCCCGTTGGCACCCACCCACCCTGCACTCCTGCCACCAGGGCCCTCCCTCAGGCAGCATCTCTTTGGGTCATATAGGGAAGAGGGAGCAGCAGGGAGAGGGGCATGTCTGATGTATAGTGGCCGCTCTGCTGCACAATGCCATCCTCTTTCCAGCCAGAGCGTCCAAGGTTGCTAAGAGCCGGGTGGGGAGATGTGTAAGGGCCAAACACATCTCCCCACCCAGCGATTAGAAACCTGGGATGCTCTGGCCGGCGTTCCAACCAGTTCCTGGCAACCAGTGATGTCAAAGGTTGCCAGCAGCTGGGCGGGATGCTGGGAATAGTATCCCAGGTCTGCAGAGGGTTGCATCACTCTTGTACACTGCTGTCAGAATACAATAGCCCATTGAGAGTATTCTCCCAGCTGTGCTGTTTAGCATGGGTGGGGGAAACAAGTGTTTTTTTTATTGGTCAGCCCATGGGGCTCCCAGTGCATTCATCCAGAGCGCCACTTTTTGATTCACTGAGGACCACCCACTGCTGGGAGTAGATTTGAAGGAGGACTCCATGCATCATGTGACTTTCCTGAAGACTTTTGGAAAAGTTAAGTTACAAATATGCACAAGGGGGGCCTTTAAGAGGAATTGGGGTATCCAGAGTTGGACTTAAGAGTCACCTGCCTCTACCAATCCCTTTTCTCACCCTCAATCTCTCAATCTCCTCATACCGTCATCCCCCCATTATCTACTCCAAATTCTCCCCACCATTTTTATTTTTCCTTTACTTTTATTGTTTCCTATTTCTTTTTTTCCCTCTATGTTCTCTTTCATCATTTGGAATTTATATAACTTCACCTTGTACAGGCTGACGGTCCCTCGCCAATTAGAAGACGCTGAATTACCGAGTGTGTGGGAACTGGCAGAAATCTCTAGATCCAGAGGGATAGCTTTTGTTGCAGATCAGTAACTACAGGAACGGACTGTGAGAACTTGATGTATCTACAAACCATGAGAAACAATAAACGGACAAGTTCATTTTTTTCTTTCTTCCTTTTAACACTTATAATTATCTCTGAAAATTCAGTTAAAAAAAAAAAGGTGTTTTGTTCACAGCGGCCAAAAAGAATGTGCAAAGAAATTCCTAGAAACTTCCAGTTAAGCTTTTTGAGCTTCTTGGCTAAAATTTGCTTGAGGACAAAAATATACTTTTTATTTCATTATAAAAAATTTTTTTTTTAAAGGAGAACTATGAGATGAGTGATTTCCACTCACCTCATAGTTCTAGCAGACCTGTGACAATGAGACTGTCAGTAGATCGGGAGGTGAGCGAACACATACCAGGTTCGCTCACCTCTCGATCCTGTCACGGCTCTCTGCCGTGACAGGGGGAGGGGCTGGATTCCCCTCTCCCCGCTCCGATCTGCCAGCGCTGACTGGCGGAACGGACGGGGGAGGGGGCAGGTACAGCTGGCTCTGCCTCTAGATAAGCAGAGCCAGCTGTCACTCGTCATCTACGTCGGGATCCGCTCCGGCTGCGGCGTCTCAGTATACCGCGAGCTGTAGCTCGTGGTATACTGAGCTTAGGGTAACGGGAGGACGCTAGTTTGTGTCCTCCCATTACCCTAAGGAGAACTATGGGGAAAAACACTGACCCCATAGTTCTCCTTTAAGGAATATTTCTTTTTCATTTAGCATTTTTTTTTGTGGTGTTTGTGATTGATGTTTGTGTTTGATTATTTGTAACACATTTTTTTTTTTTTTACCCTGTCTGTTTTTTTTTATTATGTGAAAAAAAAATGATTAGGCTAATGAGCGGGCATTTTATAGCAAAAAAACATGTCCATTGGAAAGAAGCTCCCGTAACCCTCAGGAGCCATTTAAAGCCACTTCTCCCTTAGGCCCCATTCACACTAAGCGACACTTACCTCGAGCGGATCCGCGCGGCCCGGGATAGCGCGACTGTTCGGGCGACGATCGCGCGACCTTCACCGTCGGGCTGCATGCAAAAATAGAAAAATTGCGCGACATCCGCGGGAAAAGGGGTCCTGCACAAGCGACAAGCGACAGCGACGAGCGATGGGCGACATGGACCTGTACAATAGAACAGCTCCATTGAAAATCATTGGACAGCGACTTCTCGCTATATTGCGTGGCAAATATGCGTGATATCGCGGCGGAAATGGGAATGGGCACTTAAAGTAGAACTCTGTTCAGAATTTTTTTTATTAACCCTTGCAGTGGGGCTCCCCGCACTGCAAGGGTTAAGTGATCACTTGTGTCTAGGTGCAACAAAGAAAAACAACTTATACTCACCCAAACCAGCAGAGCCGGCTGGCAGCTACCCCGGCCCCTGAAGCCTCTTTCATCCTTTGCTGCAGCGATGGGATGTCCCTCAGCATCCTCACATCTAAAACACAGTAGGGGGAATTTATCAAAACTGGAGCAGACAAAATCTGGAGCAGATTTGCACTGCAGCCAATCAGCTTCTCTGTCTCATTTTCAAATCTTACCCTAACAAACTGAAGAGAGAAGCTGATTGATTGTCATGGGCAACTGCTCCAGATTCCCTCTGCTCCAGTTTTAATAAATTCCCCCAGTTTTAAAAATTCCCCCCCCCCCCCCCAGTGTATAGCATGTGATGGCTCAGAGATCTTTAGACTGCTGGAGCAGAGGGAGAGAGAGAGGGACCTGTCTAAGAGAAAGCTGGCTCCGAGGATCAGGTGAAAATAATTTTTATTTTTGCACCCAGACATAATGAGCACTTAACCCTTGCAGTGCAGGGGTAGCCCCACTGCAAGGGTTAAGAACCATTTTGCCTGGAGTTCCACTTTAGAAATTGAAATCACCTTAAAGCATATGTCAGGACAACAAAAAAACAACAATTTTATATATTCCTGTACATTTCCTCTCTTTAAAGACTCCATTGACTCTTTGAGATAACACAGTAATAATGCACAAGACACAGGACACCTCTAAATTTGTTCCACAGGTATTAGCACATATTGAACAGATATAACAAAGGGCTTTTGATTGTATAATTAACAGACCAAAAGGGAGCGCAGAAGAGAATTTCATTGTTAAGGCTACATACACATAAAAGAAGAACTGGGCTTCTGCAAGGGTTAGGTGCTCACTTGGCCTAGGGGGCTCAAATAAAGCAGTTTCACTCCCCTGACCCTCGGTACTGTTGTGGTCACTGCTCACCTCTTTCTCCCTCCACTCTATTGCGAGTCAATGGACTTGCATAAGTTGTGATGACGTTAGTGGCCCTTAGACCACCCAAGCCCGGGGGGAAGAAGAGGCTGTGGGGACTGGTATAGCAGCCCAGATTAGTGAGTGTGAGTATATCTGGACAGTATAAAAAAAAGTAATGGAGAAGAAAAAAAATTACATTTTGGCATCTAAATTCTTAATGGTGCACATAACTATGGGCAAGGCAGGGGTGTGTCCATTGCAGCTATTGGGCCCGGGGCACAGAGGTGCCCGGCCAGGACATCTCCTGATGCCGTGCGGGCTGTCAGTAATCTGTGCAGCGGCGCCTTCCTCACCACAGCCGCTAATGAGTCAGTGACAGCCAGCAGCAGCAGAGGAGGAGGCTAGACCCGGCAGTGGAGGGGGCGGGGTTGGCAGCAGAGGAGGCGTGGCCCGGCGACTGAGGAGGCGGGGCCAGCGACAGAGGAGGCAGGGCCCATCAGCGACTATGGAGGAGGAGACGGACATCTGATCGGCTCTGACAGATAATGGGTGTGACCAGCCCACCTGAGATCCTGCAGAGCCCACCATATAGATTCTATGGTGGGCTCTGCAGGGTCACCCTCAGGTGGGCTGTGTGGGATCTCAGGTGGGCTTTGCAAGGGGTGTAACTAGAAATCACAGGACCTCATACAAAATTGTGCTATGGGGCCCTGTGATTTCTAGTTACGTCCCTGTCTATTGCCTAAATATATTGACCTGGAAGGCGTCCCTCTTTCTAATCGCAGTTAGTTGGGAGTTCTGCTGTTACAATACCTTCTCCGTTCTTCTCCCCTTGCTTTTCTACAGGAAGCCCAGTCCTTCCTTCCATAAGCCATCCTTCTTATGTAGCGCGGCCGAGCTAAATCTCTTCCGTAATGAAAAAAAGCATTTGGGAAGATAGATTTGACTGCACCCATGGCCACCAGTCACATAACACACACATTGAATCTCATCAGATTATGACCTTGGCACTCGCAGCTTTCACCGTTGTCTGTGCAATCTCTAATTAAAGCTTCCAATATCCTGCTCCACTTACCTCTTCCCGGAGAGGTCAGATGTCAGGACATCCGCTAAACTCTTTATTCTGGAGAGGTCTGCTTAGACTGACTGTGTCAGCAACACTATATGCCGGGATTTCTTATCTGTAGAGCCACTGACTGATTTACTAAAGTGGTAATTTGGATCCCCGAGCGGCTTTCCTCTGGCCATGGTTGGCTTATGCCAACCATATATGCATCCCTTTTATTTTTTTAACTAATTCCTAAATCAAATCAAGATGCTCGATCAGAGCTAGAATTCCCGTTTTTGGAGTGGTCATGCACCTTTCTGCTTTGATTGATCAAATTTACCAAAAAAGAAAGAAAATTCAATCAAGGAGCAGTCAGTCAACATTGTGGAAATTCCTCTTCGAGTGCCTTTTCATCATCTTTAGATCTGATTGGAATTGACAAGATTTCCGGCTCTTTGGTCATTTTTCTCATACGGTGGCGATGTCGGGCTGACAAAGGAAAAATCTGTATTGCTCGGTCTCCTCTGACCCTCGGCAGCCATGACGACAAAAAAAGGTAAATGGAGTAATATAAAGCTGAAAGGGAAATATAACGCATTTACAGTGAGTACGCATTTCATCGTTTTATTGCAAAGCTTATCTTAAAGCAGACCTTTACACTCAAAAATGAAATTCTACCAATATATCCTTCTATGTATGATGATTAATAATAACATAGACACGTCAGGTGTAAAATGCTGGGATTGTGAAACACTTACACTTGCAGAGCATTCACTTCCTGCTTTGAAAGGGCAAAAAGACGCCAGTTTGCCAAAGCAATGCACACTGGGGATGCCTTGTCATAAGCAGAGCATTGCTAGGAAATCTCATCTGTAATCTCAGGAGATCTCAGGGAAAGGCATTTTCCTCCCTTGAGATGATGGGCATGGTCACATGTCCTAGATCCATGTGCCAGAAATCCAGGAAGTAAAAGGAGAGCTAGTAATCTGCCCTTAGTAAACATGGCCATTGTGTATGGCCCATACTCATCCCCCGACTGGCTCTTAGCAACCTAGGATGCGCTAGCTGGAGAGGGGGTGGCAGGCACAGTGCAAACATTGTGCAGCAGAGCTATGCCACTCTATCTGCCATCCCCCCATGTGACCCAAAGAGATGCCGCCTGAGACAGCAGCCTCAGACTGCCTCATTAAGGGGATTGGGATTGCACTACTCCAATTAATGGTGGGACTTCTTGATAACTGGTACAAATTACTCCAATGGTTCCAATTAGGAGGTTGGCAAACAACAAAGTGACTGGTGTTTTGGTTACAGCACCTGACTTTCCTTCAGCTTTGACTGGGACCAAGAAAAACAGTTTCATCGTTCTTGTTGGTTCCACCCATAATGGCTCTGGTGACCGTGCTAATTAGACCATGGTAGAGACTAAGGATGGGCTCGGGCGTGTTCGTAGCTCCACGTGTCGGGCCCGCCAGGAAGCTGACAGTGAGCAGCGCCAATCACAGGCATTGAGGCATTTCCCGATCTCTGCAGATGCGGACCGGGAAAATGTCTCAGTACCTGTGATTGGCGCTGCGCGCTGTCAGCTTCCTGGCGTGCTCGGTACGTGGAGCTGCGAACACGCCCGAGCCCATCCTTATTGGAGACGGTAGCCATTAAGGTTGGGACATTGGATGTTACACTGCTTTGGGTACTTGGACTTATATGAATGGACTATATGATATAAAGCATTGCCTGGTCTGCTAGAGCTAAACTTCAGAAAAACAGATAAATACACAGATGAAAAACATATATAGTAGCTGTTTAACCAGCCAAAATATTTGTATTTATGTCTACCCAGTCCTGAGATATACACAGATCCATCACACCGCACATACCTGTCCGGCAGGGCAGGAGACCCAATTTTTCACTGCTGCAGTTAATGAACAGGTCTTGTCCGTCCCCCATCCTGTGATTGGACAGTGAAAGAAGAAGCAACAAACTACCGTAATAAGCTCGTCTCCCTCTCACTTTCCTTGCTCCTCCTATCAGCACACCCCTTGTTAGCACTTGCTTCACAACTGATTGGCTCCTTGCGCTGCTTCTCTCTCTTCTAATCTAAGCTCTGCTGCAAGATGCTAATACCAAGCCAAATTTGGGTATTGAAAAATACATTTTAAGATGTATTAGAGCTGCATTCGTTTGTGCCTTTTATATCTGCCTGAAGTTTAGCTTTATTGTTATATATTAATAAAATAAATGGATTCTTTTTTAACAGTGGTTTGAGAAATCTGTAAATTGCAGTTTGAGAATGTTTTGCACCTCCGGAATTGTAAGAAGAAAAAAAAACATGATTTTATTCCTTAGCCTTATCTTTAAAGCTTCAGCGAATGCGTGATTTGTAGAAGTCGTCACTATGGGATTGTATAATGGATATCCAGATGTAGCATATATCATCCCAGTATGTTTATTTTTACTGTTGTTTCCTGCAGTCCTCTATACTTTTTTATCTTATTTCTCTCTCTCTCTCTTTGCCTGAAAGATTCTCCTTTTCAGTGAGTCATTTACCAAGGGGGACGAAGAAGATATAGAATTTCAGATGACATTCTGTTCTGTCTGATGTGCTTCTTACCAGTTCATACTATATATCCCACTTGGAGCATAAATTCTGCCTGACTGTGGGATTGGTGTCTTAGAATAGAGAGCAGGGAGCGAAGCATCCATCATTGAGGCTTTTATCACCCTCAAACAGAACCAGTATTTGCTAATGTCTGTGAACGCAACTAGGATCTTCTCTGCTAAGAAAGCAATTCTACTTTTTTTGTGGGGGACAGCGCTGCAAATAATGGCGTGCACCATCTAAAATATGTGTCTTTCTTGTGCGCGCCGTAGAATTGTAGATTTTTTTTTTCTCTTTCCCCCGTAACTTCTCTTAGCTTTTTTTGGAGAAGGAAAGTTATCCTTAAATCACGGATATCCTCCCACATGGACAACAGCAATTCCCAAGAGTGACTTTATGCAGAATTATCGGCGCTATTACGGCGGACTGGAATAGATCTCCAGAGAGATTGTGCAGAATCTATTTTTTTAAATAGTTGGGGGGAAATCGGAAGCGGAGCTAATAAAAAAAAAAATGTGGACAGCTTCATGTAGAGCCGGTTAAAAAAAAACACCTCACAGCTGGAAGGGGGGATATCTCCCCCGAAACGCATCTCTCTTTGTCTCTTCTGGGACCCGCTTTGCATCCTATCTTTCATTCCCTATGCCAATATATGAGTATTTGTTTGTGCTATTTTTTTATTATTCTATTTAAAGAGTTATTAAACCCTTGTTTTGTTTGCATATATCTACTGCTAGCAAGTAGTAGATATATGCAAAAACATTTTTAAAAAAAGCTTTTAAGAAGGGTAATACTCACCTGTGTCTTCGCCGCACGCTCCCGTCCGAACATCTGAAGAGTCTTGGGCGGCCACAAAGGATCTTGGGGCGGGCGCATGCACAGACTCCGTGGGACATGAGAGAAGAGGACAGAGGAGTCAGCGCTGAATCGGAGACCCGCACCCAGCGCTGGAGGGACAGCTGAAAAGGACAGGAAAGAAGAAGAAGGTCGGATTACGTGACATTATTTAAGGTAAGTCCATACAGCAGGATTGGGAAGGGGGGACAAAAATTGGACTTTAATGTCACTTTAATAAATGTTTGTATATGTCAGGGGGTACGGCTGAGCTGTGAGTGGAACCCCTTGGCAGGAACAACAAGGAGGTCCAAAATCGAGGTAAAAGAGGAGAATCCAAAAAGCGTAATCAAGTCCAGTCCGGGTCGAGGCAGGCAGCAAGATGCAAAGGGTCGATAAGCGGGAATTCAGAAGAAGGGTCAGGAAATGGCAGCAGGTTCAAACACAAGAGGCTGGGCGATCACACCATAGAGGTAGAATAACTCAGCAACAAGCCAGGGCTCTGACTGGGATTTATACCCAGGGGAACCTAGGACCACCCCCCGGTTGCCGAGACGACCAGGAGGCTTCCTCATCCAGGAGCCAAAAGCATGAGGGAATGGGCGGTCAATGTGTGCTAGGAACCTACCTCATCGAGGCCGGCACCTGATAGTATTTAATGGGCGCGGGCGCACTACGCGCGCGCCTGCGTGCACACGGTCTGTCCACCACTCGCACGCCGTGCATTTCACGCATGCGCACCCGCGACCCTGGCGCCAGGGGTTCTGCCAGAAAGAGGGAGCCCCCGTGCCCTGCGCTGCATCTGGGGACCCTGGTAAGAGGTGGCACCCCTGGTACCCTGACAGTATACGAGCAGAAGGCGCTGTCTGTTTTGCTTTTTTTTTTACATATCTTGCGAGGATACTTCTCAGTGGCCTGAAGGACGACAACCTTTCCTCTAACAAATTAATGTTGAAGAAATTCTGAACTGGGGTCAGCTGAGCACTGCGATTTGCAGTTTCTTTGGATGTTTGGACAGAGTACCATATGACCAACATACATATATTGTTTCTTTATGTTATTGAAGTCAGAAAAAAAATGCAGCAAAATGGAAGCTGATTTACATCAGCGCATGAAAACGCACTCCATAATGCGCATTAAAAAATGCAAAAAGTTACATGAATTTTGAAAACATAATGGGCCGAGTAAACTACTGTTGGTCCACCAAATATTTGGCAAACGCTAACATGTTTTTCTGGAATTGAAAAATAATAGTTACATTTGAAGAGTTTGAAATGAAACCTGTGACTAGTCTAGCAATTGCAAACAAAATCAGAATGTGTCAAACTTTGCGCCAAATAAATATTAGTACATAAAATATTTATTTTTAGTGTGATAGAGGTGTGCAGAGTAGTGCACCAAGAGGATGATGGGGCAAGACTGTTACACATTCTGCTATACGCCAAATAATCTATATGCACTGGGACATAATAATTTACTAGACATGTGATGAACTAAAACAAGATGTCACGTGCGACAATTGGCAATCCTCAACATTCTCAATTTATCTGGCCCAATGTGTAAGGGTTCATTCAGACTTGGATGCAGACGGTGTGCATCCAAGTGCAGGCACCCGGACTTCCACGTATGTGTAGGTTCGGGTATGCGTGTGACCACGTGTAACTGCGTCCTCCCATAGGGAAGAACAAACAGGCTGTTACGCGCAATTACACACAGCACCTGTCCCTTCCGTGATCAGGTAATTTTATGAGCGTGCACACTGTATGCACATGCACACCTGTCTGAATGAGCCCTCAGGGCCCAGTCACACCGTATCCAGTGCTTTCTGGCACGATTCGTGGCTGGAACGCACTGGATTGCAGAAATCAAGCCTGGCCGCGTTCTGGGGTGGGAGGGGGCTTGGTGGTGCCAGTCATGTCAATGGCACCGCAGACATGCCCCCAGCCCACAATGCCATAGGCCGCACCAAAACGCGAGGTACAGGAATGCCCTCTGTTCCGTGCAGTGCAATCAGAGAAAATGCTGCATGTACTATTTTTCCCGGAACGCACTGGATATGGTGTGTCTGGGCCCTCATTGTAGTCCCTCCATTTCCCTCAGTCTTTACTTTCCTGTCTCTTGCTCTCTCTCTCCCCCTCGCTTTCTCTTTCTCTCTCGCCGTTACCCTCCCTCTTCCATTCTTACCTACAACACACATTTAAGATTCACTGGCACCCGACAGCCATTTTCCTATTGTCTACCTTACGTCTAAGCTGCATTTTACATTAAACATCCCAATAATCAGAAAAATATGATAACTGAACAGGCAATTAAAAATAAACGCAGCCCAATCTCGGATTACTGACGGGCCTGAACGGCGAGTTAGTTAACATTCCGCGAGAGGCTCTGGAAATAAAACTCCTGCAAAGTGATTCACGCGGTCGTTACGTTGTGAAAGCAGTATAAAATGCAAATATTTGGAGATCGCATACATGTCCTGCATTCCGTCAATATTATTCCCCAAACAAGCCCTGCATCTCAATACCAAACTTAATGAACTATGCTACAGGCTTCCTAATGCCCTTATCCACATATTTATTTAACGGCGTCATGTACGCCGGCCGAAAGCTCGCTTCCGATAAATATTTTTAATGTTTTTGTTGGTAGGCAAAGAAAAAAATGTTTTATTTAAATACTGCCTCCCTACTATAAATGTGATCCTTTTATGCCCATATGAGTCAGATAAGACATTTCAAGCCCTTAATAAGAGTTTAAGTAGGTTCTGTCTAATGTGGAGGCTTCACGGGGAATTATTTGGAGGAAAGGAAGCTTGCAGAATGATTCAGGAAAGAAAAGTTTTATGAAATGTTGGAAATAACCAACATCCAGAAGTGCCCTTATTGGAGGGGACCAGAATAGAAGTCACCAGCATTCGATGATATGTGCAAGAAGTAAAGCACTTTTATTTAAATTGTCACATGCGTCATACAGCCAACGTTTCGGGGCCACGCAGGATCCCTTCTTCTGGGCGACATAGTAACTAATTAGAGGGGACATATGGTAGAACTTAGGGTGCAAGAAAAACACTGTAGGAGCTTATACTAGTCTCTGCATTAGAACTTCAGTGCCCAACCTGCGACTTGGGGACCACATGCAGCCCAATGGCACTTATTGTGTGGTCCTTGGGGCCCCTGCAGACAGTAGTTTGTGTTTTTCTTATCTGGGTGCTTAATATTCTTTGACTGGCTTCTAGTCGTTGGTTGAATTCTTCATAACACTCTGTTTACTTCATTTTTGAGCTGTCAATACCTTTTTTGCTTGCTATGTTCTTTTGCTCTGATATTTTTTGGTTGCAATAAATTTCTATTAAAACACAAGTAAACAAAGAACAGTGATTCAAAGAGAAGCGCAGTACAGAGTGTAACTTGAATGATTGAAGGCAGCTCATTTTATTCAACTCATAATACTGTAGGTCGACGAGATCCTCAAGTAGCTTTTGTGGTCATCCTTGGGCATCAAGCAGCGGAGAACAGCATACAGTCAACAGAATCATGATAAACTCTTACTCTGCAATAGATAAGAGCTGAGAAACAAAGCAACCGAAGGAAAGGAGGTAAGTGGAGAAATGAGAGAAGTAGTAGGGAGTACAGGAATGAGGAGGCCCTCAATGACCCTCACAGGGCTTGAATAACTCAACAGAGCCGTCATAGAGCATTACAAGCTTCTGCCTCATGCCCGTAGTCTCTGACCATCTGTTGCATTTTTCCCAGCCTCAGACCATCTCTAATAGTAGGCAAGTTGCCTTTGAGCAAATCTTGTTGCACGCCTGCAGCCTCTGGCCATCTCATGTAGCATACAAGTAGCCTTTGATTAGCTCCTGTTGTGATGTCTGCAGTCTCTGACCATGTCTTGTAGCCAGGGGCATCCCAAGGCCGGGTGTCACCCGGTCTGTAGACCGGGTGGCACCCTGCCGTGTCATCATTGCGTGTGACGTCACCCTGCCGTCTGCCTAACGCCTGCCGACGGCCATATAGGAGGGGACGTTCACCCGGCAGGATGAGGTGTGCCGCCGGGTCCCCTCCTCTCTCCTGACACTGTCAGGTTTCAGTCCATGACCGAGTGTCAGACTTTTTAGAGTTGGTGACACCAAAATGACTATCAGACATCACCCCTGCAACGGTGAGACCCGGGTGCGTGCCGCACCCCCCTTGTGACGCCACTGCATGTAACATACAAGTAGCCTTTGACTAGCTCCTGTTGTGATGTCTGCAGCCTCTGACCAAGTCTTATAGCATGCAAGTAGCCTCTGACCATCTCCTGTTGCATGTCTGCACTCTCTGATTGCTTTCTGTAGCATTACATTAACTGAATAATATGTGTGGCCCTTTGATGATGCCAGGGGCTGCACATGGGTTTCCATTTACCAAGAAAGTTGACCACCACTGAGAGAAAGTATGGTGATTCCAAGCTTTAGACAAACAGCTAAATGCTCATTTGTGAACTGTTTACCTTTTGAAGGCTTTGTAATTCTCCCCAACCACGTTTGGGGCTCCTCTGGTTGGTAGCACAGCCAGAAAATTGGCACCACCTTTTCTATTAGGGATAAGGAACACAGTGACGTCACTTCCTCCACCCCCTGCCTAGTGAATGTGTTGAAACCTCTTGCAGAGCCTCACAGAGAAACACAAGCACACAGTCTGATATGCATGCTGCACTTGGCTTGAAAACAGGAAGGAAGCCACAGCTTTATTCTCTACCTTTTTCAATACAACAGAGTATATACCATAGATACTGTATAACAGAACTTATAAACACTGCCATCTCGTGACCAAAAATGTATACTGCAGAAGTTGTTGCTATAAACACAGTAATGTGTGTTCTAACAGAATGGACAAAAGGAGCTTCAACACACTGATGAATCACCAAGTCTACTCACTTTGCTCTCGCCTCCTGTCAGCACATGGGGCCTGCTGCAGAGACTGATTACTGTTACTGGTCCAAAATGTTGACAGCTGCTGTTTTAACCTAACAGCAGGTTTGAAAAAAAAAAAAATGTTCTTCCATTGTTCAATCTTCTCTTTAGGAAATAGGAAATACCGCATAGTGAGCGTACCTTACATGAAGGGGTGTCCCTACACTTTTCACCACCTGTAGACGGGGTGGGCTGGGGATGCATATTACTTGGGGGGACACTCTGGCTGGATATGGGGTGGCGGGCACACCTGCCACCCATCACATGACCCAGTGGGAAGCCGCCTCAGGCTATCCCATTATAGGAATGGTTCTGCTTACATGTGATCTATTGTCCTTAAAATAACACAATGGTTTGCATGGTTCCCATGGCACTACAGCAGTGGAAAACGCAGTTAACACGGCCCATTCTTTGTAAGTTCAGCAGATGTATTTGCTTATTCTACCAAAAATACGGCACTTTGTTAAAAATTGCAAAGGTCTATTCTCCGTTTTTCTACTACACCAGTTAGCCGTTCAATCGCAGTAAAAGCTATTGCCGTTCAAGGTTCCCAAAAGAGGCAAATAGGAAAATTTGCAAAATATCCGTCCTTTCTGTATAAATAAGCCCCCTGTGTCCTCCTAGGCCCATTCTCTTTCCCTCAGCCTGTGATGTCCTTGTACGCTTACTCCAAGCAGACCCCAAACACTTCTGACCATTTCCTTCGAAAGTTTTACCCTTGATTATAAAAAGTCCTCTGCTATCACTCCATTCCCTAGAAAAATGGTCCTCGGGATTCGGCGGCGATAGGGAGGACGGACAGCCGCGATCGTAAAGCCTTTCTCGCAGCTAATAAAAAAGCAGCCCCCAAGTCAATGCCTAGACTGTAATCTAATCACAAAGTAAATAAAACACTCCAGAAGGAGCACATGTCTTTCAGCGCCTAATGCCGGGGTTCGGGGGAACGGAGAAAAGGCCGGTAATAGTGTGCAGATCCAATAAATTGAAATTCATCTCCTGTAAATGGACAGTCTTAAGCAATATATTGCAGTGTCTCCTGTCAGCCTTATTATAAATGGATGATCACATATGAAAGTCGAAAAAAAGATTCTTTGACATTTATTGTCTTGAATGGGAGAAAAGAAGCAATATAAAAACCGCAATTAGGTGTCCAGTTCGTGGTCTTCGGCACAAGTCTGGGATGTTTGAAATGTTTTGGCTTAAAGGAAAATGGCCTTGTATTTAAATACAAAAGGAGAGCATGGCAATGAGATGCAGAGGAGAACCAGACGAGGTGCTCTGACATTTCAGTGAACAGCTGGTGAACGTACCCAGTAGTAATCACACCGGCGCTGTGTCCCAGATCCCCTTCACCAGCCGTTCTGCTTAAAGGGAATGTGTAGTTGTTTCCATTTTATTTACATATACCTATAAAAGACAGAAGCTTGATGTAACTCGCCTTATCATTGTGTGTTAATCTTCTCAAAATATTTGTAATTATAGAAGTACATGAGAGCGGCCATTTTTGCTCAAGACATTTGCAGGTTATTGTATGCTTGATACTACATAATAGCTGTGCTTTAAGGTCTGTTAGCATGTATTAACGTGCCTATGTTTGTATGCGTTGGTGGGTGTTGCATTAGGGCAGCCCATTAAGCCCATGAACAAACACGACCGCACTATTTTTGGCGTAACTGTGCATTGTGGTGCGCTATAGTGCAGGTGCATTTCTTGGTACATTAGGATGCCATTCAAAATAAATGTCAGAGCAGTGTAGCGCACATATACACATATGTTACCGTGTGTTACGGTAACATGTGTCGTACTGCACATTACTGCGATGGAATAGTGTGAATTTGGCATTACTGCACATTGTGAAAGCATGCCAGTCACTTTGGGCAATGGTGCAAACAGGATGCGGTGTAGTGGTGTAGCCAGAAAGTGGGACACTGGTGAAGATAGAATGCAGGGCACTGGTGCAGACAGGAGGTGGGGTAGTGGTGCAGACACGAGATGGGGTAGAGGTGCAGACAGGAGGTGGGGCAACGGTGTAGATAGAAGTCAGAGGGCACTGGTGCAGACAGGAGGTTGGGTAGTGGTGCAGGCAGGAGGTGGAGCATTGGTGCAGACAGGAGGTGGGGCAGCCATGTAGACAGGAGGTTGGGTAGTGGTGCAGACAGGAGGTGGGGCAGTGGTGCAGACAGGAGGTGGGGCAGTGGTGCAGACAGGAGGTGGGGCAGTGGTGCAGACAGGAGGTGGGGCAGTGGTGTAGCCAGAAAGTGGGACACTGGTGAAGATAGAATGCAGGGCACTGGTGCAGACAGGAGGTGCGGCAGTGGAGCAGACAGGAGGTGGGGTAGTGGTGCAGACATGAGGTGGGGTAGTGGTGCAGACATGAGGTGGGGCAGTGGTGCAGACAGGAGCTGGGACAGTGGTGCAGACAGAAAGTGGGGCAGTGGTATAGACAGGAGGTGGGACAGTGGTGGGGACTGGAGCTGGGGCAGGATGCCAGCCATATTGTCCCGCCTGCATACACATCTCCCTGACTGCTCTGGTTGCTACAAACCAGACGGGACGCCGGCCAGAGCATCCCAGGGTGCTAAGAACTGGGTTGGGAGATTTGTATGGCTCTTACACATCTTAGCAACCTGGGATGCTCTGTCCAGAAAAAGAGGGCAGCAGGCACACCACAAACATTGAGCAGCAGAGTGGTATGCAACAAACTTACCCCTTTGCCTGACACCCC
>NW_017306273.1:1908753-1912770 GCF_000935625.1 Nanorana parkeri
CCTCCCGGACACCTGACTCCCACGTCCAATCAGGTAAGAGCAGCTATTCCCATTTATTTTTAACCCTTTCTCTCAGGACTATTCCTCCCCCCCCCCCCCCCCCCATGACCTAAGGAGATGCCGTCTGAAGTAACAACCTCAAGCTGCCTCCTAAAAAGGACGGCCCTGTTAAGATACTCTCGCTAGGAAGCCAGCATTAAGAAAGATGTGAGCAAGGATGGTATAATCTTGGATATAATACTGAAGGAACCATGGAGGAAGACCTCATACACAAAAGTATCCCCTAAGTATGGCAAGACCAGACTTGTGCCCATGTTTTGGGGCAAATACCCCTTCACCAGAGACAAAACATGGGGCAATGTTCATGAACTGCAGACACGTACGCCATACTTTGAATTTTTTTGCCCAGATGTGCACTTCGAGCTTTCCATCATCCTATTTTGGCACTGGCAAGGTTGCGAATCGCAAATCCATATTGATGCCTCTGAACGGCGGCCCGACTGAGAAGCCTCATTGTATACTAAAGCGCATTTCTCGGATGCTGGAAAAGCGCCGGACACACCCACGCCAAAATTGATTTAGACTTGACTTGATTAAACCAGGTCAGGGTAGACGCAGACACACTATAGTTAATCATTTAATGTGTCATCTGCAAATTGATTGCTTCAATCTAGGTTATCTCATTATTGATTCATAGTTCCTATCAACAGAAAATGTTTGATAAGGATCCACAAGAGGATTTAATCATTTTTGCATATGATGAAAGCCCCGGCCTTACGCTTCAGGTTGCCTGGGAACGCTTATTGGTTTAAAGAAACGAGTGGAGGCCGCTGAAGATGACTTCCCGGTCTGCATACTAGACCAAGCCTACCACACACTATGTAGTGACAATCAAGTCAAATCGACAAAGGTTGTTATTTTCCTGCACTTCCTGTTATCTTCTTTTTACTGTACGGAGCTTTTGTATTTCTTTGTTTCCTTGTTTGTTATATTTACTCTGAACATAGGCTAGGGTTGCCACCTTTTCTTCAAGCGAAACCCGACGTGCGGACATTTCTTGGGGGGAGAATGAGTTGTGGCTTATTCATATGTAAATATCACAGTTGAAACAATTTTCAGTGGGTGGCCAGTAGCTCCTATCTTAATTTTGGTTGCACCTGTCTGCTTGACATCTTGTGTCTGGGTTTCTGCTGCCATGAAACCCAGACACAGCATCCAAAACCCGGACTATCCAGATGAATCCTGGACAGGTGGCAGGGGCGTCCCAAGGCCGAGTGACACCTGGAGCGGAGAAGGGGTGACACCCCTTTGTGACGTAATCGTGCATGCGTGGTCATCGACACCTGCCGGCGGCCATCTTGGTGATGGACGCCGGCAGAGAGAGGAGGGGACGTTCACCTGGCGGGATGAGGTATGCCGCAGTGTCCCCTCCTCTCTCCTGACACTGTCGGGCTCTCAGTCCATGACCGAGTGCCCTAATTTTCATAGGGGGTGACACCAAAATGACTCTCAGTCATTTTGGTGTCAGCCCTCCAATGGACAGCACCCCCCTTGTGACGCCACTGACAGGTGGCAACCCTACTCCAGGCAGCTCTGGATTCATTAATCCATCATTAAAGGAGAACTATGAGGTGAGCACTCAGCCTCATAGTTCTAGCCGACCTGTGACAATGAAACTGTCACAGGTCGGCTCAGTAGATCGGGAAGTGAGTGAACACATACCGGCGTTCGCTCACTTCTCAATCCTGTCACGGTGCTCTGCCGTGACAGGGGAGTGGCTGGATTCCCCCCTCCACGCTCCAATCCTCCAGCGCTGACTGGCGGAATGGACGGGGGAGGGGGCAGAGCCAGCTGTCACTCACGCAGCTGGGCGGATCCAGACATAATTGTCGGGATCCGCTTCAGCTGCGGCTTCTCAGTATACCGCTAGCTGTAGCTTGCGGTATACTGAGCCTAGGGTGACAGGAGGACGCTAGTTTGTGTCCTCCCGTTACCCTAAGGAGAACTATGGGGAAAAGCCTTAACCCCATAGTTCTCCTTTAAATGTAACTTTTTGCATGCAAGCGATGTAAGTACCAGAATTTGACCTGGTATCAGCTGGTTGCAGCTCCTGTACAGCAGAGTTCAGACTGGGGGAGGATGAAGCAGCACAAAGAACCAATCAGGTGTATAGCAGTGGAAGGAGCATGCTGATAAGAGGTGAGGAGCAGAGTGACAAAGAGAAGAGCTCATTAGTCTGCTGCTCCTCCTTTTACTGTCTAATCACGGGCCAGGGGGTGGGACAGGACCGGAAATTGTTAGAGAACTGCAGCAGAGAAAACACAGGTCCCCTCCCCTGCCAGACAGGGCTGTGTTGTGTGATAAAGTTGTATAAATACCAGGACTGGAAGGGCATGAATACACATTTTTTAACATAGTTAATGGCTCTGATACGTGTATTTATTCAGTGTATAGAGCTGTCTGTCTGGAATATAATTATTTAAATATGATTTCATATTTACCACTCGCAGCCAGTAGGCGGCACATTAGAGACTGATGACTGGTACATCCGCTGTGTTGACGGGGCAATAGCCAAGAACAGGCAGTACAGATGCTGGAATAGTTTAAGTCCTCAATTAGATTGCCAAAGCAAATGACAGACAGAGCACAGACTGCCAATAGCAAAGGTAACAGGATAAAAATAAAAATAAGCACAGACAAACTGAACACAACCACAGCGCAAGCAGTTCCCAGGGAAATCCAAGACATGTGTAGTAAGATGGACAGACATCAGAGACAAGAAGATCTCTATTCAGGGCATGAGCAAGTAGACAAACCTGTTGACCAGGTTCAGGGTTGAAGCTGTGGCCTCGCTTTAAAGTCTGCTAATCAGAGCAGGTGTGCACAGCAGAATAAAGAATGGCAAAGGTTTAAGGCTAACTGTTACATCCATATTTTCTGCAGTGATTTACTGCTATGCTGTGAGCAGCCTCTGTGTATGATCTCTTGCTATTCAGGTCTTTTCACAAGAAACACTCACACAGCTGGGCAACAAAGGAGTCACTTCCCTTTGTTGCTCAGGACAGGCCAAGGCTGTCTCATCAAGGTATCGTTGGGCACTGGTGACACCTCCTCTAAATCTGCTGCCCAGATCATTGTCTAAATAGTGACATTATAAGCAAGGTCTGCGCCTACAGCAAAGGCTGCTGGGAAAGGATGAATGAGTGCTATCAGCGGCTACGCTCACTGACGCCCGGACACGGGCCCTCCGTCAGGAAACACAAGAGCCACATTGCCAAGGACATGAATGAAGTAATCTACATAATATCAGTGTATTGATCCACTTCATAATTTTCCTTCGGTGCTCCAGCTGTGGCATTTGGCGGAGGAGACGGGCTTGGGATTCTGCCAATCCTCGGCTTCCTGTGAAGATTTAGTAAAGCTGACAATGGCTCTCGTCTGTCAGGATCCAGTAAATAGCGGAGCGCCGAGCAGGTTTGGAAAACATAAACTACAACATCCTATAAAAAGCTTGTAAACATTCATAGGCAGAACCTGCGCCCGGCTTAAGTGACTGCGAATAAATGTCAAAAACCTCACTGTACTGGTACTTCCTGCGTATCGGTGCGACTGTGATTGTGTATTATATCATATGAATTATACAGTCATTTCATTTATGATATAATTCTGTATTATTGTGTTTTGATACTTCTTGTGTATTAGTGTGTTGTTATTGAGCATTATTTATTACAAGTAATTCTTCATAAATGAATATAATTTATGACACAGTTCTGTATTTGTTTCTTGTTTATAGTGTGTTTATCTGTATTATCTATTAGAATTAATTCATCATGAATTAATAAAATGTATTATACAATGTGTTTATATTGGGTATTATTTATTACAAATCATTATTTAAATTCATGAATTTATTATACAATTCTGTATTAGTGTGTGTTGATACTTCTCAGAGGTGTTCCCAGGCAGGGTGTCACCCATCATGCACAAGTTTGACGTCATCATGCGCATAACTGATGC
>NW_017306273.1:1912809-1913439 GCF_000935625.1 Nanorana parkeri
AAGTGATCAGTCTGCTGCAGGCAGAAAGACACATTTCCTCAGTCTCCCCCCTAGTCATGGCTGTAGTGAGGGCGAGGCAACTGAGGCTCTCGCCTCGGGCACAGGGCTCGCCACGGCACTGAGAAGTGGGGCAGCACAGCCTGGATCCAAAAGCTGCAGGCTGTGCCGCCCCTCTGTGTGTGGCCGAGCGGCGGAGGATCAGTACATATCAGTCAAATGTACCAATCCTCTGTGTGCAGAGCAAACACTGGAGCTATCAGCTGATCACTCCAGTGTTTTTAAATAACTGGGGACACATAGTACTGTCACCCCAGTTATGAATGAACAGGAAGTGCTTTACATCACTTCCTGTTCATTCATGAGTTTCTGAATCGGTATTAGCACTCAGTACAGAGGCTTCTCCTTGGTTGATAGTGAATATTTTCTGAATGAATGGGAAGCCTCTGTACTTTCCATTCATTTAGAACAGAGTCTGCAGGAAAAGAGATTGAGACCTCTGTGTCCTCAATCTCTTTTTCTATTTTAAAAGGCAAATATCAGGGGTCTGTTTAGATCCCAAATATTTCCCCAAAGCCCCCCCCCCCCCCCCAAAAAAAAAAAAAAAAAAACTTTGGGGCGGGGCGCCGAACA
>NW_017306273.1:1913926-1915208 GCF_000935625.1 Nanorana parkeri
AAGTAAAAAAAAAAAACACATCTTGGAGGCGTGGCGCATGACATAACACGAGTGCGGCAAGTGTGCTGCGCTGGATGACTTCACACACCTTTTGGGGGGGCACTTTTGTTGTTCTTGCCTCGGGCGCAAAAGGAGCTAGCTATGGCTCTGTCCCTAGTGATCAGTCTGCTGCAGGCAGGAAGAAGCATTTCCTTAGTTTCTTCCTCCTCAGTGACCTCAGTCCCCCCTCCCCTGGTGATCAGTATAACTTTGCAGCCAGTCACAAGGTGGAAGGCTGCAGCAGGGGGCTGATCTGTGTCAGAGAAAACTGATAAAGACATTGTCAGGGGGAGTGCTATGATCTCTATGAGAGGTAATGAAACAAATTTACATAGCATGCACGCACAAGACATCTTATGCTAGGTGTACATTGATGTGTCAGCTGATGTCCACTGTCCATAGTCCCAGTTATAGGGACATCAGATGGTCAGTTCCTTTGCGGCAGCGGCTGATGAGTGCCTATAGGTACTCCATAGAGAAGCACAGAATGAGTGGTTGCTATATAAGTGAATATGTCACATTATTGCATTTTTTTTGTACAATGAGACAAAAGAGCAGACGGCAGAAGTCCTGAGTTACAGCCCAGCAAGGAGTTGGGTTTACTTACCATCCCTGGCAGCACATTATTCTAATCTATTTCTCTGTTCTTCCCTCCGCCGGCAGTTTTCTGAAGGAGTTGCTTCTCATCAAATGGAGCCGCGCAAGGTCATTGACGAGGGCGAATGAGACGTATATCCCACATCCAGCTCTCTCCTTCCCTCATCGAGAGCCAATAAACCCCGGTGTGGAGGCCTAAGCGTCACGCGTTCCTGTAACTAATAGAAGCCATAACTTTACCAGGGCCTGAAATACGAATCGGCAGGAGTGGTGCCGTCACCTTTAGCTTTGGCACCGCGCAGCGAGAAAAAAGGCGCTCGCACGTTTTTTGGCAATAGATCTCCGCGAAGGAATCCAATTTATTCCGGTATAATTGTTATTTTGCTTACTCTGGACGCCGGTGACACCGCGATGAATCAGGGCGACGGCGTGACCTCGCGCTGGCTATAGGGGACCTGTCCAGGCAGCCGGGGAGGAATAAACAAACAATTACTGACCGGTGACGACGGATGAATAAAGTCACTTGAGGGGAAACTGAAGAGCATTCTCAGCGAGGACGCATTCAGGGTTAGGGCTGAAATACTAAAATCACAGATGAATGAAGCCCTGTGCTTCCAAGCCATTATCTACCCAGCCCCTCCCCCCC
>NW_017306273.1:1915317-2014746 GCF_000935625.1 Nanorana parkeri
CACCCCAATATTAGGACATTCCCAATTCACCCCCACCACCATCCCCGGTTCGGATGACACTCTTTATTAAAGTAGTATTAAACTATCAAGCTTTTTTCCAATAATGAATCCAGATCAAACAAATAAAGATTATCCAGCATGTATTTCTTGATATGTTTTACCCAAACACTTACAGTCATCATGTTTCCAAACAGCTCCAACTCTCTCAGCTCGGCTTCCCTGAACTTCCTGTCCGGTACAAGATCACAAGGGACAGAGCAGTCTGCAGCAGATTTCCATCTAATAGCCTAGAGAAGAGAGAAGGGAAGAGGGGAGTGGGTTGCCTTGCTGTTCTTGTGTATTTGTGGAGACACACACAGTTTACTAGCACACACAAGGGTGGCACCATAGGACCCTGCAAGAGAAAGGAGTCACCCTAAAACAGGATGTCAGTGCCAGTGCTCAGCTGATTCTGCAAGGAACATTTTTCAACATCAAGGAGCTGCATTCATTGTAAGTGATTTGATCAGCATTTGAAATAGCTTCAAAACCTTTAGACTTTATTATCACTTTAACTAGGGATGCCGACTTCGCAGCCAATCAACATGCAGCTGACTTCCCGGCCAATCAGGAAGCTGGGAGGGGGAACATTACTCGCTGCCCAGCTTCCTGATCGCACAGGAAGCTGGCTCCATGTTCCCCTACGGCACTGCCAGTCAGAGGAAATCTTCCTCTGACTGGAAGTTCTGGTATCGGGGAAGATATCGGAGCATTTGGGTGAGAATGAGTACTTGTCCAAATACTCGGCATCGGCACTGACACCGATACCAGTATCGGTGCATCCCTAACTTTAACCCTTCTATTCTTCCACCACATTACTTGCTTCCTCCCTCCAGGCCTAACTTCCTTTTAACGTTTTAGGCTACTGCCTGACACCACCAATCTGTTTATACATTCCTCTACCCTTCCCTGTCCCACCCACCAAGATTAATAGCGGGAAAAAAAGTACTCACCGTGACTCCTGAATTGCACTCCCAACTCTTCAACCTCTGCTCCATATCATGTATACCACGCCATGAACGCTACAGCGGTCCTCTGGCTTCTCCATTATATAATACATTGCCTGTCTTCAAATGAAGGGTTTCATTGTACCTGTAGTAAGGGGGGCAGACTCAACTGTTTTTTTTTCCACTTAGAATCTCTTAAACTTTTGTGACTAGAAGACATTAAATCCTAGATACCCAGGTGAAAAGCAGCAGCGTTGGAGCCCTTGACAAATGCACATAAATGTAAATAAATATATTTTTATGATGATGATTATTATGTTTATTATTGTTTTAATACTGTAATGGTATTTGACATCTACAGTATTAAATCGAGACACACTGCCATATTCAGGCTGTCATGGCATTGTAAATGTACAGACGGATGACAAGTGCCTTCCTGAGGATCGCCGTACATGTACGCCGTTTTTTTTCTACTCGCGTGCGCCCCCTAGCTTGTAGTTTTTGGAGACTTGGCATAATCAACAAACAGTTTAGCATGTATAATGTAGCGCCGCTGATTTACAAGGTATAAGTTAAATGTATTACAGAGTTATGAGAATAGAAATATTTCTTTTCCTCTCCTTATAGAAGAGATTAATATTATTATTATAATGAGGTGAGAAACAGTTAGCGGATATTAAACACAGAGTAAATATGAATTAGATCACTATATAAAGGTAAAGGTTTTTTAAGTTTATGGAGAGAACTATCAAATAATCAGGATTGAAGAATTGGAAGGGGATATAAATACCAAAAGAAAGCTCTATCTGTCCTAAAAAATTATATAAAAATAATTCCGGTGCATTGTTGCATGTCTGAATAATTGTCAGTCAAAGTACCGCAGTGCTGAATACTGAAAAATGGCCTGGACAGGAAGGAGGTTTAACACCCTGCTATTCAAGTAGCTAAAATATTATTAATAATAATAATAAACAAAATAATAATAATAAAAATAATAATCATCACAATAAAAAATATAACAAAAAATATATTGTGTGCATTTGTCATTCTGAAATAAAACAGAGAAGCTGCTGCATTTGGCCTGGCTATGTAGGCTTTAATGTCTTCTGGTCACAAAAGGGTTCAAAGTTTCTAAGTAGAAAAAAAAAAAGCATAACACATTGACTTAAAAACTTTCTTTCAGCAGCTTGTCCAACTTGAAAAATAGCATATGGAACATCTCCATTTTGTGTTTTAATTTTAAAAATACGTCTGCCATGTATGTTCGCGGCTATCCTATTCTACGCGGATATCTAGTTAAACTTTTTCTTCTCTAGTTTCTCTCGGCACCCAAGAGACTAGTCTCCGATGCCAAGCTGTCTGCTTAAGTGAATCATGGAATCGGCCCGCACTCGCGCAGCCCCCAGCTTCGTGCTGCTACCTTCGAGGACGTTTGGCGAGCCGACATTTTGTTAAATCATTCCGACTTACTTTGGGGATAATTAACTTGTAGTGTTTCGGAGTTAAGATATTCCTCATGCTGGGTCACGTGACTGGAGTAACTATTAAAACTTCAAGCACTATTATTTAAAATGTATTTTCTCATTAAAAAAGATCCTTAGTGGTTACATAAATGACCGTAATGTGAATAATTTATGACGCATTAGGCATTGTAAAAACTGCGCAGCAGCATAGACATAGTTAAGATAGGACAGGCTGAAATATTTCTATTCTCATAACTCCGTAATACATTTAACTTATACCTTGTAAATCAGCGGCGCTACATTATACATGCTAAACTGTTTGTTGATTATGCCAAGTCTCCAAAAACAAACTGTGATTTAAAGTGGTTCTCCTATACAAACAAAGGAAAAAATATAGAATTTCATATTAATATGACGGAGACCTTTTTGTTGTATCCGATTCTGATTTTCAGTAAGTCTAGGTTTGCTAATTCCTCATATTTGTGGAACTCCCTGTCAGGTTTTAACTTTATCCCTGTTGTTGTAGATTCACCCTCTCTGTTAGTCCTGGTGTATGTTAGGATGAATATCCCTAATGGGTCACACTTTCCTTTGCCCGATGAAGGAACCATATATGGATCGGAAACGTTGCATCTATATGTGATACCATGTTTACCTGACCTTAATAAACTACTGGAAGATAAAGTGGACCCTGTTGTGCTGGTGGCTTATCCTTCTATCCCTAATGGGGACACAGACAGCAATAAAAACCTGACGGGTTCTCCATTCCCTCTTTACTCTATCCAAAACAAAAATATGTGTAGATTGTATCCTATGTACAGAGTCGTAGATTCATACCTAATGGTAGTTTCTTCTATTAGTATATCATTATATCAGGGAACACATTTACAATTCCTGCTGAAGAACTGCCAAGGTAACCTCAGTTGGACACATAGAGGGTTTATTGTTTTCAGTCAGTCTGGCATGACTAGTAGACTTGCCTTATGAACCAGTAGTCACCAGAACAGGAGGTCGGGAAGAATCTTACAATGAGAACACCTGTTTTGGTAACAGCTGCCTCTTTGCTGTAGTGTTTCCCAGGCAGGAAGTAAAGAGGAATCTTCAAAAGACAAGACACATACAGTAAAATGAATGAATCAATAAATAAATACATAATACAATAAAACTGACATAGGTTGGAAGCATTCCCTTCTCCAGGGGTGGGCAACCTCAGCACTACAGCTGTAATGTGACTACAAGTACCATGCGGCATTGCAAGACTCTGAAAGCCACACGCATGACTCCCCGAGGCAGAAGCATGATGGAATTGGTAATTTCTCCATAGCTGGAGTGCTGAGGTTGCCTATCCCTGCCCTACTTTATAAAAAAGAAACCTAGAAGATTTGATTAGACACTTTAACATTAGCTTATAGTCATCTTCTCTGCAAGTAGAAGAAGCAACAGTAAAGAAAAGACATCAGCTTCTAAGTCCCTACCCCTGCCTATCCACCTTTCCCAGCTTGCTTTCAGCTTTGACAGCTGGTTTGGTCTTCCCACTTTCTGTTTTCAATGTCAACTTGGCCTGGACAACTCTTCATGTACCTTCTTGTCTTCTGGGTTACCTTGTAGCCAAATCCTAATGTCCTTAAAGGGATTCTGGTTGAAGACCAGAAAAAGCAATGTTTTGTACAGATGCGACTCCTGCACTGCTTACAGCATCTAGACTTTAGTTGTCAAAAAGGTGCTCGCAGTGATAAGCAAAGATGGCGCAGTACAATTAGATTATAATTTGTAGGGTCAGCTCGAAGAGTTCCTCGTCTTCAACCAGTACAAGAAAATGGATGATCACCAGTGCTCATGAAATATTGTTAAAATCTTAGTGTTCATTTATTTAAAACACAACATCACATGAGTCAAATAAACAACGTCCCTGTCCCTCTGTCGGCGTGATGAAACGACCCTGCATGGCCCCAAAACGTTGGTTATCTGAAGCATTTGAAGTGTTTAAAATAAATGAACACTAAGATTTGAACGATATTTCCTGAGTGCTGGTGATCATTCATTTTCTTGCACTGGTTGAAGACCAGGAACTCTTCAAGCTGACCCTACAATTTATAATCTAATTGTACAATCTCATTTAGATCTACCAACAAATGAGCCTGCCTGATTGGGTAAAAACTGAATGGATTTTTTTAGGCTGGGCTTCACATTTTCTAGCTTTTGTAAATCTAAAGGAGGCTGTACAGAAATTGTACAAATAGATTTTAAGGTGTATAGCCAGCTTTAAACTCAAAAAAGTCCATGCTTATGACTGATCGACCTTGGGGAGTCCTGAACTCCAAATGCCTTGTGACGCTACTTAGTAGAAAGAAGATCCTCTGGATTCACTTCTGTAGACCCATTATTTAATTCATTCATTATTCCCTGTTGATTGAAATCAATGGACACATGTCCTTATTTTAACTTGACTAACAATGTACAGTAACTAGGACACCTAAGCAGTAAGTAACTTTTTTCCTCACCAAAAGGATTTGAAATGTTTCTTTTACAATGCTACGCTGCTTTTGTACTGTACAATCACTGCAGATACGGAACAGGATTCTCTGTTCTCTGTGCTCAGCTGCAGGAAGACAATGAAAAAAAACAAATATCGATTATCAACTAAGCTGAAACATTTTTAAGCAGCTAATTAAAGTTCAGTATTGAAATGTTGCTTGTTTACTTAAATTAAAAGAAAATTAAAGTTTTAAAAATGCAACAGGCATAATTATCTTAAATGTGTATCTATTTTTGAAGTGCGCTGAAGTGCTGGTAAAACTAACACCGAGAGAAGTTACAGAGAGATTAAGCATTACGGGGAAATGCTCTGTGATTCATTCGGTTGACTATTCCCTAACTCCCAGCCTAGGCAGCCTGGGTCACATGACTGGTGGCTACCAATCATTAAAGGCTAGGTCAGGGGGGATGGGGGGTTGGGGGTCAGTAGAGCATCTAGGGTCTATGTTGTTTAAGCCTTTGTTGAGCCTTGTTTCTATCAGTCTCCTGGATGCCATATTTCCCCCCACTTCTCCCTATGTATAGCTGACTATTACCAATTATATATACAAAAAGGTTTCTAGAGAACAGGAGACGTTTTCTTAAAAAAAAAATTACGCGGGAGTTAAACCACACATCTGCAAAAATCTAAAATGTTATTTCCGGCGTGTCCTCCGGTCCTGCTCTACTTGATAGTTGTGAAACAAAAAGAACATATTAAAGCAACCTTGATGGTCAGCTGAAAAAACTAAATGGCAAGAATCCTTTAATAAAAGAGCTGCTATACTCATCTATCTGGTGGTTCTTCAATCATGGCTCCATTCCAATGGTGCAACCTTCGTCACACTCTTCAGAATTGGAAATTCTTGGGATTTTGGATCCCCTGCCATGTGCCGTGATTCCCTCCTCTGACCACTATGTTACTACAGGACTCAGCAGTGATGCAGGGGTCGGATAATGACACCACAGCAAACAGTGGGGGTTTCTAGAAATCTGACAGTTCCAGATGTGTTAAATGTTAAAGAGTCTGATGGAAGTTGCAGCTCTGGAATAGAGTGAGGGTAGGTAATACCTATTCTGTTGCAGGGAACTGGCCTTTTATTGTTTTAAAGTGCCTGACATGATCACTTTAACCTCCCATAAGGTAAAGGAAACATTTCCTGCTTCATGTCAACTTTAGATGGGCAGAGGTCTACCTTAGAACAAGATCCCTTGCAATCCTTCTTCGTGTTGGGAACTAGTGCCATGTGTCTTGATGTTTGGTCAATTAAACAGGAGTGGTGCATGTGCAGTCAATTGGTCTCGTCTCAAAGAGATTGGCCAACAATGTGGACAGGATTTGGAAGCCATCCATAAAGTAAATCTACAACCAATTCACTTAAAGCAGACGCTGCATGATAATACAAGGTCCGTTTATTAGCTATCTACCTATTGGGAAAAATACTACATTAAGAAAGAAGATATTAAAAAAGAAAGAAAAAAGTAAAAATGCTTGACTTACCCGGCTTCTGTGTGCTTTCTGAAGGCCCCAGTGCCACTATTGAGAACTTTCCAGGGATATTGGGAGAGTACATTCTGAATAGGAACTGGGATCCTCAGCTTTCCCAGGTTCCTGGGAATAGGTTCTGTGACTTCACTCTATCCTAGGTGAGCACACCATAAGTTGGGTTGTACTAAAAGGAATGTATCCCTTATTTCTCAAAAAATCCCTCTGTCCCTCATTGCTCCTTAGGTGTTCCTTTTTTACTCTGATCTATAGACCTCTATAAAAATGTACTATTAAAAGTGTTTGTATAGCCGAACCATGTTTTTTGGTTAGATTAGAGAATTAGTAAAACCCATGTAAGGTTATAATTTTTGCTACCTATGTCCCATTGTGAGATTTCCTTTCACTTCTCACCACAAAGACACAACAGGAAGTAAGACAAGGGGGTTGATTTACTAACCTTTTAAACACACCACAAACGTGTATACACCTGTGTAGTGTGTTCCCTCCCAGCATGATCTATGGGAGGAATCGAAACACCTTTGTAGTGTGTACACACCCAGCAGGTGTGTTGTGCAAAGCCCTGCAATGAATTGCAAGGTAATGTGGTGTAAATTAGCTCTATGTTATGTTGCTTGCGTTGATGAATGCAGGAATGTAAATGCATGAGCTAACCATTTTTGTCTAAACTGTGAAGCAGCATTATATATGCATCATGTGCATGATTTTTCCATATATGGCATTAGTGGAAATATGCTTTTAGAGACTTTTTGGTTGATAAATACGTTTTGCTGTGTGAAAATCACACACACCTGGTGTGTGTGTGTGTTTAGGTTAGTAAATCACCCCCAAGATCTCTACAAAGGAAGGGGAATTACACTTGTAGACAGTCGTCACTGGAACAAACATCCCCACTAGAAGACTTCCCTCACCTCTTGAGGTGACAGCTATAAAATCTTGGATTTCCGTTGCATTCTGTCTCAGTGACAATGCTCACCAGGAGATATAAAGAAGGTAAACCTACATAACTAGGGACAGACAGCTATGAAAACTGAGACAGAAGTTCTAACCCTTCCCCACTCTTATTTAAAACAAAAAGAAAAACTTGTGGCTATACATATACTTCATCCAACCTATGATTTGTTTCATTTGTATTATAAAAAGCCAATACGAAGGAAAAAAGGGGTGCAAAAATGTGGGTTCAACCAATCAGATTTTGCATAGTAATTATTTATGGGCTTTGTTATTGGGGGTGTGGCAGTGGAGTTCTATCGCGTGTTGGGGTACCAGTAGAACGAGGAGGCTTCACTTGCATCTCGTGTCCTGCATCCCCTGGAAGTGGGAACAGGGTGTGCGGAGGACAGCAAGGAGCACGAGTGCTAGTGGATGGTCCGGACACCATGCAGTAGAAGTTCAGGATCAGGATCGTCAGACGAAGCCAGAAGTCAAACCAGTCGGACAGCGTAGTACAAAGGTGATAGGCAAGGCAGAGTCCAGTAGTCAGGCCGAGGTCAGGAGGCAGGCAGCAAGCAAGAAGAGTCAAAGCAATCCGGGTCAAAAACGAGCAGCAGGCAGTCAGACAGGGTAACAGGTCACAGGAAGCACTAGCTGAAGACCATCAACAACCTGGTTAGGGCAGGTTCGTTTATATAGACCAGTCCATTAAAGTGACAGCATCAATTCCTGTGCGACTGTGAGAGCATGTTTCCCAGCAACACGAAACATAGGCCCAAGCGCATGCACAGAAGCCATCTTTACCTTACAAGTTCCCTTGCCCATATGGTTTGTACTAAATTAGGTCCCTCGGTGAATGTTGTGCCATCAGTTGATCATGATGTAGTGGTGGACATTCATGCATATGCATACGCAGCCCTTGAGGTTGTTAAGTGTCTGTGTACTAGCCTCTATCCTATTATAGTGAATGTAGAAAAGGAAGTTGAATATGTAAATTTTGTGATTTTATCAGATCCTCATTTCAAAGCAATATTCTCCTTTTTCATCAGGATGAAGCCCTTAAAAGACATACGCATTCCCTTTAAGCCATATAAACATGTATCAAAAAATTCCCACGTAAAGCTAGTTACATGAGGTCTTAGCATGCAAGTCCACCACTGGCCTAAATCCCACCATTTCTCAGAGTTTTACTACTTCGAAATCCCCAGAATAGGAATGAATTTTAATACATTTTAATATATTACATTTTTTAAAACAGGTCTGAAAATGAGCCCGCTATATAAAGCCCTGGTTCATTTAGGGACTTTATGTCTTTCAGCTGAAAATTCGTCAGTTGATAACTTACTCCTATTTTATATCTTCTAGAGTACGTCTCAGAGCCAGCGTGGCTTAGTTTTCAATTAATAATGCATTTGCTTTTAATTAGTTTACTGTTATCTACAAATGAAACATATTTTTATTATTAAAATGTAACTGATGATTTGTAAATGAGACACTTAAGAAATAATGGCAATATATTATTAATAATTAGCGTGTTTGTTAGAGAAAAGATATATATATTTTTTTCACAAGTAATATATTAAAAGGATTGCACTGAAACAAAAGTGTAGAAAATTGGAATGCCATCGCCATCATTGTCAAGCTACTTTTTATCCAGCTCTTGGCATTATCTTTTATTACAGAGCAGCCATTTTATTTTTCTTTAGTTTCTATTAGAGATTGGTAGAGTCAGTCAGGTTTTTATTGTTGGCATAGTCTTCGATGGGGAGTTTTCCACTTCCATAGGTGACAATGCTGGAAGTTAGGGGAGATCTCACTCCTGGGGAAACAGACAGTTTTCATTTTATAAACAGTAATTTTTGCTGTCCCTGTTGCACAATATATATATATTGTATATAGATATAGATATGTATATATCTATATCTATATATCTATATATATCCAAAGTAGATATAAAGGTACTCACAGGCACTCAAGTGTCCATATATATCTCCAAAGTAGGCATTGAGGCACTCATGGGTCTTGCAGTTGAGATAAGTTAAAGCATCAGCGTTTGATTGTCAAGCTTTCGATGGAGCTCAGTCCATCTTTCTCAAGAAAGATGGACTAAGCTCCATCAAAACAATGACAATAAAACGCTGATGCTTTGACTTATCTCAACTGCAAGACCCATGAGTGCCTCTATATCTACTTTGGAGATATATATGGGCACTAGACCATAAAACCTACCATATGGCCAACAGTATGTGGAAGTCCTTCTAATATACTGAGTGAAGCTCCTGTGTAGAATACCCTATAGGGAGCCACTTGTTTTTTCTGTTTAGTAACTGAGTCCTACTCTTGGTAATTAATTGGTAGAAATGATTATAGTGCAATAGTGGTCCCATAATGGAAGTGAAAATCCAACCATAGTATTTTTCTCATATTTGCCCAATCTGAACTATATTCACTCTCTTAGTGTCCAAGTGAACCCATGTACCATTTTTGTTTTACCCTAGCGCCATTTTAGGCTAACTGATGCCCTCTTGCCTGAAGAAGTAATGACTGTCCAGCCAAGTGGCCTATTAATCGGGTCATGTAAGGTTGGTTGTTTGGTGCAATGTATTTTCCCCAAATGCTCTTTCAAGCAGTCCCTTTAATGCTTAATAGTTAATTAGCTGTGAAATGACCCGAAGCCTTTTAATTTCAGCAATTCAGCCTTTCACAGAGCAACATGGCTTCAGCTGAGCGTCAGTCGCTCCTTCCAAGCAATCCATCTTGCCATTTGTTTTGCATAAACGTAGAGCGATGAAGAGTGAATCCCATGGCGTGTGTCTTCTTCGTACTCAGTGGCTCATCGTGTCCTTAAAGACACCTAATAATTCACACTCCAGGGAATCCTCTGTCTGAGCCCACGGAGGAACATCCGTCATTTCCACTAATGCATCTGTGCTGTTGAAAGGCTATTCTTTACAGCACGGCCCATTGGGAATTCTCCATTGCAAGTGTAAGAATCTGATGCTCGGGTACCTGAAATGACTGAGCTACGGGGGACATCAGAGAGACACAGACAAAGTAATTAAGGGGAAACATACAAAAGGAAGCTTCTCACTAATTTTTTTCTCCCCTGGCAAATTAAGTTGAAATCACTTGAAAATGATGAAAGTTATTTGTTAGAAGATCTAATTAAGTTTTAAACCCCCGTGTCCTTAAAAATATATCTGTATCCAAAGTTAATATGATCTTAGATCTGTATCAAATAGGCTTTATCAAAATGTTGGCAACCCCCTTCCATTCATAAGCAGTTGCCCACAGAGGAATCTTGGCCCTTAGACCACCTCCATTTCTGAGAGGAATTCAAGCATGGATCTTTCATAATTACTAAAATGCTTTGCCTTTAGTGAGAAAGCTGAATTGATGCGCCAGCCAAAATGTCTTTTTTTAGTTTTGGATAGAGAGAGGAATGATTGAAACCTTTGTCAGGTTTTTATTGCTACATTTATTCCTGTTTCGATTGCACCACAGGATAAAAAATGTCCCCCCAGTTGAGGTGCAAACTGTATCTTCTGATCATATTCTCAGTTTGAATTGTCTGTTATTTTACTTTGAAAACCAACCACTTCTCTTCTGGGGTGAATAATGCTCATCATCATTCAACCTACTTCATGTGAACCCAGGGCATCAAGACTCTGCTTTGCCATAGAGTTTCTGCATCATTTAGGATTCCCCCACCACCAAAGGAAGGAGAAGATGAAGTGGATATGGTTGAAGACAACTAGAAAAAAGGTATCTATTTTTTTGTTTCTTTATCATGGGAGCCGGGGTGCTTCATGGGGTGTGAGGGGGTTGGAACCAATGAGGGGAGAAGGACACAAGCCTGGAGTTGGGCTTTAACAGCAAGCAACATTCAATATAAATGCTCTAGGAATGCAGATATTTTTCTTTTCTAATACCCTACAAATAGTCTGGAATGTGCCAGTCAGAAGAACATTGGCTTGTGTCTTTGTCAATTAGAATTAGAAAAAACATGAAAATATACCACCCCCAGACACCATTAGCTATTTTCCTAAATGGCTATACTGACAGGCACAGGCATTGCTCCCAGAAGCAGAGGCATGTTGGAATTTACAGATTCAGCACAGCAGGAGTGCCAAGGTTGCCTATCCCATGGGTTAGAGCATGCAATTGCACATAAACAATGAACAAAAATGTTGATCTTCCAGAAATTGACAACATTTGTTGTAATTAAAGGTTAACTTGATTTCCTGATATGATCTCACAACACACAGCATTTTTGTAAACTAAGTGGTGTCAGCCCTCCCAGTTGCCTTGTGTTAAACTATTCAACCACTCCCACTCTCAGATCTTATAATTCTTTAGTCCAAGATAAGAACTAGGCTTTTTGAGGCCTTTTGCACAGAGTAATTGTGCAGAAGACACTGGAAAATTGAATTCCGGACAATATTAACATTTTTGTTTGCACATATCAAACAGATATAACAGAATGCTTCCAACGGTATGTTAAACAGACTAAAAGGAAGCAAATATGAGAAATTCATAGTTAAGGTTCACATACACATTAAGAAAAACAAAAAGATACTTTGTCGCACTCCTTACCGGAAAAAAATAAAGTTGAAAGAGGGGGGTGCTTGTAGTGACCTGCGGATGGCGCCGCCAGGGTCCGCTTCATCAGGCTCATGAGCCTGATGAAGCCTGATGAAGGGGACACTGTGTGGCCCCGAATGTGCTAGTTTTGGTGACATGACGTTCCAATAAATGAACTCTTTGGACTGTAATACTGGTTGTGTGCTGGTGACATTTATTCATCCACATACACATTAATTCTCCAGCATTTACCAAGCTGGTTTACCTCTCCACCTAAGAGAAAAATGAGGATTAAATCATTTCAAACTTGGCATTTTTTAATGTAATATTGTTCTCCCAAGGTTTTTTGGAAATTTAACGTGCATTGAAGCCCTAGCCTTGACTGGTGTTGCATTACAAGGTGGTAATCAACTCCGATTTCTCCTTATGGTGACATAAATCATACCATCGGGGCGACAGAGCAATCAGGAGGGTAATGGGGTTAGTTGAGCAATGTGTTGGTAATTTGATCTGTTATTAACTGCTTAGGTGTGTATTTTCATTACATAAAACATATTGTTAATCACCCAGCTTGATGGGTTTCATTGCCGCTTGTTTCTTTCTAACTGATCGCCCTTGTCATTCTCGTTGATGCCTTCTGGCTCAAAGCAGATGAAGCTAACGTACCACTAATGCTCATTAGGACTCTTGAAGGGTGACGGGTGGCATTTAATAAGGAAGGTTTAGGAGGAGTGCCCTCTGAAGTTTCAAATCCAAACTGGCTTTTAGCTACTTCCAGGTCCAACAGATGAAGTTAAGGGGAGTACAAAGGAGAAGTACAAGTTTAAAGAGAACACTGGGTGAAAGGGATGAGACCAGGAACATTTCACTAGTAAAAAGAACTGTGAAGTCAATCAAGTATACTTCTTCTTGGCCCATCCTTGTTATGCCAAAAGTCTAGATAGCACCACTGGGAGGCCCGCATTGGTATCTTCTAGTGTATGAATGGAAGGTCATCAGTGCATAGAATTCTGGCACAAGATAGCTGAATAGGCAGTGCTTGTCATTAGGGAGGGTTAGTGTTAGGCTCTCAGGGTTAGATAGTATTAGGATTTCAGTGAAGGAGACTGTCAGAGCTACAGAAAGGGCTTCTATTAGGATTATAGAGAGGATGAGTGTTAGGGTTTAAGAGAGTATAGGTGTCGGGGTTAGTATAGTTTTACAAGGAGGGTTAGTGTTGGGTTACAGGGGGGTTACTGTTAGGATTACTGGGAAAAACTGGGCTACAGGGAGGGGAAGTGTAAGGGTTACAGGGAGGGTTAGTGTTGGGGTTACATAGAGGATTAATATTAGGATTACAGGGTGAGTTAGGGTTACAGGGAGGGTAAGTGTAAGAGTTATGGGGAGGGTTAGTGTTGGGTTACAGGGGGGTTACTGTTAGGATTTCTGTGAAAGTTTGGGCTACAGGGAGGGTTAGTGTTGGGGTTACATAGAGGGTTAGTGTTTGGATTACAGGGAGAGTTTGGGTTAGAGGTTAGTGTGAGGGTCACAGGGAAGGTTGGTATTAGGGTAAGTGTTAGGTGTGGTGTTCATAACAAACCTCTGGCCTTTAGATTTCACTATATGCAGTTGTTACATGCATAATCCTTTCTATCATCTGACAAATTAGTTCCAGTCCCTTTTTTGTAATGATATATGCCTGTGCTCCCAACTTTCTCTTGGGGGAAGGGCAATGGCCACAACTAAGCAGCTGAAAAAAACCCATTAGAAATAACATTATTATAAAACGTTACAAAAACGTTAAACAAAATCTAAATAAAATTTAAACAAAATTGTTCCAGGCTTAAGAGTGCATTTGGTTTATTACCTGCATAGAAGAGTCATTTTAGATATCCTCCATTGTATAGACTGTAGAAGAGAGGTTTACAGACCTCCACATGAATATTAAAAAATGGTGATGCAAGGGCTTCCTTACCATGGGTCTCTCCTTCATGATGTAGAGCAATTGGCAATCGAGACTTTTTGTTATACTGAAGTATACCTTTTAAAATAAAAACTGGAATTCAATATGTATCTAACTCAAAGATCCAATAGTTTGACACACAATTTCACTAAGCCACACCCCTTTGAAGACCCAGCTGGGAAGTGTGCTCCAGAGGTTAATTTTGCTGGGTCTTGAATTGCCACCTTAGGCCTGGAGTCACTGCGGCCCTAACACTAACCCACGCCGGGTTTCCACGCTAGTTTACTTTAGCTTCACAAACTTTTACTTGCCCTACGATTTTCCAGTTATGTTTGTAAATCAACTTTTTAGCCTGGGCCGTTGCGCCATAAACATAACTTTGAAGCAGCCCCGTCATATCGTTCAACATCAGCCGTGTTTCTCACAATCTTCGCAGCTGCCATAATGACGGTAAGGCATATCCATCTTCTTTAACCTCCACTTACCCCTGAGCTTGGCATGAAACTATCAAACATTACCGTTACTGCAAGATTCTCCGTTTCTTTACAAGGCTGAGTTTGACCTGATTGGAACGGGCGAGCGTGGGACATAAAGTAAATGGTGTTAAGCTATCTCCCTTTAGAGCGTCATTGTTTGCAGTTTTGTTTTGATGCTGACATTAATTATCTTGAGTTAAGGGGCGGCAGGTAACGTCTGATGTGACCCATGTGCCTCGGCAATGTTTCACAGGCCTGTAATATTGGAATTGTAGCCGATGCGTTGAATAGTCTTTATCCATCTCTCAACTCCCATAACGACTTTATCAAGTAGCCCAAAGCTCAGCTGGTGAGGCATTGTATTTTAAGAATTTGCCATCAATCATAATCCAATAGGCTCTCCTACTGTTGGGATATGTGAACTTTTAGGTGGCGTAAAAAGTGTATATAATTTTTTTTCTTTCTTTATTTCCACTTACCAGGTCTCAGATTCTTGTACCATTTAAAGAGAAACTATAGTGTAAGTATACATTTTGGGTCTGGTACGGTAACACCGGAGGAAAGAAAATGATCACAAACGTGCAGTCATCGACCATAGCAGTCAATTAGAATTCCATGAAATCAAACATGTGAACTAATAATCCCCTAAGGTTTTTATTTTAAGGGAGAGAAAGTGTTAGGGTTACAGGAAGGGTTAGTGTTAGGGCTGCAGGTAGAGTAAGTTTTAGGGTTACAGTAAGAGTTAGTGTTACAAAGAGGATCAGTTTTAGGGTCAAATGTATGGTAAGGGTTACAAAAAATGTTGGTGTTAGGTTTACAGTGAGAGTAACTGTTAGGGTTACAAAAAGGGTTAGGGTTACAGTAATGGTTGGTGTTAGGGTTAAAGGGAGAATCAGTGTTAGGGTTACAGGAGGGATTAGTGTTAGGGTCTCTCAGGGACTAATGTTAGGGTTTCACAGATGGTTGCTGTTGAGCCTACAGGAATGGTAGATGTTAGTGCTTCAGGAAGGATTAACGTTAGGGTTACAGGATAAGCACCAGTTTCCCAGCACTCAAAGCTATGGTTTCAATGAGTTATGATGTCCTTGTCTTCTCTGTGCCCTAAACAGATCTTTATTGCCCTGTTCTGGTTATGATCCCTGCACCAATTGCCAAATATCACCCACCTCATTTCCATTCTAGGCCTAGTTGTCTTGGTTTCCTGGACCCCTTTTACCCGATATGTTTTACCCGATATGTTACTGAAGGCGCAAATACAAGTTCTAGTATGTCATACATGTTCATCAGGGATACAACGGACGTATCTACTGACTAGTTCATACACGCACTTCAATAATTCATAACTACCCTGTGTGTTCTCTGATACATTTCATTATGTGGCTTTTATCACATCACAGACATTCTGTGCTGACTACGCTGCTGCTATTCTTATCTGCATAGCTGACATCAATATCTTTATCTGAACTCCTAATCCAGGCAATGACATCACCATACTTCATACTAGAACCTGAAGCTCCCAATTAAATTGAAGAACTGGAGCCTAAGAGGGAAAACAATCTTTAAAATTGTAGAGATGTATGGAAAATACAATTAGGCTCACCCTATCTATTTATTTATTTACAATTATGTTTTTATTAAAGGTTTAATCACAATCATCAATGACGTGGATGCAATACACAACAATGTATCAGCAGAAAGTACAATATTGCAATGAGTGACAAGGCAGGTTCACACCAATGGACAATGGTCCATTGGTGTAAACTCCAAGCTCCAAGTTCACTCCTGTGATGGACTACAATCTCATGTTTAGTCTACTGATTTGTATTGAGATTGTAGTCTATCATGGGATTGAGCTTGGAGCGGTGACTACTTTACAACACATAGAGGGACCATGGGGAACAAAAGTAACCCCCCTCCAGAAGGAAGGACAGTGTTAGCACCAATTCAGAGATGATTTGAGGATCTACAGCCGAGTGATACACAAATAAAATAAATTTTTGTTAATAGTTAGGGTAATGCTTCACAGAAAAATATTGTATTGTATTGAGGTGTCATAAGTAAGTCCAATGATTTCATCAATTAACTGCACTGAGGTAAGACATTGTAACAATAGGAGAGATATTGTAGTATCAAGTATAATCTATGTTAGAAAGGTAACATTGCCCTAAAATAAAATGAATCTAGGAGCAAACAGAAGAGTAATGAGGGGAGAGTGAGTGGAGGAAACGGAGAGGAATCAGTAAAAGTCTATAGAACAATAATAACAGAGAAAGAATAGAGCGAGAAGACATACATGAAGTAAGAATATAAATAATTATTCATGAATGAATGAATAAGTAAGTACGATGGATCTCCTCCACTGACCCCAGAATCTTCCAAACAAGTCTCGTGGGGGAAATTTTTTCTGGGGATTTCATATTTGATCAAACTAAAAAGAAACTAATTCCAATGAATCCCATCTTTTCCAGATTGTGTTGTTTAGGGAGGGAGTGTTGTTTAATCTAGCTGTCAGGTATGTGTTTTTTGCACATCTTCAATAAGACTATAGAGTTCTAGCTTAGACCGGGGTATTGGCTCTTTCCATTTTAAAGCAATTAATGAGCAGGCTGCTGTCAAAATATGGGTCGTCAATCCCTTATCATGTTTATTCAGATGGGAAAAGGGGATACTTAACAGCATAGGTATACAGCATATAATTGAGGCAGAGTTTGCTGGGTAAGTCGTTCAAGTGTAGATTTAGTTGTCCCCCAAAAGGATTGTGGGCACCACCAGTATATACTGTATGCGATAAAGAGCCTGAACCCAAATCACATAGCCAACACCTAGAAGAGATATTTAGATCAATAGAATTTAGAAACTCTGGGGTATGGTACCAGCGGTACAATATTTTGTATTGGTTCTCTTTATATGCAAAGCAAATGGAAGATCAGGCAGCATTTCGCCATATCACCTTCCAGTGTTCTTCAGTGAGCTCATTTCCTAATGTCTTTTCCCATTCAGGCATGTAGTCCCTGTTCACGCATTTGTTTTGTCGCTCAAAGGTAAGCATGACAAAACGCTTAAGACAAAGAAAAACATTAATTTCTATGGCCTCTGTTCACACCTGAGCATTTTGTCACAAGCAGAAAAATACATGTCGCTGGAAAAGGTACATGAGCTATTCTTTGGCAGATTACAGTGCTTTTTGGTCCCATAAACTTTGGTCCCATAGAAATTAATGGGATTCCTTGTCTTGAAAGTTTTTTTTTGCAAGATGTGTCATGGCAGCTCCCATATTTATTCCCTCACGGGTTGACTTCACAAAGCAAAAAGGATGGGAGTAATAGTATTTTCCAGAAATGCTGGTGAATCCCTTGTGGCTTCCTGGGCCCAAAATGTTACATGTCTGGCCCATGCACCCATGTGGAACTAAAGTCTGCAGGGTAGGAGATGGGCTCTTGCCATAATGTGCGAGAATATCTGGGTGTGAATCATGCTGATAAACTGCGGACATCTTGATGTGAAAAAGAGTCACAGCTTGAGTATTTTTGTATTATTTTTAGAACCTCTAGGGCAAGGGTAGACAAGCTCCGGTCCTCCAGCTGTGGTGAAACTACAAATTCAATCATGCATCTACCTCTGGTAGTCATGCTTGTGGCTGTCAGAGTCTTGCAGTGAATCATAGCAAAGTCCAAATCCCATTCGCACTGCCGCGGTCTCAAAACCACAAGGTATATGTGGTGCTCCAGGTGACCACACGAATGGCGCCGTGCAAACACTAGTAATACAAAACAGATTGATGTGTATTCATACCTGTATGTTCATCTATGTACTGTGTCACTGTCGCTCTGATGAAGGATCCCTGTGCGGACCCGAAACGTTAGCACCATATGACAGTATGTGACATCTGGTATTGAATAAACATATCAATACTTTAAAGATCTTTTCAAGTGTGTGCTGGTGAATTACCTTTACTTATTGCAGTGAATCATGGGAGTTGTAGTTGCACCACAGCTGGAGTTTCGGAGTTTGCCTACCCCTGCTCTCTTAAACATGACACCTCTACAATACAGTCATCCTTCATTACTATGATAACAACGTACGCCATTTATCACCACTGCATCTCTACTTCACGGCATTAGGCCTGCTCCTAAATTACAGGTTCACTTTAAATATCTGCAGTTTCCGGAAATCATTCGGTAAATGTATTCCTCGCAATCCATTTCGTATTTGCTCCGGCTACAATAAAATGTATTCTTATTATTGCTTCTCCTCAGCATATAAGGTAATGGTTGCTACACTTTCCCCATCTACCTTTTCATTTAAAATATATGTCTGCGACGACGATGCTTTCTTCTCCATCCCTTCATCGCGCTTACTGCCTAGAGGGCAGCGCTACCTAGCAAAGCAATGCATTACAACTCCCTACGCTTACTATCAACACTGTTTAACATTACAATGGGGCTTCGCAAAGGAAACATTTTGTATTAAAATAAAAAGAATGAAAAAAAAGATCTTGTGTAGTGAGGCGGGTTCACGCAGACAATCCTACAAGCCTCTGTGAATTACAGAGCAATTCAATAATGTATATGTTTGTTGGGGGATTTGTAAGAAGACCCTCCCAGCCCGATCGGGACCGAGGGGATAAAAGCGGAAGTGTAAGGAGAAGTTTAAAGTGGGAAAGTTTATCTTTGTAATCCAAAAATCAACACGGAAAATAAGTTATCATCGCATCTCTCTAAGAATAATGTACAGGCTGCACAGCTCACTCTATAGTGATGGCTTCCTGACATCATGGCCTCTTTAAAGCTGAACACCAGGCAGAAATAAAAAGCACAGACTAATGCACCTCTGTAATCATAATACATTATTAAATGTAATTTGAAATGTAATCCCTGTAAGTACCTGAATTTTATATGGTATCAGTTCTTTGCAGTCCACTGTACAGTCTGTACAGCAGAGCTCCAAAAAAGGGAGGAAGAAGCAGTACTGGTAGCAGAACAGAGCAAAGTGACAGAGAGATGAGCTCACCAGTCTGCTGCTTATACTTTTGGCCCCATGCACACGGGCACCTGGGGCTTAACATAAAATTTGGGTATATTTCCCCGCCCCCGGAGCCCCGGGTGCTGCATATAGCCGCCCATAGAAATCAATGGCTGTACAAGGCTGTAGGTGGAAATATGCTGGACTTGCGTAAATATGCACATATGCGCGTAACATGCATATATACCCTTTGATAAAGACAGCCCGAGGCACCTGTGTGCATAAAACATGCACACCTCTGGGCAAAGACAACCCCCAGACGCTCGTGTGCATGAGTCCTTTGTCCACTTACTGGGTGGGGAGGAGGCCTGTACATGAAAGTGGAGCTGCAGCATAAAAAGTGCAGATCCCCTCCCTGCTAGACAGAGCTGTTCTGTGGGGTAGAGCTGAGTAAATCTAAGGACGAGATAGAAGAAATACAAATTATATGGCAATTAAAACAGCTTTTATTTATATATCTATACTGTGTATATATATATATATATTTTTTTTTTTTTTATATGTGCATTTATCTGTTTGTTGGAATTCAGCTGTAAAGCATGCAGTAGCTTCTCCTAGAGTTCTATTGGTCCGTCTCCCACCCTAATGTAATTAGTAATTTCAGTTTGTGTTAAAAGGTCTTCCTGTTTAGTCAGTAAGTGGAAGAACCGTGGGGGTGGAAGCTTACTGATTGCATCCAATCAGCTGGTTCCAGGCTACGAGGGGATACCTAACCCTGCAGCTCTGTGTATTGAAACCTCGTTGCTTACAATATTACAAGTGGTGCACCAACATGATAATGGTGATTGTAGAATGTATTGAAAGGTGTGAATGGTTCTAAGTCTCATTCTGTGCAAATTAATGCAAAAACAAATTGTTAGCCTATTTTCATTCCGAGTCGAATGTAATATCACAAAAATACCACATTATGTCCACTAGATGGAGCTGTGGAGCATATGAAATAAATACTTCTTTCCTATACTCCTCAGCTCCATCTAGTGACCATAATAAGTTATTTTCGTGATATGACATTCAATCTGGAAAGAACATATTCTGATCATATACATTTTTACCTCCGTTCGCACAGAACAGATGTACATGCAAGTGTGCAGGGCAAATGGTTCTGTGAAATGTGTTTCAAATACACCCCTTAGTAGTGTGTTTTTGCGATATAAATATGAAAACAAAATACTAAAATAGATACATACGGCTAGGTAAAATAAGATTGGCGGTTGTTGAGGAATGGGCATTGTCGCATGTGGCATCTTATTTTGGTGTATTGGATATCAAATAAAATGTTGACATCTCTCTACATGTCTAATGAACTATTATGTCACAATGTATATCGTTTATTTGGTGCATTGTAGAATGTGTAACTGTCTGGCGCCATCCTCCTCCTGGGGCACTACTGCATACTTCTGTTGCGCCAAATATTGACAGATGCATTCGCTGAACCAATCTTTCTTTGGTGTAGATTGTGAGACTTTTTGTGCAAAAAGTGTATGTATAAAGTCACTCGCACTCCAATAGAATTTCAAGTCACATTCTGTTTGCCTGAAGAAGGAACCGCTGTTGTTCCGAAACATCGTTATATGATGTGATAGCAATCGAGTCAATGAACCGTTTTTGACTTGATATTATATCGGAGTGCGACTGACTTTATACATACACTTATCTTGGATTGCAGAGGCATCTGCAGTCACTTTGGCACCCACCCGTCTCTAAGGTCATTATTCGGTCAGGAGTGCGATGGGTACACTGGATTGTTGTGCAAAAAGTCAACTTTTTTCACCATTGGTGATTTGATCTGATTGGAATTTTTTCACGCTTGGTGAATTGTTCTTATCAAATTCTCTGAACAAAACTCTTTGGTGCATCTCAAAAATGAAGTTCCCTTGCGCCAAATACTTGCCGCGCTAACAATAGTTTATCCGGCCCATTGTATGTAATATATTGTCATGTGTGTTTTGTTAGCGGTGTTTTCCCTAAACTGTTCTGGTTATGAGTTAATGTCATTGGAACATTATCCTGCCGTACCGCTAATGAAAAAAAAAACACATTGTCGCAGGCGAGCAGTGGTGTACAAGGTCCCCCGGGGGGCACGAGGGACAGTTATTACATGTTGCACACAAATGCCATTCTAAAGACCTAGAGCAAAAACATTAAGGAAAATTGATTTGATGGGAGATAAAGACAATTTCCTTTTTGTGTCTTTTTACATTTCTTTTTATTCATAACACATTTTCTATATCTCTTGCCAAGAGTAATGCTCAAGGATGCAGGAAATATGTAAATATTAAAATTAGATCAGGTACCATTAAATCATATCTCACACAAACCTTTCTCTATGCAAACAAAGAACTTCAGGTTACAGCCCTACAGTTAAGTTATAGTTAGTAGGTATAGTTAGTTATAGTTATTATAGTTAAGGTAGCAAAGCTATAGACGGTTTAATTTTTGACGGATTCCTTACAAAATACCACTCACCTATGTTATGCTGAGACAGGGGAGGGGGAGTAAAGTAGAGCTAACACACTTCCTGTCTTAGGGTGCTCCTTCATAGATACAGAAACATGAGTGAGTGTTGCCAACCTAGGACAGAAAGTGCATTACTAGCAGGAAAAAATCAAGAGACATTGATTGTCCAAAAACAGGACCGGAGATGCGGAGAATGTGGAACCATCCTGTTCTAGATACATATTCCCATCCTTCCAGAAGTCTGCATAGGTGTTAGTTCCTCAATTTACATGACTAGAAGTGGGAATTGCTTTCAGATCACAAGGTAGACATGTTAAATGGCATTATATGTGGAAGATGGATAGTACTTAAGGCCCCAACCCTGGTCAGGGATGGTTGTTCTGGTTGACGTTGATGGCCTCTTTCATTCCTCTTGAGAACGAGTTGTCCTCTTTGTGCAACTCTCTGTACTCGAAAGAATGTTCCTTGTCCTTAGGGTAGGAAAACGGCTGAGTCTTGACCTATAGAATTCCCCCTACTATGCTGCACAATTCAGTTATTGAGAGTTTGTTGTGTCTCCCCAATGTATAGATCTTCGAATTTCTCACCGTACTGCACTGCATATACCAGGTTACTTCTCTCATCTCTGTCCTCGAAAAAATGTCTCTTTTTCATAGGATGTAGGAAAACTGCTGAGTCTTGACCTGTAGAATGAACCCTCCTGGGCTGGACCATTCGCTTGTTGAGAGATTGTTGTGTCTCCCCAGTGTGTAGATCTTTGAATTTCTCACCACACTACACTGTATATACCAGGTTACGTCTCTTGTGTTTGGTTGATGGGTCTTTTGGATGCCAAGGCTTCGGTCTCAGTGTATTCCTGGGCTTGAAGGACAGAGGGATGTGATATTTGGTAAAGATCCTTCTGAATTGTTCCAACTAGGGATGTTCAGACACCAGTGCCGATTACTTGGCATTTTCATGAGAACTACCAGGTTTGCAGCGGTTGCAGCTGGGACCTGGCTCTGGCGCTCCACCACTGTCCTTAAATCATTAGTCTGTATTGTTTTATAAAAACTGTTACATGACAATAAACAAAAATGTATCAGTACTTGTGTCTGTGAGGACTTATACTTGTATTTGAAAAATGGTATCGGTGCATCCCTTTATATATGTTTATTTTTAAAAAAATCATACATTGTAACAGGGATACACAAATCCCAGGAGCTCCGTGTGCTCCTTAAAAATGACAATGACAGCTGCCTCCTAACTTTTGAATTTTTCTCTAGTCTAGTCTTGGAGCCGGAAAAGTATCTGTACTTGTACCGAGTACGGTACTTGGTATCTGAACATCCCTAGCTCCAACATGGGTTGCCTATGTTATTCCATGTGTCTTGCTTCTCCCCTCAACTGAAAAAGTGGCATGGAGATGCTATGAAATGTCTTCAGCATTACAGTTGAAGGTGACTACCATCTGCTAGCTACATCTTAATGTTACCTTCTCCATTGACCATAAATGTGTTTCGATGAATTGGCAAAATTTTGCCCATGACAAAACATTCTGTAGGGTTTTGCCAAAATTTCAGGTCAAAGAAAACTTAAAGTGACATGAAAGTCAAAAACTTTTTTCCTTCCCCCCAATGTTAATGTCAAAACTTACCTTAAATGATGTCTCTTAATCCGATCTTCTTCTTTCCTTTCGTTTTCATCTGTCCCTCCAACGCTGCGGCGGGTCTCCGGTCAAGCGCTGACTCCTCTGTCCTTGCTGGCACTTCCTGTCCCACGGTGTCTGCGTGCGGGTGCACACGTCCATAGACTTACCTTATGTCTCTGCTTGTCTCCCGGCCGAAAAACCGAACTGCGCAATGCGTCCGCCCCAAGATGCTTTGCGGCCGCCCAAGCATTTTCGGATTTTCGGACGGGAGCGCGCGACGAAGACAGGGGTAAGTTTAAACCGCTTTTAAAGCGTTTGTTTTTTTTTTACTTTTTGCATATATCTACTAGCAGTAGATATATGCAAAAAAACCTGTGTTTAGAAACCCTTTAATTTTGCTCATCACTAAGAACAAGAAGAACTTTCATTGTAGGTCCTGCGGAAGCTCACAATCACTCAAATCTAGCAAGTAAACATTGAGATCACGTACATGGTAGGGGCCCTTTTCACCCTAACTGGAGCTCTCTCTTTTAAATCAGGTAACAATGGCCCCCAAGGGAACTCTATAGTTAAGTTGTACTTGGTCCTGGGACAGAAATCCCCCCTTTTGAAAAAAAAAAGACTGTTGTACAATAACCCGCTGCTGGCTCTGCCCTCCCAGCGTCCAAGGCTTTTGTATTTAATATTTAACATTCTGTATGGCGTGAATAATTGATGGGCCTGTCTTCGCAACTGAAAATCTGCAGCAAATTTTATTGTTGACAAGTGTAATAATGTTCTCGCACCTTCTTAACTTTTGCCATTAAATATTAATCTGCGCTGTGTTATCCATTATACAGCTCTGACCTCTGAAATGTTTAGGGCCCAGAGATTAATCCGCCATGCTCTTCGGATGAATTATAAATAGTAATAAGGATCCTAATGGCACAAAAGGATTATCATTGGAATATCATGGGTAAAATTATGCCAGTTTTTTGCTAGCGTGCTCTCTACTTCGCCAGATTGCGGTCTTAGGAGGAATTTACTAAGAGGCCACGAAAGACAGCCCTATCATATAGATGTATGGTAATGTCTCTAAAAAGAGCAACTGAGCCTAAAATGGGAAGAAAAAAATAAAAGTTACATTTTCTAAGAGAGCTGTAAGAGTACCTGTCAAGAGGGCTATCACGTACCTGGTGGAGGACCGATGAGCGGAGGAGGCTTCCTTTGCGGCTCTTGTCTCACACCCCTGAGAGTAGGAACAGGGAGCGACATGACAGAGAGAAGCACGGGTGCCAAAGTAATCAGACATGGTGCCTGGTAGAAGTCCGGCAAATGGATCCCTGGAAGGAGGAGCAAGGCTGGTGCGCAACTGTGATGTCAGCGAGGTTTGCAGCAGAAACTGGAGCGAGGTCATACAAGCCATACGGTCAGCACGGTACAGAAGGAGCAGGCAGAGGCAGAGTCCAAATAACAAGCAGAGGTCAGGAGCTGTAAGAGTACCTGTCAAGAGAGCTATCACGTACCTGTTGGAGGACGGATTAGCTGAGGAGGCCTCCCTTGCGTCTCATGTCGCACACCCCTGGATGTGGGGACAGGGAGGGAGTAGACAGAGAGAAGCACGGGTGCCAAAGTGTTCAGACACGATGCCTGGTATAAGTCCGGCAACTGGATCCCTGGAAGGATGAGCATGGCTGGGGCACAGCTTTGATGTCACAGAGGTTTGTGGAAACTGGAACGAGGTCAAACAAGCCAGGGGTCAAGCCATACGGTCAGCGCGGTACAGAAGGAGCAGACAGAGTCCAGATAACAAGCAGAGGTCAGGGGCAGGCAGCAATCAGTCAAAGTCAGCAGCAATCCGGGTCTAGGTAACATATCAGCAGGAACACAAGCACAAGCTAAAGACCGTTTAGCACTGACCCATTGGGCCAGCTGGCTTAAATAGGAACATCTATTACAGGGCTGTGTGTCACTTCCTGTGTGCCACATTCCGTTGTGCGCACATGTGTGCTAACGCATGTTTTCCGGCAACCCGGTAGACTCGGACCGGCGCGTGTAGCACGCATAGTAGCACGCGAGCTCCCGGCTATGGCCTTACAAGAGCAGGCACTGATCCCAGTCAATAAGCTACGGTTGGCGGTTGGCCCATGACAGAGAGCATCTCTGGTGGCCCATCAGCAGGGGGTGGGGTAGGTCCTGGAGATGTCAGTGTGGTAGGTGTATACTATGAAGGGGAAGCTTTGATTCCTCCAACCCGATTTTGCAGCAGGTTGGGACCTTGCCCCTGGTCAAGGCCACAAGTCAAGCACGTGTGGGGGATGCCATACATAACCAACCCAATGCACAATTACCTGTAAACTAGGGAGGAGCTTAGGTTTGGAGATCCTCCACACATAAAAGTGGCATGGGCCAACCAATTAAATCAGCTGCAGGCTGGGGCATTCTCCACAGCACAGCAGCACAAACTAAGGGGCAGGATGCTTGTGCTGATCTCTTTGACCTTATATGGCCACATGGCCATATTTGGTCAATGTCATTGACCAAATATAGCCATGTGGCCATATAAGTTCAATGATGTCACTGCATCCCACCCCTTTTCTTATGTGCAACTGAGGATGGGGAACTACCTGGCCGCAGCTGATTGTGAATGAGCTTACTTCTGTGTTCCAATGAGCTCAAATTCGGATCTGAGCTCATCCCTACTGGTAACCTACTAGCATGGGTTATTAGGAAACACACCCACTGACACGATGATAACAACTTTAGAGTGTTCATTTCTGTTAAAATAATTTTTTTTTTTCTAGGTAGAGTGGAAGATGATTAAAACCTTCTCGGGTTTTTGTTTGCCTTATTTTTTATAATAGGAAGATTTCACTTCACTTCCTATTGTGTAGACACAACAGGAAGTGAGAGGAAATCTCTCCAAAGTGAGGAAAATCCGTTCTTAGACAGTGGTCACTGGAACAGGTGTCCCCATTGGCAGATGGAGACAACTACAAATTTTGGATTCTTCTTTATTTTTTAGTCCTGGTGACATCAGTGCTCTCATTTTTCTGGAGCTGGTTAAAAAATGAAATGTAACGCCTGGCTGCCATTGGCCGATTTATGAAAGTTAGAGCAAAGCTCCGGGGAGGGCACACCTTTTGGAAATAGGAAGAAATGGGGAATGTGTGCCGCAACAGCCTGTGTGCCACCCCCTGTCTGGGGGAACATGAGCAAGATGGGACACGGGACAATTTCCAAAGAAGAGAAGCCATCCGGCAGAAAGGCGGACGCAGGTCAACAAAGTGGAGTTGTTGCCCTTAGCTACCATTCACGTGACTTTTTAATTTTTTTTATTCTGTGGATGAAATAATTCAGAAATCTGGATGTCGTGCATAATAACTCTACAGCGAGCTCCGTTTTCTTTGCTCTAGTTTTCATTAATTAGCCCCACTGGGCCTCATGAATGAACAATGCTGTAAAGGGATTGTTTTGCACATAGCAACCATTTCCTTTTTTCTTTTAGTTTTTAAAAGTGCATTGGAAAAAGGCAGTTGCTGGTTGCTATGGGGAACAAGAATCTTCCTTTCCAAGGCTTCTATATGTGAGGCCTGGTAGGCCTGATTCATCAAACTGAACCATTGCCCGTAGCAACCGAAATCCCAGCTGTGTTTTATCCTTCCGCTGGATAGAATATAGGAAACCTGTACTGGGAGAAATATGTAATCTGTATTGCTGGCCTTCCTCTAAAACGATTTTGAGTCACAGGGTGCAGATTAGATAGTCAGGCTGAAGTTGGGATTTCTGATCTGCATGCTGGTTCTGGATTTGTGACTCAGAAAGCACTAAAGCCACTGGATCAGATCTTCCAGGAATTATGACATTCAACACTAGGGATGAGCTCAGGTTCAGACCAAACCGGTCCAAACCTGCACTCTTCCAAACGCGGGAGTGCAATGGGCAACCTGCCCAAATAGCTGCGGGCTGGGGCTTTCCTCTACCCGCAACTGCAAATAAACAAAGGAGCGGGATGCTTGTGCTGACACCATTGACCTTATATGGCCACATGGCCATATTAGGTCAATGTCATTGAACAAAATTAAGCCATGTGACCATATAAGGTCAATAACATCACTGCTTCCTGCCCCTTTGCTTACATGTAGCTGCGAGTGGGGAATTGCTAGGCTACAGTTGATTGGAGCTTCCTTCTGTGTCCTTCCATGTTCCATGTTCCATGGCTCATTCCTACTCATCACAGAAGACTGAGAACATACTGTGATTGTAGGGCACCCCCTGAGGGAGCACCATCATGTGCCCTTTATTCACAGAGGGGCAGAATGTGCTGGCATCACCACCACAACTGTAGTCCCAGTCTTTCCATTTTCCCACCCTTTCACCTCAAGATGTCGTCAGTCTTCTGGGAATTATGCCTTGTCTCACTCAACCCAAAAGACTGAAGACATACTGTGAGTGCAGGGCATCATAGACCAACCCCTGAAGGGGCATTCTCATGGCATCCTTCATTAACAGTGGTGCTGGTGGCATTACCTCGACCCCACATGATGTCCTTCCAGAAGAAGACTGAGGACATCATTCGAGTTCAGGGCATCATCACGTCGCCTTTCATTCACAGTGGTGCTGGTGTCATTACCTCAACCCAACAAGATGTCCTCAGTCTTCCAGGAGAAGACTGAGGACATATTGTGAGTACAGGGCATCCCCAAAGGGGGCATAATCACCTTGGCCACACCCAGTCCATCCATTTTTCGACATGCGTATGCCTAATCGCACCTAAAAACCTCACCAAACCGCCCACAGTCTTTCTTTAAAATTGAAACTGGCTCATGCAGAGCTCTTAAAATAAGAAAGCAACAAAAAAAAGTCTAGAAATATCAACACACAACCATTTTTCTGAGGAATGTTTCATTTATTTGTTCTCCTCTGAATCTTTTATCATACCCACAGCTGAGCGCGCGCTCCTTTTGTAACTCTCTTCGATAAAAGCCTATAAAATATCCCACTTAATTCCCTCGGGTAGCTATTAAAAAAAATCCCTCATCCACAGGAAAAAAAAAAAAAAGGTAGGACTAACGGAGTCGATATAGAGGGAATCCCACGTTTTCTGCACTGGAAGATGTACGACTCGATCATCTTCCTCCGTGTTACAAGCTCTCAGCGCGCAAACTTCTGAAAAGGGATTTCATTTTTACGATTAGTATAAAATGGAGACATAACTCAGATCCCGCCCCCGTTCACCAATCAGTCCAAGAAATTGAGCCGTAAATCCAATAACATATTTCTTTTAAGTGTCCTCGTTAGACCTTTTAGGAAGCTTAGGAATGTTATAATATAAGTCTAGAATGGGATGGATACATGTACAGTATTGTAATAGGAAATCTTGTATTGTATTGAGAACTATGAGCTCAGTGAAAATCACTTATCCTCATCCTCGGTTCGAGCCGAGATGTGACAATGAAACTGTCACAGGTCGGCTCAATATATCAGGAAGTGAGCGAACGCATACTGTCGCTCGCTCACTTCTCGATCATCTCCCTGCAGAGAGCCGTGCCCGTCTGGGATCCCCCCCTCCCCGATCCGATCGTCCAGCGCTGACTGGAGGAATGGATGGGGTAGGGGGATGGGACAGCTGGCTCTGTCATTCACGCAGCCTTGTCGGGATCCGTCCCGGCTGCGGCGGTCTCAGTATACCGCGAGCAGTAGCCCATGATACACTAAGCTTTGGGTCACCGGAGGACGCTAGTATATGTCCTCCCGTGACCCTAAAGAGAACTATGGGGAAAAACACCTACCCCAAGCTTTAACATGTTAACGTCATTTCAAAAGTCATTTTAAATTTTTAATTCTGCAGCTTTTATTAAAATAATCCCGGGTGTTCCTGCCATCAAGGTCCTTTTTTTTGGATGCTTCCTGTTATAGAGTGACTGCTTTGTCTCCTGCGTTGTCACCCTGTCTCATAGGATTCCAATGGAGACAAGAAGTGGCGGTTCTCCTTCAACACACATTACACAGACGTGGTCCACTGATGTCACCATCAGGAAACCAGTGGCGGGGTGCAGGGGGTGCAGCCAGCACCTGGGTGACACCATTGGAGCGGTGACACCAAAATGACTGACAGTCATTTTGGTGTCACCCCCTCTGAAAAGTTGGGCACTCGGTCATGGACCGAGAGCCCTACAGTTTTGGGAGAGAGGAGGGGACCTGGCGGCATACCATATCCTGCCGGGTGACCAAGATGGCCGACAGCAGGTATCAATAAGATCAGAGCACATGTGCGATGACGTCATCGTGACGTCACGCGCATGAGCGCAGGCGTCACGGCGGGATGTCACCCGATCAGGGCTGGATTTCCCACAAGGCCAACCAGGGCAGCAGGTTGGGGCAGCAGGGAGTAGAGGGGCAGCAGGGGTGTGGAATTCCTATCTCCTGATGCCCGGGACATACATTTCTTGTCGCCAGGCGGGTAGTAGTTTTCTACATTTAGCCCTGCTTTGGGCAAGCAGAGCTAAATGTACAGCGGGGAAGCCTCTGCTTGCTTTTTACAAGTGATCCCGGCGATGTCGCCAAGATCACTTGTATGCAGCCAGCAGATCTGCCATTCTCCATGGGGAAGGGGGGTTGGTGGGTAGGGGGGCGCATTGAGGAACCTGGCCTTGGGGCAGCAGAGAGAGTAAATCTGGCCCTGTGACACCCGGGACGCCCCTGCAGGAAACCCTACCTTAGAAAAGTTACGTAGCCATCACTAGAGTGCATGTAGATGGGAAGTTGCTGCAAAGGGGCTGCAATGAGATGCAGCAAAGAATGAAAAAAAAAGGGGGGAACAATTATTTTTATTTTAGAAATTGGCAACTTTTTATGATACACGGTGCTTCTGCAAACTAAATGTAATTCAGTCTGGGGTTGCATCTACTTTAAAGTCCAATTCCAGACAAAATGCTACTTTTTTACATTTTGGATAAAGCAGGTAAAGATTTGAACCACAAAGACTGCCTCCCAAATGGAGTGTGCAGGGATGAGCAGGAGAGAGGGGTTCCCCCTGAAGAAACCATGGACAATCATTGCTAAATTCTGAAGTGTAGCTGGAGTGATGTCACTCCTGTATAATATAACTCATATTTGAAGAGCGGTGATGTCACTCCTGTATAATATAACTCATATTTGAAGAGCGGTGATGCCACTCCATTAATACGTTACTTTTATTAGAAGAGCGCTGATGTCCCCCTGTAATATGTTCCTTATATTTAAAGAGTGGTGATGTAATTTCTGTGTAATATAACTCATATTTAAGGAGTGGGGATGTCACTCCTTTAATATATTGCTCACATTTGAAGAGCGCTCATGTGACTCCTGTATAATATATTACTCATATTTGAAGAGCGGTGATGTCCCCCCTGTAATATGTTCCTTATATTAGAGGAGCGCTGATGTTCCCCTGTAATATGTTCCTTATATAAGAAGAGCGCTGATGTCCCCCTGTAATATGTTCCTTATATTAGAGGAGCACTGATGGCCCCCTGTAATATGTTCCTTATATTAGAGGAGCGCTGATGTTCCCCCTGCAATATGTTCCTTATATTAGAGGAGCGCTGATGTTCCCCTGTAATATGTTCCTTATATTAGAAGAGCGGTGATGTCCCCCCTGTAATATGTTCCTTATATTAGAGGAGCGCTGATGTTCCCCTGTAATATGTTCCTTATATTAGAGCACTGATGTCCCCCTGTAATATGTTCCTTATATTAGAAGAGCACTGATGTCCGCCCTGTAGTATGTTCCTTATATTAGAAGAGCACTGATGTCCCCCTGTAATATGTTCCTTATATTTGAAGAGAATATTTTGATGTCACTCCTGTATAATATAACTCATTTGTGAGTAGCGATGTCCCTCCTTTAAAATATTGCTCGTATTTGGAGAGTGGTGATGTCACTTGTTTAATATATTGCTCATATTTGAAGAGCGGTGATGTCACTCCTTTATAATATAACTCATATTTGAAGAGCGCATATGTGAGAATTCTTGGAAAGTACTTGGAGGTTCCATGCATGAATGATGTAGTGATTTCATATATTCTTAAATGGTTACTGTTCCCATCTGACAAAATGTGATATTGTACGGCAGAACAGCGAGATTATCACCTTTTAGAATTGTATTTATTACCCAATGTGTTCCCTTATATTTGTTGTGCCTTACATGAGAAGGCTTGTTTTTTACCATGAAGGAGCTGTGGAGAGCGAAGGCTGCTGTGTCCTGCGACTCCTACATCACTAATGTGTCCTGTGACACCCTATGTCACTTATGTGTCCTGTGACTCCCTACACCACTGTTGTGACACCCTACATCATTGCTGTGTCCTGAAACCCCCTACTGCTGTGTCTTGCGACCCTCTACATCACTGATGTGTCCTGTGACCCCTACATCACTGCTGTGTCCTCCAACCCTCTACATTAGTGATGTCTTCTTTGACCACCTACATCACTGCTGTGACCTGTAACCCCCTACGTCACTGCTGTGCCCTGTAACCCCCTACATCACTGCTGTGCCCTGTGATCCCCTACATCACTGATGTGACCCCCTACATCACTGCTGTGCCCTGTGACCCCCTACGTCACTGATGTGTCCCCTACATTACTGCTGTGTCCAGTAATGACAAAGTGGATCTCAATGCCGACTGCTGTCGTTCGTTCTGCTGATCCCTAGTCACAGCTAGACACAATATTGTTGTGAACATCGGCAGTTCATGTGTTCCAAGCTGTTTGCCCGCCAAGCGACCCACAAGGCACTGTGTGAGCCCTCATTGGCTAAAGTTCTAAAGTTCAAATTCAAATCATCACTACTGTTGTCGCCATCAGAAAACCCACCCTGAGAAATGCCATGCAGCCATCGTTGTAGTACATGCATGTAGACAGGAAGCAGCAGCACTGAGATGCAACAAAGAATAAATAAAAATCGGAATCAAGAATTTTATTTTAAAAAACATTGCAATTTATGGTATACAATGCCAAGCAAACTAAATGTCATTCAATTTACTGAAGCGAAACATTCGGAGGTGCGATACACAACTCCAGCATTTCCAGCAGCCATATTGTTTGGTCCCCTTTTACTAGCACCTGGGAAAGGTGAGAAAACTGGGCGGGGCCTAAGTACGCACGCAAGAAGGATTTTATTAAAAATGGGAAACCTGCAGAAAACACTCCACAGCTACGAAAAACGTTAGGTAAGGTGAACTCGGGCTTTAAATAAGATGGCTACGCCAGTGGATCAGGATCATTGCAGACACCTCGCTTGCATATTTATAGGCGTTCATTATTCCACTCAGCGTTTCACGCCGGGGATCGATACTGTAGAACTGGAGGCAAGTCACACACAGTGAATTCACAAACAAATCTATTTTCAATCCCAATAGATTATAGAATTGCTTCAGCCAGCAGGGCCGGCCTGACAACGTTGGCTCCCATAGGGGACATTTGGCCACGTCTATACTTCTTACCTTTGCGTTATCTGGGGAAGAGAGACCCTCGCTCCGGCTATTTGTCTGTACCCTGTCCTCCCACCTTGTTATCCATCTTGCCATCCGCGCTCCTCTCTGGTCCTATTTGTGCATTTTGTGATGTCCTCCCCCCTTTTCCTCACTTCTCTCATTTGTTGTCCATTACTTTATCACCTCTGAGAGAAGTTAAAAGTGATGATGAGTTGAATGTGCATCAATCCATCTCTTAAAGTGGAAACTTTAATTTATTTATTTTATTTCAGATGCAATGGGGAAAATGTTGGACTGCTGCCGGATCTTTATTCCGGTCTCTATTTCCTGTTACGTTTGGTGTTGCCATTAGGACAGAAGGTGAAGGGCAATCCTCTCCAGACCGAGATTACAAATACTGCTGAGTGTGCGTTATGATTAGGTAGTTTAGCCCTCATTCACACCCAAGCGAATTGTCGCCCGGTTCCCAGAGCGCGACAACGCCCAACAGGAAAATTCCAATTATATTCAATGGTGGTTTATTCACACCTGAGCATTGGGCAGAATCACATATTTTTGACCCCATAGACAGTAGACTAGCCTTTTTGAGGTGTGAGGAGGAGGGGTGCATGCCACCCTCTGCAGTCTCTGCCGTTTCACATCTCCCTGCACGGCTTTTAGAAACCTGGGGCACTCTGGCTGGCATCCCATCCAGCTCCTGGCAACCAGTGGCTGCAAGGAGCTTGGCGGGATGCTGGCTAGAGCATCCCAGGTTGCTAAGAGGGGGGTGACGAGATATGTATAGCCCTTACACATCTCCCCGTCTGGCTCTTAGCAACCTGGGATGCTCTGGCCAGAAATGGGGCGACATGCAAACTGCAAACATTGTGCAGCAGTTCGGCATTGCCGCTCTACCTGTCACTTCCCCCCCATGTGACCCAAAGAGATGCCGCCTATAGCAACTAATTATGGGCCCTGCCCATGGACTTCAAGACTGAACACAGGCTGTTTAGCACGATTTTTGCTCATTTTTGTTCCTAACAAGCAGTCTCACCATTGCACAGAAAAACCAGGGAGCAGACAAAAGGACAATGCGGTATCATATTATTATTAATATTACATAGTATTTATATAGCGCCAACAGTTTGCACAGCGCTTTACAATGTAAGGAAGACATTACAACTACAATACAATTCAAGACAAGATGGTAAGGAGGGCCCTGCCCCTGAGGGCTTACAATCTGAAAGAGGAGAGGGAAATGATACATGAGGAGGTAGCTGTGTGGGGATGAATTGTTTGAGAACATGATGGTTCAGTGGTTAGGTTGAGGTGGGATAGGCTTCCCTGAAGAGATGAGTCTTTAGGGAACGCCTAAAGACAGTCAAGGTGGGAGATAGACGGACAGGTTGGGGTAAAGAGTTCCAGAGGATGGGAGAGAGTCTGGAGAAGTCCTGGAGGCGAGTATGGGAGGAGTTGACTAGGGAGCTGGAAAGCAGGAGGTCTAGGGAGGTCTCCCAACTTTTTGAGATGAGAAAGAGGAACACCTTCTAGCACAATGCATTTTGGATACAATGGAGCTCTTAGCAACTTGTGATGTTCTGGCCAGCATCCTGCCCTGTTCACTGACGTCACTGGTTGCCAGGTGGTGAGCGGGACGCTCTGGCTGGCGATCCAACCAACTCCTGGCAACCAGTGATGTCAGTGAGCTGGGCAGGATTCTGCACAGAGGTTGCAGCAGCCACCAGCAGATGACACCTCCCCCTCAGTTGCCGAACACTGTAGGGACACCCCTTACATTGTAAGATCCTTGAGGGCAGGGACTGATGTGAATGTGCAGTATGTTAAGCATTCAGTAGATTGTTAGTACTATATAAATAAATACCTGTAATAAATATATTGCACAGCACGTAATGACTTCTTCCCATTCTATGTAGAGTGTCAGCTCTTCTTCTCCCACCCTTCCACAATAATCTTCAGTGTTTTAAAAAGCATTTTATAAGATGTGTATAACTCACCCGTGTGGCACAGAGGCACACTTTATAAATAAGTAACGCCAATTGTTACTGCACTCTGTAGACCTTGTTTGGGTCTATTCAATAAAATATTTATGGAAGGAGTTAAGATATTTGTGAAAAACCCACAGAGATTAATGTCGGCCTCTTAACAGATTACTGATTTAACCTCAGTGTAAATACACCTTTTAGGATTAAGACAACAAATAGCGTGTGTTATACAGAAGTTAAGCAAGCATTGATTAAAATGGACCTGTCATTGAAATCTGCACGTCACATGAATCAGCAGGACTTGCGTTAGTACTGTCAACATCTTTTATACATTAAAAAAGCTTCTCTTTTTTGCCATAAGTAAAAAAACACTGCAGCTGAGTCATGTGACCAAAGTGTAGGCAGCCTAGATAACATATAGGTCATTAGAGACTGCAGAATCATCTGTTGTAATCTGTGGGGTTTTTTTTTAAGCATGTAAATCTTTATTGCGTTTTACAAAATACAATATATAATGCAACTTGTGAAAGACGAAATATGTCATGCATATTGGTATACAATCAGGTTGCCATCCGGCCACCTAAGTATTATCGTCTTTGAAATATCATAACATCAGATACAACAAATCAAACAATGAAAGCAGATATTCTGCAAATATGTGACCTTACAGTGTCAAATCACTAGTTGAAATCATATTGACAAGAGAACCTAGTTTTGGAAGGAGCGAGAAGGAATGGATATAAGTGGAGGGTACCCCCATGGTGTGTGCAGTGTCATTGAGGATGATCCTCATGAGAGAGGGTCATAATATGATATAAGGGCTGTAATGGCTGTAATCTGTTTTATGTTACAGAGACATGGTCGCAGTGAGATAAGATAATCAGCAAGGAACAAATAAGTAGCACAGCCTACATATGTAATGAATACGTATGGATGCCCCAACCAATATACACTATATTGCCAAAAGTATTGGGACACCCCTCAAAAACATTGGAATCAGGTGTTTCGTGAAATTTCCTTGCTACTAAATATTCCACAGTCACCTGTTAGTTGTATTATAACAAAGTGGAAGCAACTGGGAACAACAGCAACTCAGCCACGAAGTGGTAGGCCACGTAAAATGACAGAGTGGGGTCAGCGCATGCTGAAGCGCACAGTGCGCAGAAGTCACCAACTGTCTGCAGAGTCAATAGCTACAAACCTCCAAACTTCGTGTGGCCTTCAGATTGGCACAACAAAAGTGCGTAGAGAGCTTCATGGAATGGGTTTCCATGGCCGAGAAGCTGCATCCAAGCCTTACATCACCAAGTGCAATGCAAAGCGTGGGATGCCGTGGTGTAAAGCACGCCGCCACTGGACTCTAGAGAAGTGGAGACGACGTGTTCTCTGGAGTGACGAATCACGCTTCTCTGTCTGGCAATCTGATGGACGTGTCTGGGTTTGGCGGTTGCCAGGAGAACGGTACTTGCCTGACTGCATTGTGCCAAGTGTAAAGTTTGGTGAAGGGGGATAATGGTGTGGAGTTGTTTTTCAGGGATTGGGCTTGGCCCCTTAGTTCCAGTGAAGTGAACTCTTAAGGCATCAGCACACCAAGACATTTTGGATAATTTCATGCTCCCGACTTTGTGGGAACAGTTTGGGGATGGCCCCTTCCTGTTCCAACATGACTGCCCACCTGTGCACAAAGCAAGGTCCATAAAGACATGGATGAGCGAGTTTGGGGTGGAGAAACTTGACTGGCCTGCACAGAGTCCTGACCTCAACCCGATAGAACACCTTTGGGATGAATTAGAGCGGAGACTGCAAGCCCGGCCTTCTCGTCCAACATCAGTACCTGACCTCACAAATGCGCTTCTGGAAGAATGGTCAAACATTCCCATAGACACACTCCCAAACCTTGTGGACGCCTTCCCAGAGTTGAAGCTGTTATAGCGGCAAAGGGCGGAGCCAACTCAATATTGATCCCTTCGGACTAAGACTGGGATGCCATTAAAGTTCATTTGCGTGTAAAGGCAGACGTCCCAATACTTTTGGCAATATAGTGTATATATACAGTATATATATAAATATTATGCATTGTTTAAAGGTTGCTTAAACAAGGAGTGGGAAGGAATGAATGAAATGATGACTTCAATGACATTAAAAGAATAAAACAAGAGTGGGATCTGGCTTTGCATTAATGCCGCCATTAATTAGAAGGACAGTATTAGTCACAGCTGAACAGTCTCATAATTATTTCCATTGATCTGGGAACAGATTACATTAACGAAGGGTGCTTGCAATCAAAAGCGCAATACTAACTGATCTATTCTTTTCTTTGTTCTTTTATTTTTTATTTTTTTTTATATATTGCTTTCTCATCTAAGCAAATCACTTAACTGAGGTAGCATTGATGTCCCCATTCTTCCCTAATATGAGCCACAGGGACCACAAACCACCCACCCCTGTAAGGAATAAACACCAAAATGGCATAAAATGGCCTTAGCAGCCTTTTATTAAATAATGTTATAAAAACACAACTATATATATAAACAATTTCAACATCCATCAGAATTACATAAACAAAGTTGCAGGTCTTTGAAGGCCACACCTTTTCTTGATCCGTTCTCTGCGGCAGTACTACAACATGTTAGGCCCCCAGCCGCAACACACCGCCTCAGGGACAACCACCAACTGACCGCATACACTCCAAATATCCAATAGTGTTCACCATCTTACACACCATGAATAGAGGACCCATACCAAGACAGGTCCCCAAACCTTAACCACCAGCACCTATTATTTGATGGCCTCCAAAGACTCCAACCGCATTACTACCCAAAGCCAACCACAAAATCTTGGGCGGGCAGGAGGGAAGTTCACTTCTCGTCAGACAATCTCCAACTGCTGAAGAGAAGACCCTCCTACTTAGACCACCGTTCAAGCTCCACCTAACCTTTTGACCTGTCCAATCAGGTAAGTGACCTTGTCCCAAAACCGAACCCTCGTTAACCGTTCTGTAGCTTGTCTCCCCTATACACCTAGTCATGTATGGCCTCCGCTTATTTTATTTTTCGCTTCGGGCCTTCCTGTTTGCACAAGCTTCTAAAAGTATATATAAAATGCCCTGTTCATATTGACAAACCAAAGAGACTACATCCAGGCTTATTTGTAAGTACAGACCACCTAGAGCTGTTTGATACTCATTGGTGAATTTGTAATACAATGGCCACAAGATGACTTACGAGAAAAAAATGTGTTAAGGGATACCTCAGTTTTTTTCTTAATGTAATCTTCCTCCACTTATACGGGAAAGGTAAAATCCACTGCGAGTACAACCACTGGTCACTTTAAATTATAACAAACAATACCAGCCCATTTAAAGGGGGACTACATGACAGCGGATTTCAAACCAAAACAGTGTTTTATATGCACATAGGAGATAGGAGATTTCCAGTCTTCTGGAAAAAGTTAAAACAACATTTTATTTCAACATGATAAAACACATAAAAAAAAAGTATACTCATCCTTGTTAAGGACTGACCCCCTTCAGTACTTTGCCCAGTTATTTGGTCCTTGGACCTTGTTCAAAGTTATATTGCAAAGGTAGCTACCTTGCTCATCAAACCAATGTCATGTGCCGTCCAGCTTATCTCTTTATTATGTATTGATTAATGGTTATGTAAAAGTTCCAGATCCTTCAAAGCCTGCATATCAAGTGTTGTAAAGCTTCCAAACGACCCCTTTGGGAGACTTTCATCACTGTCCTGGAGTCCATTTAACAGCTAGCTACACCCTTTCCTAGGTCCAGCAGGCTGAAGATCATGTCCTTTCTCTAATGCACTCCTCCACTTGCAGATGAGGATGAAATTAGCTCCATATGCCATGTTAACTATACAGTGTCCCTGCTGGAGACAACAGAGTCCTGTGATTAGAGTTGAGTTACATGTACCTGCAGATCAAGTAGGAGGAACACCCAGGGTTCTTATTCAGATTGCCTATCCTGATGTTTCATTAACAATACCAGTTTTTCAAGAAATGAATTCCTTCCCAATGGAATTGCAGAAACTACTGTCATGTAGCACCCCTTTTAGTTTTGGTTTGGTTTTTGGATTTGTTACATTCATAATACAATATAAGGTGCGTGGTTCTGACACCATGTCTATATGGAGCTTGCCCTGTACACAGGGACGCCTTCATGCTAGAACAGAAAAGAGTCTTCCCTAAATGATTGCCACAAGGATGGAAGAGCACAATTGTCTAAAATGTCTTTGTATGCTGTAGCATTAACAGAACCCTTCACTGGAGACACCTGAACTCAATATTTTGGAGGGGTTTTCACAAACCTTAAGCCATATAGCGTATTTCTGAGAGCCTCCAGAGGCAAGCTCTGTGCCCAAATTCCCAGCTCTATACCTTTGCTAATGCCAGCATGAGGGGGGGTCATCTTGAGGATTGTTCCTTTCCAGTATCTTATGCGACTAAGTGACATGGAGAGGCAGATCTGGGAACCATGGAGGAAAAGCAGGTGCTTCAACTCAACAGAGGCAACCATATTCCAATGACTTGGCTGTAGTCAAGTGCGGAAGTTTCACCCCTACTATGGGATCCAGCAGCTTACTGGCTACATAGTAATTTATGCAAGTATGAATAGCATTTGGCAAATACTTGTGAATACATTGAATGTATATATTGTTTAAGAATTCTGGAATAGCAAATAGAATTTTCAATCTCAAAAGGGATTGCCTTTGAGTTAGAGAGTAAAGTAACAGGGGTCCCTGTAATGATTTTGCTATGGGGCCCCAACACACATGGTAGAACCCTAACTACTGTAGTAATAATAAATCTGTCTTACTAAAGCTAATATATGCATGCATTTAGCTGTTTGGAGGTTCACTTTAATGTATATATAGATGCAAAATCCTTTTCATTAAAATAATGCCTGGTTATCCTGCCATGGAGATCCTTGTTCAGACACGACAAGTTTTGTGCTCCTGCGTTGTCATCTCCCCCCAAAATCCATCCATCACATGGATTTTGGGGGGAGATGACAAGTGGCCATTTGAACACACATTGAGATGCAACAATGGAAGAAAAAAAGGTGAAAACAAGTAATTAATAATAAAAAAAATTACAATTGTTTAAAATACGCTTTATAAAAACTAAATGTTATCCATTTGGGTTTACAGCAATGATTTTACCTAAAAAACAAATGCCTTTAATAACCTTGGATTTACATTACGGTTATTTTAGCTAGTTCTCCTTTAAATCTCGTGTATTTCTGACCTCCGTAAATCGGTGACAGCGGAAAAGGACACCCTGGATATCTCGCCTGTGACCAGGCTTTCACGAACCTCCGTCCTTGGGATCTGCTCGCTCTATCTCATTCTCCTTCTTCAATAGCTTTTGCATAACAACCATTACCCCAGCTCCCCAGACACCCTTATCTATTCCACGGCAACAAATCCAACTATATTTGTTATAACTCTATAAAATGAATTTTTTACATCTGGTGAAAGAGAATAACAGCCTCCGATAATATGATTTATGGCAGAAAATCAAGACCAAAGGATGTAAATGAACGCTGGGCGCCTATACATGGGGTGTAAGCAGTTTAGACGGTAGACAGTCAATTAACATGCAATCTCGGTCAGTGGGATATTTGCCTGTTATTTGTCAAAGTCAAAGGAGGTGACAAAATATTAATGGGAAAAAAAAAAAAGATTTTTATGTATATTGGTTAACCTACAAAGGGTACAGACAGGCATGTGTACATATATGGGGGGAAAAAGAAATATACATATATATACACACACACCTCCGCTGGGGTGCTGAGGGTTGCCTACCCCTGCCCTACGTCACTCTTAAGTCCTGTAGTGATTTGAGGTTCAAAGGATGAAACTATAAGAGGCTTGGAACTAGCTGGTAGCTAAGGGATATGCTTATAGGGTGACAGCTAGTGGCATGACTAGACATATAGTTGACCTGAGACCCATGGGGGTTGATGAATGGGTTTGATGGTGATTAACGGCTGGGGGGGTTGGGTGTTGGAGATTGGGGGTGCTGTTGTGTTGATTTACATTACTGAGGGGGAAGGCTTGCTGCCTTTACCTCTGGCTCAGGCTTTGTTGTGGGATGCCCAACTTTTGGCAACCAGTGATGCCAGTGAGGTGGGCAGAACGCCAGCCAGAGCGTCACAGGTTGCTAAGAGCATTTAGCACCCTGAGACACTCTGACCAGAAAAAGGGCAGCAGGCACAACTGCCGCCTCAACCTGTGACCCAATGAGATGCTGCCCAGGGCAATCGCCTTAGTCTGTTTTATCATAGGGACGGCCATGGTGACACCGAGTGGCACGAGTGCCAGTGGTTGTGAAACCATGCAATCAGAAGGGTAATCCAGAAATTGTAGTCTAGGCAAGCCGAGGTCAAAAGCCAGGAGGTTAGATGCAGTACCGAGGGAATATGAAGAAGAATAATCCGATAAACAGTGCGAGGTCAAAAAGGCAGGCAGCAATCGAGGAAGGGGTTTAAGGCAGGAATAGGTCAAAATCCAGGCAAACGGTGATATTCAAGACAAGGCAGGAAACAGGATACAATACACAAACAGGAGCTGAGAAGACAATCCAGCAACTAAGTGACATGCTGGGCTGGTTTATATAGGGAAGTGGTCCAATCGTTTACATCACTTCCGGTGCGCCATATGGCGCGTCTTTCCGTGGCGAAGTCTTGCTGTGCACCTGGGCGTGTTTAGCCTCCTAGCGGGACTTGGCGCATGCGCGGAACGGGCATGTTGCTTACACTTTTATTACCCCTTGCAGTGGGGATACCCCCATACTGTAAGGGTTATCTGCTCGATTTTGTCTAGTAGCTCAAATTAAAAAGTTATACTAACGTGATCCTACAAGCTGACTTGCCCTAAGACCGGTCCCTGGAGCGTCTCTCCCCCTCCGCTGCAGCGGTCTAAGGTCCTTGAGCCATTACGTCCAATACACTGTGTATAGGACATGAGGATGCCAAAAGACATACCATCACTGCAGTGGAGAGGGTAACAGGCTGGAGGAAGCAGTCTAAGAGTAAGTTGGCTCCCAGGATCGGGTGAGTATAACGTTTTTATTTTAGCACCAAGACCAAAATGAGCAATTACAAATAAGCAAGGGCAGCCCCACTGCAAGGGTTAATAAACATTTTGCCTGGACTACTTCTTTAAAAAAAATGACAGTTGTTAAGTATAGGCAGTGCCTAAGCATACTAAAAGTCATTCACATGGGGTTGACATCTACGTGAAGTGTGAGAGGGAGGTTGCATAGCACAGGCTCACATGACAAGAGGCTGCAGGAATTCCAGAAGCACCAACAGAAGCCATCAAATGGCTACATGCGATTTCTCTATACATCCAATTAATGTAAAATAAACGGACCTGTTGACATCAGCACCATGGCCATTATTGATTAATGTTAGCTGTTTCCCAGAGTTGTGCTCTTTAAACGCTCTGCTCCTCCTCACTTCCACTATGGCAATAAAATGTAAATAACATTTATTCCAAGCGGTAATTTTTTTTCTTCTCTCCCCTCTTCTAATGAGGTATGAATTTATGGAGGGCACACAGAGGTGGACTGTGAAAATTGTATTCATTTAGCCTAATCACTCATTATCCGTGTTGTTAAAGAAGTCGGCGCTTTGTTAATCAGACATGGAAAGACCTTATTACATATGGAAATGAGCTGAAATGGCTTTAATAAGGGATGCCGCCTGCAGGTGAATCAAATGCATTCCCTTAAAGAGCGCTACCCACACCTCCAACTTGACCTGAAAAACTCCTGCTGCGTCAATCGGCGGCGCAGGGCTCCCCGCCGGTGCACCGCCAGTCACACAAAGCTTCTCGGAGACCGAGGGAAAAAAAAAGAAGAAGAAGAGGAAGCAAATTAAATATACTTTCTGTCTGCTTAAATGGTTTTATTTGTTCAGGAGAAAATTAACAAATGTGAACGGTTTAATGAGGAAATGGCAAAGCCCCCGCCGTCGGAGGAACAAGCGTGGTAATCAGTAAAGAATTCCGAGTTACATGTGTTTTCCATGCCGCGGCAAATTTTGCTTGTTGTGGAAACATGTTTGGCTAATATAAATGTCAAAACAAAACGGAAACGGAGATATTTAATTGCCGAAGTGTCAGGACATTCTAAAAGAGAAAAAATTGTATGAGAGAGGTGGAAAGTTATTTAGGGACACCCGTGTTACAGGAATGTGTAGGCTCCGGCAGGGCCGGATTTACTCTCTATGCTGCCCCAAGGCCAGGTTCCTCAATGCGCCCCCCTAGAGTTGCCACCTGTTCTTCAAGCGAAACCCGAACACTCAAGCGACATGTAGACATTTTTTTTGGAGAATGAGTGGTGGCTTATTCATATGTAAATAGCTACACCCATTCATATGTAAATATCACAGGTGAGACTATTTTCAGTGGGGGGTCAGTAGCCCTATCTTAATTTTGGTTGCCCCTGTCTGCCTGACATCTTGTGTACGGGTTTCTGCTGCCATGAAACCCGAACACAGCATTCAAAACCCGAACTGTCCAGCTTGGCCAAAGCAGGGCTAAATGTAGAAAACAACTACCCACCCGGGCATTGGGAGATATCAGTTTCACACCCCTGCTGCCCCTCTACTCCCTGCTGCCGGGCCTTGGTTGACCTTGTGGGAAATCCGGCCCTGGCTACCGGTGCTGAAGTCCTCTTAAAAATGCTAGTGATCTGGCTGTCTCTGGCTAGTCAGATGGCCACTTAAAGTGACATTAAAGTCACATCCCCCCTTCCTCCTCCATGCTGCTTTAAGGACTTACCTTAAATGATGCCTCTTGATCTGATCATCTTCTTCTTACCAGTCTCTGATCCAGCGCTGACTGCTGTGTCTTCTGTGTCCCACAGTGTCTGTGCACGCTGCTGGGCTGCGTGCATTGATTTACCCTGTGTCTCTTCTCCCAGCTGAAGATCTCTACTGCTCATGCGCCTGCCCCATCATCCTTTGCAGCTGCCCGAGAATCTTCAGATCTTCAGACGTTACCTTTTTGGTAACTTTTTTATTTATTATTTATTTATCTGTCTTCCCTTCTGGAGGGGGGCTACTTTTGTTCCCCATGGTCCATGCGTGTGTTGTAAAGTAGTCACCGCTCCAAGCTCACTCCTGTGATGGACTACAATCTCATATTTAGTTTACTATTGTATTGAGATTGTAGTCCATCACAGGAGCGAGCTTGGAGCAGTGACTATTTTACAAGCCTGTTGCCTCCAGAGCTCAGTAGCTCAAACTAAGGTTTAACTTCAGTTAAAGGAGAACTATGAGGTGAATGAAAATCACTCATCCTCATAGTGAGCGAACACATACCATCACTCGCTCACTTCTCGATCATGTCATACCGTCACTGTCACTCACGGCTCCCTGCAGGGATTCCCCCCTCCCCTGTCCGATCCTCCAGCGCTCACTGGCGGAATGGACGGGGCAGGGGGCGGGTACCAATAAAGCGAGATCACTGGATCTTTTATTCAAGACATTGATTTGTCCTGTGAATTCATTGTTCTTGGGGACGAGTAATAAAAGGCTTAGCCAAGTAATTTTTATGCTTTCTACAAATTAGTCAAACGATAATGGAGAGGGATTGGCATCTGGCTGCCAGGAGGTTTGAAGAGAACTGCTGGCACCTTGCATTTCTCCATCTTTCACTTTTCTGCTGGTTAAGCACCGAGAAGCGGCAGTACACCAGCAAATGACAGAAGAAGAAAATTGTATTTATAGGTAAAGTATCATGACAAATGTGTCTTGTCTACATGGAAAAAAAAAAGCAAAACAATAAAAGCGTATCTAAAGCCAAAACATTTTTTTTTTGGATAGAGTAGAAAAAGAATAGAACCTCTGTCAGCTTTTTATGTGTGTGTGTTCCCAACAGATGGAACAAAATACAAATAAATATATGAATGAATACATAAATAAATACACACATGAATAAATATTTACAGGGTTTTAACTATTCCTTACTACACTATCTGAAGATAATAAATAAATAAATAAACGTTATTGCTTTTTAACCATTCCTTACTGTATCTGAAACGAATAAATAAATAATAAATAACTAAATAAATAAACTTTATTGGTTTTTAACCATTCCTTACTCTATCCAAAGCTAATAAATGAATACATAATAAATACATAAACATTATTGCTTTTTAACCATTCCATACTGTATCTAAAACTAATAAATAAATAAATAATAAATAACTAAAGAAACAAACTTTATTAGTTTTTAACCACTCCTTACTCTATCCGAAGCTAATACATGAATACATAATAAATAAATAAACTTTATTGGTTTTTAACCATCCCATACTGTATCTGAAACTAATAAATAAATAATAAATAAATACCTAAACAAATAAACTTTATTAGTTTTTAATCACTCCTTACTCTATCCGAAAATAATAAATTAATACAAAATACATAAATAAATAAATAAATAAACTTTATTGGTTTTTAACCATTCCTTACTCTCTTCAAAGCAAATACATAATTAAACAAATACATAAATACAAACTTAAATGTTTTTTAACCATTCCTTACTCTATTCAAAGCTAGAAAAAAAAAGTTTTGGTTTTAGATACATTTTAAAATCACAACACAACGACATTGCCTATGTTTCCATGCTCTTTATGAATAGACCACACCCCTGTGGCCAAGCCCATTTTGTTTTACGTGAACGTGGGCTTTGAACATGCGGTATTGAAGCCAGAGACAGCCAGAAAAATGTTATTCACAAAGTATGTTGCAAGTTTATTTGCAAGTCTTTTATTTTACCGCATTACTTCAGCCAATTAAAGCTTCCTCTTTAGTTACAAATAGGTGGAGAATCTCTGTTTCCTCGCAGCATTGCAGCCAGAGAGTAGAAAATAAACCCTAATCCTTACATTTCCGATAGACTATGTAAAATGTATTCAAACCCAAAAGCAAAAACTGTTATATATTACAGCTTAGTAGTATTTAGTAGGGATGATCTCAGGTCCAGACAAAACCCGGACTGAACCCGAGCTGCTCATAACCCAGACAGAGCTCCTTCCGAACATGCAAGGAAGCTCCTCCTACTGCCGCCTGCAGAGATCCCCGCCTGCAGAGTTTGAAGTAAACAAAGGGGTGGGATGTGGTGAAGTTATTGAACTTGGCTTCATGCTTATATTTGGTAAATTACATTTACCTAATATGGTAGCATGACCTTATATGGCTGCATGCCTATATTTAGTAAATTACATTTACCTAATATGGTAGCATGACCTTATATGGCTGCATGCCTATATTTGGTAAATGACATTTATCTAATATGGAAGCATGACCTTATATGGTTATATGTCTAAATATGGCGATATGGCCATACAAGGTAAATTACATCAGCACACGCATCCCACCTCTTTGTTTACATGCGGGAAATGCCGGGGCTGCTGCTGATTGAGTAGAAGTGCCGATGGCACTTTATTGTTCGGAGGAGCTTAGGTTCCGCCCCTAGTTCTTACATGTGAGGGCTGCATTAGTTTTCAATAGGGCAGCCGCCATTAGTCAGCTGCCTCAGTGAAAACTAGTGGACCCGCCATTTTTCCTTTATTTTCATTTGGTGAACTTGCCATAAAGTGCCATCTTTCGACTGAAATAGTGGTGCATCCCTGCTTTCTCTCATCCCTGCTGGGCGCTGCTCTGTGTCCCAGTGGGGAGGAAAGACACTGTCACAGATGGCCGAGTGCTGTGGGAGTAAGAGCGCTGTGAGTGGCCGGAGTCTCTCCTCCCACACCGCTCAGCCTCCTGTGACAGATCGGGACAGCGGCATTGTGAGGGTGGAGACAGCTGTCATTGCTGTTATAGGAGGCCGGTCCGGTGGTGCGGGGGAGGAGTCAGCTGTCAGAGGAGATCAAGCTCTCCTCCCGGCACCACTCGCTCAGCCTCCTGTGACAGTGTGTCAGGATGGAGAGCGGGTACAAGCACCCAGTGATCATTGAATAATTGAGAACAGAGTATGGTTACTGTGCCATCAATAATGAATGCATGGGAAGTGATTTACATCACTTCCTGTTCATTCATGATTGTGGATATGGTAAACATACTAGCTCCACAAGTTATGAATGAACAGGAACACTCAGTATAGAGGATTCCTGTTCATTTATAGCAGGAGCTGCAGAAAAAGAGATTGAGGACTCTGTGTTCTCAATCCTTATTTCTATTTTAAAAGGCAAATATCAGGGGTCTGTTGAGACCCTCAATATTACCCCAGAGCCCCCGACAGCAAAGTAAAAAAAATAAAAATATTTAATAAAAATAAATACAAGTAAAATATAAAAAAATTAAGTGTTTAAAAATAAAAATAAAATATTTAAAAAGGTTAGAGAAAAAAAATATTTTCGGTTTCTGCCTGACATTTTTTTTCATTTCGGTTTTGTTTTGGTTTTGACATTTTAATTTCGATGCACCTCTACTATAATTGGTATATTTAACAGACCAATAAAAAGCGGATAGGAGAAGTTCATACTTCGGGTAAAGAATTGAGGAAACACTGATCTGTGTGCGGTCAGCGTCAGATTCCCGTCATGAAATGAGAATTTCTTCTGCTCCGTAGGTACATCTTGAGGTGCGAGGCGTACAACGCGAGAAGTAATTCCTACAAAACCTTCGAAGGGCGCGAAAGAGAAATTAACAAAATTTACATCGAACCTAAACATGCTCCAGAAACCGCGGTGCCCTGTAGGCCAGAAGCCGCCTTTCCATTGCGCCGCACTGAACCGTTTCGCTGCCGCGCTTAATGGAACACATACCCATAGGTGGCAGGCCGGGAAAACCTTACGGCCAAGGTGAGGCCGCGTTATTATTGTCTGTGTAATATTATTCGCTTGAATTTTCTCGCACAAGGTCAGATATTGTCTCTGCAGACGTCAGTGAAGGCTCCGCTGAGCACAACTTCATTACCTCCGCACAAGTGTTATTTGTTTTTTTTTTTTAGATACGCACAAAATTGAGGAATAATGTGAGAAAAAAAGTAAAGTAGAGAAAATAAAAAGATTGTAAAACCACCAGCTGGATAGTGAACGGATTTCTCCAGGCGTTACAATTCAGGACATCTCTCCTGGGGTGACTGTGACCTGCATTGTGTGCAGACTATGGATGAACGTTACAGGTAAAGTGAACCTGTCATTATCGGTACAAGCATGTATGAAATCATAGGGTGGGGATGTGACCCATCTGTGTTGCTTAAAAGAGAAGTAAAGCCAAACCTTTTTTTTGGGCTTTACATCTCTTTAGGGTCACCAGAATACATTTACCTATATCCTCCTGACACCCGAAGTCAGCATATAGAGGGCTACTGCAGTGGCGTATCCAGGGTTTGGTACATATGACAAATGTCCTGGGCGTCACTTGAAGACCCACAAAGACATCTGACATTTTGTCTCTCCCCACCCCTCTCCCATTCGCATCTCCCCACCCAGCTCATAGCAACCAGGGATGCTGTGGTTGGCGTCCTATCCAGCCCCTGGCAACCAGTGATGGGAGATGGGGAGGGGTGCACTTTGTTATAGATATGCCTTTGGGCTACTGACTGCTATATGCTGACAGCACGGAGCCGTGCTGCAGCTAGGAAGGATCCCCCACAATACCCGTCTGTAAAATTACAATTTCCAATGGTAAAAACCCAGCATGACAACGATGACATCCACAAATGTTCTGATGAAATCTTTCGTAGGAAAGCTGGTTCAAAAATCTACCAGTGTATGGCCAGCTTTACAGTACCACTACTTTAAAACCCATCTCCAGACAATTGCCAATTACATCCCCCCCACCCCACACACACACACCCACACCCACACCTACCTATTTACACCGCTTCCAGGCTTAGTGAGTCGGTGCTGCAACATGTGCGTGATGCCATCTGGTCCCCTTGCTGTGTCACCATACCACTGCAGTCTGCTGGAGCCTGAAAGGACCCCACCCCTGGTCAGCCAATAGGAAGTGTCCATGTGATCCTCCTCTGCAGTAAAGATAATAGAAGATGCCATGTGACCACAAATTTAGGTAAGTGAAAGGGGCATTCTCTGCAGTGAAGACAGTAGAAGACAATAGGAGACGATGCGTGACGTGACCGCAGATTTAAGTAAGTAATTGGGGCATTCTCTGCAATCAAGACAATAAAGGACTATGCGTCATGTGACTGCAGATTTAGGGAAGTGAAAGAGGCATTCCTTGCAGTGAAGACAATAGCAGACTATGCATCATGTGACTGCAGATTTTGGTAAGTAAAAGGGGCATTCTCTGCAGTGAAGACAATAGAAGACTATAAGTCACATGATCGCAGATTTCGGTAAATAAAAGGAACATTCTCTGCAGTGAGGACAATAGATCACTATGCATCACGTGACCGCAGATTTAGGTAAATAAATGGGGCATACTCTGCTATATGTCATGTGACTCCAGATTTAGGAAAGTACAGGGGGCATCTAGTTGGGGAAGGGGGGTGGATCCTTGATTGGAGCAAATTCCAGCAACTATGTGTCAAAAGATCCTCCAGGACGACCAGCAAGATTTGAAAATGAGTTAAAAACCTGAAGGACAAAGCATGGCAAAAAACTGTTTCATATTTGAAGAAAGATAAATATATTAGTATAGCATGAAAATGAAGAACACACGGCATATACAGTATTGGTGAACTTGAACTGTACAAATTAGCAATGTTCTTTCCAAAGAAGGTCGGTTAGAAGGCATGCTGAATAATCTCTTTGTAAATTTCATATTTTCTCCAATAAAACTCCCGCAAAGTGCTTGAAGAAAAAAAAAAAGCTGAATTTTTTGTATGTATTGTGTTTAATACCTTTTATGTAGGATGTTGTCATTGAGAAAGGGGTTTTTTTTTTTCAGAAAGGAAAATCAGGACAGAGGTTGTATCAAACAGGATATACATATCACAGTTAAGTTATTCTGAATATATTTATACCTTATGCATTTACAAACGCTATGTCTCCTAGTCCATATGTTTAAATCACATCTTATGAATTATTAAGAAATCGTTTTCTCTGCATAAAAAGACAATCCTGTACGTTTTACTGTTTACATTTCTACTCTATTGTTAGTTTATTCAGCGGAACGTGTAGGAAAGGAAAGAACTCTTTTTTTTTTTTTTACCGCACTGCCCTGAATAAACTCGGGAGACTTTTGGAAAGGGAAGTGGACTGCTGCAAAGATTGTGGACGTAGAGGGTCCCTACGGCATGGATGGCGGAAAAGGTACCACTTTCTGTAACGCTGTCTTCACATTTATTAGTCACCCATGTCTTCAGAATCCCAGCCATATGCTGGATAAATGCCGTACGAAGTTCAGCGTGTGGCTGGTTGAAAGTCAAGCCCATGAGCTCTACAGTTGGTCACATAGGGGTTTAATAGTATCTTCTTCAGAACTCCCCAACCCCATGAGCCAGGGCCACCCCTTTAGGCAGGCTGCATCTATTTGGATGCTTCCCCTTTCTGGTCAGAGCATCCCAGGTTGGAAAGAGATGGGCCTGGAGATGTGTAAGGTTCATACACATCTCCCTGCCCAGCTCTTAGCAACTTGGTTGGGCCCCGTCGCCGGAATCCTGTCCAGAGCAGCATGGCACAATGTTTGCAGTGTGCCTGCTGCCCCCTTTCTGACCAGAGCATCCCAGGTTGCTAAGAGCCAGCCAGGAGATGTGTAAAATCTCCCTGCCCCGCGCTAAGCAACTTGGGATGCTCAGGCGGAATCCTGTCCAGCTCCTGCCAACCAGTGATCAGAGCATTCTAGGTTGCCGCGAGCCTGGTTTTGTAGGCTCTGTATATATGTATTTTAGTTACAGTGGGAGCCTGGTAGGCTATGTCAGCCCCTGGCTTCAAAGGATTAATTCACATGGCCAGGAATTATGGCAGGAAGCTCTTGCTTTTGGAATATCCAAGAGCTATAAGGCTTCATTCACATGGCCAAGTAGGGCAGTACACTGGCAAGAGCCAGTGTCATTCTGTAGCTGCGGTCACTAGGGGTGTGCGATTAACCACGGCCAGGAAACCAGTATAAATTGATAACAGGCTGACAAGAGCCGCAACTGTTTATATGTAACCGCACATCAAGCGGGTTACATGTGGCTAGGGATAGATGAGAGGCTCTTAGCACAGAAAGTTTGCCTCTAGGGCCGCTCATGTGTCCTTAGCCATATGTAACTGCTCAATGTGTATTTACACGTGAACATCTGCGGCTCCTGTCAGCCTGTTATCAGTTTGTACAGGTTTCCTGGCCATGGTTAATCACACACCCCTTGTAACCCTCCACAATATAAATACACTTGCCAGTATATGACCCTACTTGGCTATGTGAATAAAGACTTATATGTCTTGGATACTCCACACGCAAGAGCTTCCTGCTATAGTTTGCTCCTGGGAGTTTTGGGTGTTCCAACCCACCGTTATGTGTTCCAACTCCTTCTGTTACATTCGCTATATAATAAAATAGATAAAGTAGGTAAAGTGGGAGCCACTCATAATGGGCAAAGCAGGCTTGCAGTCCAGGGAACTCAACAAAGATCTCACCAATGGAGAGATAGAAGAGACTGTCAAAGGTGTATCTCTCCAGCACCAACCACAAGCTGAAATATTGGTTTCTTTATTATTATTTAGGTATCACTAACATGACCCTATTGTATAAAGTTGTACTGCCAAACCCACTTAGTATATATATATATTCAATTGGTATTCATACTATAAGATTATTACCATTAGTGTTATCTACATTACTCCAGGTTTCACTCAATTAGGTAAGAAATTGATTTTAAATTATCCTTATCTTTGTCCTAAGGGTCATGTGTGGATTACATTTGACAATTTTAATGCAAGTAAAAAGTAATTATCTTTTTCCCACCCTGAACATGCACTAAAATATAGGAGGCTAATAAATGTATTTGTATGACTTTTATCAGACAATGGCGGTGCATTAAGTCCGAATGTTATGAAATGGAAAGACAGGGTTGCTTGCGTGTTGACGACTGATTGCAGTTTATTGGTTTGTTATACGGGGGTAACGGCTTAATACTGGCTCCTGCTAAGCTGTGTAATGAACATAACTTAAAGGGACATTGTTTATAAAGTGACAGTGTCTGCAGATAGCCCAGCCACCCAAGATTTTATACTTACGGAGCTGTGCTCCCTCCCTGAATAGCCAAAGTAAGAGAGTATCCTTAAAATGGAAACTTTGTACTTTGTGTAAAGTACAAATCTGCATTAATGCATCGTTATTATTATTTTTTTTAACTCCGCCTTTTATCATTAAAAAGCCATCCTTTTGCCTTGGTCCAGTGGCTTTGCCTAGGCTGATGATGATATCAGTCTTCTTCAGGCAGGAGGAAGCATTTCCTCTGTCTTCTCTTTCCCAGTGATCAGACTGCATTGAGGGCTTGTTCACACTAGTTATAGTGCATTCCAGCGTGGTTAGCTGCTGCAACGCACTGTATCGCATACTAAACAACTGGACCGGAAAACACGCATTGTTGTGCCACGCGTTCTGGTGTGGGCAATCGCACTGTGGGTAGAACACAGGCAGCCGGTAAGGATGCGATACAATGGAACGCACTGTGATTGGTGTGAACAAGCACTGAAACTTTGTCAGGGGGTCAAAACAGAGGCTGTAGCAGGGGCTGGGCTGTTTCAGAGATTTGTGGACACAGCCAAGAACAGCACAGGCTTCAGGATTTACACTACTGTGCTATCTTTAAGCAGATGCATCAATGACAATGACAACTACCTGCGGACAGTGTGCATACCTGCTAGCTGTCAAACTAGGCTGTCACTGACACCAACAATTGGATTGGTGAACAATCAGTGTGGCTTACCGTTCATGTGTTCACTATGTTAGCTTTGACATAGTGACCACATGCTGGCTGGAGGCTTCATTTCATCATTTACAAAATAAGCCTCTGCCTGCAGATGCCACTGCAATCTCAAGATGACAGTGTGACTCTGTTTGATATTGTAATTGTCTGACATAATTACAGTATTAAATAAAAACATATATATATATAATTTTTGTGCATTTGTCAACTGTTGCCTATTGCCTTTCCGTTACGTATCTGAAAACCTTCTCATCTCTAGCTTGTAACCTGGCGTTGAGCTCTAGCCTGCGAAACAATCGGCTCTCAGTTTGCGATCATTTTTCCTCATTTTCTTCCAGCACCTTCCATGCTTTATCAGCAGGACCGTTGAATATAGTGCAGAAATATTTCAAACTCCGCTATGGTAATCATTTCCACTGGTGGTACTGAAGTGGTGATTTAAAATAATACCCTTCAAATAAAATTTAACAGCTGGCAATAGAGGTTTATATCCAGACAGATGATAATTGTTCAAAAAGAAAAAAAGCGGAAGAATAAAGTCTATAAAAAGTTATTTTCTTCTAAAGACTTGTTATGAGGTATATACTGTCTGTATATATTTTTCTACCTATATATTCTCCACAATGTGCCTTCTCCACAATCATGCATGTTCATGTGCCGTCATTCTCATCAATATGCCCTATAATAGATAAAACACATCAACACCACACACTAAAATAATGGCTTCCCAAGATGCATGTGTTAGTGATGGTTTGGGTTTTTTTTAATGGCATTTAAATTGACATTAATGACAAACCCCCAAAATGCAGAAATTTGTCTTCTCTGGAAACTGCAGAAAATGCATGACCATACATCCGAGGCCAAGAAGCCCTTACATGAAATATGCTTGGCTATGCACTTCAATTAATGATTTAGTGTGTTATCATGTACCGTAAACCTGTCATTTAATACAAGCACCCAAACTGGTTTTGGGAAACCAAACCTGGGCTACTCACAGATGCAGCTTCTGACTTCTAATGAAGCCAAGCGCTGACCCAACTCCTTCTGTGCCTCTCTAATGGACAATGACTGGAGTGGGATTCCTCACTGAACTGTAGATGGTAGCAGGTGAGCCAATGCTTGATTTGTCAAAATTCACATATTACATCCACCCCTGGTTCCTAGGGTACTGCAGAAGCTGATTAAGGGCACATGCAATCACTTCTATGCGCCTGTATTTTATTCAGGAAGCCAGTTCTGCAGCTTTACAAAGTAATAGAATAGGCTTTCATTGAAGGGGAACTTGGCAAGACCCGAAGTTCAGTTATTAATATGTAAAGTGAAAATGATTTTACTTTTCTGCAGTGACTTCAACCAGCCATAAAGCACAATGCAGCTTCATCTGTTAGTTAACCCTCCTGAATACCTGCAACTATATTTTAGGAGCAAGGGTTCAGGAGTGAAGAGGTTTCCGCTCAGGCATTTCTGTGGTTCGCAAACACACCAGAAAATCTTCAGGAACATAAAACCTGACATTGTGAATGTTTACTAGAGTTTTATCCTGAGTTGTGGATTCCTTCAGTCCAAAAATGAAACAGATCTGTTCACAAAGGTACAATGGCCACCATCTGCTTGTAACATCTATCCAACCAAACACCCACCCACCCATGCAACTATCCATCCATCAACCACCCATTCATCCATCCAATCATATATCTATCTGTCTATCATTTATCTATCCATCCCTCCATCCAACACCCCACACCCATGTATCCATCTACTTATCCATAAAACCACCATCCATCATCCATCTGTCCACCCACTCATCTATCAATCATTCCATCCATACATTCATACCTCTGTCTATCTGTCTGCCTATCTATGAATCTATTCATCCATCCACCTATCCATCCACTTATCCATCCATCCACCCACCCACCAACACATCCATGCATAATCCATTCTTAATCCATCATTCTTCCATCATGAATCTATCATCCACCCAACCATATCTATGTCTATCTATCTATCTATCTATCTATCTATCTATCTATCTATCTATTTATTCATGCATCCATCAATACACGAATCCTTCCATCTACCCACCCACATTCCATCCATCCATCATTCATCCATCTTACATCTATCATACATTCATCCACCCATCTATCTATTTATACATCCATTCTCCATCTATCTATCTATCTATCTATCTATCTATCTATCTATCTATCTATCTATCTATCTATCTATCTATCCATCTATCTATCCATCCAGCAACCCACCCTTCCATCCTATCTATCAATTATCCATCTATCTATCTATCTATCTATCTATCTATCTATCTATCTATCTATCTATCTATCTATCTATCTGTTAACTATCTGAGCGGAATCCCTTTTTTACAATAAAATGATCGTCAACACAGAACCAATATTCGGTACCTGACCTCAAAGGAAAAGTAAGTACAATACCAAATACCTCACAATAGCTATAGATATGAAAATGTTTACATATTTATGAATGTTATCAGTTGGGTTTCTCTTTTTTTAGACAGCTACTTGTAACTTATACATAAGGTACCTCAGGGGGGATCTCCTGCACCTTTAAATACTTATTTTGTAGTGCAGTATGTTTACGTAGAAGGTTACTATCTTATCACCTGAGAATTGTGCCTTTATCTCTTAGAGTTTGTTGTGGTGACGCAGGATCAATAATTTACCCAGGTGCGGGGAAGAGGGTTTTAAATAATTCACTGTGGTTTCTAATGCAATCTGCTGTTTATACTGAGCCTCCATTTTAAATCCCTCTCTTGACTATAGGGGGGGAAAAAACCTCTGTGCACAAAACCAAACGCCACAAACTGATAATATGTAACAGTATGATTCAATTTTGTTGACTATCAACCAATGAATTTTATATAGAAATCAATCTATCTATTAAATTATAAAAAAATTAAAAAATATCTATCTCTATCTATCTATCTATCTATCTATCTATCTTCTGGTATACTTATCAAGAAACCAAACCATAACAAAACGAAACAAACGCTTTGCCTCAAAATCAGTGAAATATGATCTTCTAACAACTTCCATATTTGGATAATGCATACAACCCATCTTATAGGCCCCAAGCCTTCATAGGCCCTAAAATTGGATCAGCCCTTAGAACAGCCCTTAGAACAACCTTCCGTAGACTCAAATGCATTCCATAAATCTAGCTGTGACTACTAGAGTTCCTCAGTATTTTTCTGTACTTTGAAGTGACACTAAACTCAGGAGTTAAATCTTATAAACACATTCAAGTACCTCAACTATTAACAACAATGTATCTTATGTGTGTATCACTCGGCTGTAGAATCATCTCTGAATTGGTGCTGACACTGTCCTGCCTTCTGGAAGGAGGCTACTTTTGTTCCCCATGGACCCTGTGTGTGTTGTAAAGTAGTCACCGATCTAAGCTCGCTCCTATTATGGACTACAATCTCACGTTTAGTTTACTAATATTTATTGAGATTGTAGTCCATCACAGCATTTACAGTCGTGCTGGAAGAGAAAAGGGTCTTCACCAAACTGTTGAAACAAGGCTGGAAGAGCACAATGGTCTATAATAGCTTTGCATGTTGTAGCATCAACAGGACCCTTCACTGGAAACAACTGAACTCAATCATTTGAAGAGGTGGCCATCAAGTAGGTGTAATGGTCAGGTGTCCACAAACTTTTTGGTCCTGATATGTATTTATAGTAACTCTTTGTATTTGCCAATTTCGACCACTTCTACTTTTAATCAGACTTCAGCTTTTGTTAAACGACTCTTATGTTTACTTGGCAAAAAAAAAAAAAAGATTTCTACCTGTAAAAACTTTTAAAAAAAAGAATAAAAAGCCATATGTTCCTGAATATAATATGAGAACTCTTATTTTATGCGTTCCAGGAAGTTTCATAAAGCACAAGAGAAGCAAAATAACAAACAAACATTTTGCTGGGAATTCACAGAGGAGGAAGTGGTCGGTGGATATGATTACTTTCTGAGCTCCGCGCTAAAGTGACAGGATTAGGAAAACAGCTGTTAACTTACAGTGTATGCAAAGAATGCATTGTCTGTACGTATGCCACACAGCAAAACGGGAATGTAATTGTCTCAAAGAGCTTAATCATATTTAAAGCAAAAAGTCTGCTTACCGAGCGAGTTTTCGAGCAGGTATACTCGGCTGCCAGGAATAGCTGGAGGTTTTTGTGGAAAAGCAACATTATTCAGGATGCGTTTTAAAGGGAGTGTTCAGTATATGTGGTTTTGTAAATATTAATTTTTTTATGTTTATGGTCATAACTAACAAAAAAAAATTCTAGCCAGGTAAATACAAAATATTGCATGGTAATATCATGTTGTTTTCCATTCAGCCAGCAGGTGGCGCACTGGTCTCCTTTTTACAGGTGAAGCATTGTATCGCTCTCAGCTTTGCTGATGCCTGATGTTTACAGAACTCACTCATCACACCAGCTACTCATATTTACTTAATACAGTTATTTATATAGCAGCAACACCTTACATACCACACAGTCACATCAGTCCCTGCCCTCGGGGAGCTTACAATCTAAGGTCCCTATTGTACACACATACAGGGCCAATTAGGCATTGCAGTATGAGAGGAAACTTGGAGTACCCAGAGAAAACCCATGCAAGCCCAGAGAGATCATATAAACTTATTACAGATAGTGATCCCTGACTGGGATTCAAATCTGGGAGCCTCAGTGCTGCAAGTCAGGAGTGCTAACCACTAAGCCACAGTGCTGCCCATACCCTAAAGTAAATGTACGTGTTTAAATAAAAAAGTTGCCCCCTCAACTCAGAGATCTGGGTCCTCTCTCCAGCAGGACTGTACTTACCTCCACCGATGGCTGATGTCTACAGCCTGGCCAGTAAACATCTAATGCTAGACTGGGTCCTCCCTCCAGAAGGACTGTACTTACCTCCTCCGATGGCTGATGTCTACAACCTGGCTAGTAAACATCTAATGCTAGACTGGGTCCTCCCTCCAGAAGGAATGTACTTACCTCCTCCGATGGCTGATGTCTACAGCCTGGCCAGTAAACATCTAATGCTAGGCTGCCCGTCACTGCTTACCAATGTCCCACAGACTTGAATAGTCTGCAGCTGTATAGCAAGAACAACACCCCATTTAAGTCTATGGGACTTTAGTTCACAGATTCAAAAAGCCCAGCACTAGCTATCTACCAGTCGGGTATTGCAAAAATTGGATTTGTGAACAAAATTGGAATTGGAAAGAGATAAGTACAGACCTGTTGGATCCAGATCTATGTACTGAGTGGGATAAGTAGAGGGGCTGGGTGACTTCCCTTTAAAGCAGATGTAGGGCAAACACTAAAATCTCAAAGAAGCTTTAAAATGTTAAAGTCTTTTAAAAGTAATTAAAGTTTTTATATCATTAAAATAATACCTGATGTTACCTAATATTAAAGTAAAACTGAAGCCAAACCTGACTTTTTTTAGTTTTGGATAGTAAGGGAGGGTTGTCTTCTTTTTTTGCTATCTGTGTCCCATTGGGGGAGATTTCTCTTCACTTCTTGTCCGATACTCACAACAGGAAGTAATGGGAAATCCCTACAAAAGTGAAAGAAATCCCTAATGGTCAGCGGGGTCACCAGAACTATTGTCCTCATTGGAAGATTTCCCGTCTGTTCCTGTTCTGATGGCAACCCAAATCTTGAGGATTTTCTCTCACTTTCGGTGGAAGTCATGGGTTCAGTGAAGGAAAGGGTGACTGAATAATGATACACTGAGTGTATTATGCTATGCTGCTTATACGTCAATAAATAGATGTATTTGATTTGCCATTGGGGTGCCCGTGTCCATGTTTTCACTTATGTATTCTGACGGTTGCCATCTGTCGACAGCTGTTGCACCCACTTTATAATTTTGGAAAAGCGGTTCTGAGTGCCATGGGTAACGGGGACACATTCGGCAATAAAAACCTGACAGACGGTTTAATCCCTCTCCACTCCATCCAAATCTAAAAAAAAAAAAGTTTTAGCTTTAGTCGCACTTTAAGGTTGTTGTTCAGGTACGTCCTGTTATAGGGCAACAATACTCTGTCCTTGTGTCCTAATTGCTTTCTTGTGTTGTCCCCCAGTCACCCCCTTTCCACATGGAGATTATGATTGTCCGTGCACTGCGGAGGCTAAAGGAGATCACCAAGAAGACAAAAAAAGATAAAAACTGTATTTGGTGTTGAGTTAGTGGCACTTCTACCTGTTCTTTGGAACATTAGCGATCTGGTGATGCCCACCATAACCTCCCCGTAAACCCACCCATATATAAACCCTTCACGTTCAAGTGGCACCCAGGGCATGTGCCATATTATTCACTCATGTGCCATATGTGCCATACCCTGGATACATCACTGCCTATCCTATCCAGCAGCTTACAGAGAAGGCTGTCCCACCTGAAGCCTAATTTCAGCTTTTAGCTGGTATGTAGCAATCCAACACTTCATGACTTGTAAAGGAAGACAAGTCATCTATAAAGCGAGTTTTCTGCATTTGTCAGGAATTCTATTTTGGAGGTTTTTTTTTGTAATACTTCCAACAAAGACTATAAAATGAGGACGTGAAGCTGCACAAATGAACAAAGATCAGGATAATGATCTATTTTGTGAAATATAGTGAGAAGCACACTATTTGCAAGCAGTCACGTGATGCTGCTTAATTAAATCTCAAATAACTGTAATTGAGATCATTAATGTGCAGCGGTGTTAAAAATGTTAAAAGTGTGAAAATAAGTGAAAAATACCAGAAACACGCTGAGATTTATTGGGGAAGAAGAAATTAGCGACTATTACAAAAAGCTTAAAACATAGTTATTTCTGCAAAACTTCAGACTACAAAAATAGGATTTTAGAGGTGCCATTAATGTAAACCAACAAATATATAAAACACATATATCTATTCAAATCATTTAAAATATTTAATTGATCATAAAAACAACACAGACAAGGTCCATTGATACTATTTTATATAGACCAGTACGTATTGCACAAAACCTGCCACTACTACCTCTTCGACCATAGAATCTTACATGTGTCTGTAATTGTATCAAAATATAGCATGATATACAATTGATAGATCAGGTTATTTATTTGGATTTCCAATAGACGGGAAGTACTTTGCGCAGGTTAACAGTGGTAGAAGTCACAGGTTCATAGACTATGTCCGCTTCTTCAGACTGTGCAATCTGTTTTACAATATGTGAATATCTAGTCCAAGAAATATGCATGTATCACACCCCCATCAATGCCAATATCAGGCCATTGTCAAGCGACTCACCTGGGAGCAGCAAGAGGACAGAGGGGGATCTTCACCAAAAAGTCTTTCAACAATGGGAACGGATCAGGTCCCCAGACAGCAAGGTGGTGGTCCGCCCCCGCCAGCAGAGTGGTGTTCCCAAAGGCGTGCACACAGAGTGAGCCATGTGTGCCTGGGCACACCCTAATCACCCCAAGCACAAAACCGCAACAGCGGGGTGCCGTGTTTTTGGTCACTGAGCCAGTGGAGAGATCACAAAGATCTCTCTGTGACCGGCTCAATGCTAGAGAAGAGCAGCACTTGCCACTTACATTCCTCACATAACAGCCACAGTCCTCGGTGCCTGGGAAGCTGCAAGGGAGCATGGCTGCAGCTTCCGATCCAATCAGGAAGCTGGGAGGGTGGTCACATGACCACCTGCCAGGCTCCCTGCTTTATTACTGCACCCCTGCTGGAAGAGGTAAGGTACAGTTGAAAAGTTGGGAATTCGGGATGCCTCAGGTCTGTGTATGTATGTATGTATCATATACATATATATAAACAAACTATATACTGTATATATATATATATATGTATATATATATATACACATACATGCGCGTGCGTTTGAACTTTTGTGTGCACGCCTTAGTGCAATAGACTGTGCACGCCTTAGGGTGTTCCCCGCCAGCAGAGTGATGTTCCCCACCAGCGGAGTGGTCCTAAGCCAAACTGTAATATTAATATACTAACATTACAGACATGGGGCAGTATGTGCAGGAGAGGATTTTAGAAGGTATGAAGGTCGGTAGTATGTGCAGGAGAGGATTGTAGGGGGTATGACATTGGGTAGTATGTGCAGGAGAGGAGTGGAGAGGGTATGGCATGGGGTAGTATGTACAGGAGGGGATTAGAGAAGTTATGATGGTGGTTAGTAGGTGCAGGAGAGGAGTGTAGAGGATATGACATTGGGTAGTATGTACAGGAGAGGAATGCAGGGGGTATGCCATGGGGCAGTATGTGCAGGAAGGTATGATGATGGACATTACACGTAGGGAGTGCAGAGGGTATGACAGCAAGCAGTATGTGTAGGAGAGAAGTATGGAGGGTATGACATGGGGCAATATATATAGACCTATAGACCTATTATTCTGCACAATTTAAAATTCTTGCTTTTTATCTTCAGTATTTTTTCCCCCCTAACTGAGAGCTCAGCAACTTGTTTCAATTGGCAATAATGAAACAAGTTCCCACATTATTTTTTTTTACATTATTTTTCCACATTATTTTGCACAAAAAAACAGGTATTCTTCTTCAGGGGCTATTTTCAGCTGTACTCTATGAATAGATGACATTAAAGCGCAGAACCTGATGCTTGAAATAATGACATTAGACCTGAACTAGTTGTGCAGTTTTCAGCCAGCTTTTTACAAGAACATTGTAGGCGAGCTCTATGAGCTGAACCTTCTCTGCTCTTCTATTTTATTTTGTGATGCCTCTTAAGCATTTTGATAAAGAGTTCCCATTATAAAGAACAAATAGTTACCTCTGCATGGCACTGTGTTATGTCTGTCAAATACATTAAACCCACTGCCAAAACAGCACAAAATGGAAGAAATTTGTTTTGCTGGCCTCGAGTTCTGTTTTTGGAGTAAAGTGCATCCGTTTCTGAGAGAAAACATAAAGGAAAGCATTAATCACGTAAGAGATTGATCTATTACAATACCGGTTGTGTAATGTTACCTTCCGTACAGTAATGGATGTTTATTACTCGCCCTTTTAGGTGATGCATTCAAGTCCTGTGCTGTGAGGGCTATCAGACTTGTAGGTCTCGCTAATGTCTTCTGGATTAGGCTGGATTCACACCTATCAAATACAGTAGCATGCGGTAAAACACACATTTTACAATAAGTTAACACAAATGAATGGCGATGCGCAAAACATGGTGCGGTGCTTTGAGGTGCCATTCATTTTCACTTTTTGAATTAAGTCTTTCATACCAGAATCTGGCTTGGTGACTTAATACCTTTAGGGTCTTTCCTATTATTGTGCAGTACTTGTGTTTCTTAGCAATACCAAGCTCTGATAATGGGGGCCTCTGGAGCCCCTGAAACCGGTTGGCCTTTTATGGTATGAGACCATGAATAAATTACATTATATCAGGACTTTACACCAGGGGTCAGCAACCATGTTCACATTATGTGTCAAAGTTCAGACAACCGGCGTGTCAGTGAACAATAGAGCTCCATAGACCTCGGATCGGTGCCGATTGCTGTACCTTCAGATCCCAAACCAGCCCAAATTCTTGCACCTTGAGATCAGCTCCATTTCTTGCACCTTTAGACTTCAGATCGGCCCCAATTCCTGCACCTTCAGACCTCAGATCAGCTCTAGTTCTTGCACCTTCAAACCTCAGATCAATTCCAGTCCTTGCACCTTCAGACTTCAGATCATCCCCAATTCCTGCACCATCACACCTCAGATCCTCCCCAATTTCTGCACCTTCACACCTCAGATCATCCCCAATTTCTGCACCTTCACACCTCAGATCAGCCCTAATTAATTCAGCATCAGACCAGCCCCAGTTTCTGCACTTTCAGACCTCCAACTTTTACACCCTCAGACCTCAGATCAGCCCCAATTCCTGCACCATAAATAACACAGGGTTTTTTTATTCATATCTGCTGCAGCTGGCGGTTCCACTAGGAGGAAGGAAGTGAGTAGGTGGGCTTTTTCATGTAACAATGACCACAGCCACAGACTGGCCGGTGCTGGTACTGAGATGAAGGCTAGCACTTGAACATCAGTGACATCAGCCAGGCCTTTGAAACGTCATGGAAGACTGCAGAATTCTCAGTCAGGAACATCCATTAAAACACATGATCCAGTGCCACACAACCTTCTTCAAGCATTAATTTTGAATAACACCCCAGTGCACCCCAATGCGTGATATAGCTAATGCATGTGTGGTAAAGCACTTCCCCATAAGCTATGGAGATGAGAGGGGCAGGTGTTTTGAAATATTTTTCTTTTCTTAGCATGGCAACACTGCTCCTCCATAGAAACAGTACAGTGAGTGAGCGTTGTCACCCTAGGACAGGAAGTGTGTTACTAGCAGGATCACCAGAAGAAAACAATGGGGAAAAAAACAAATGCAGCCGCCACATCTAAGATCTGGTAAGCTGCGAATAAATGTTTCGGCTGTACTTTTATTTTCTAGGCTGACAGGGGTATACCGTTGAAATAAGAAAGGAATCGGTCCTGTAGTTGATTAGAGAATTGTGTGTCTGGATCTGCCTGTTACCTGTGCGGCCACTGTTAGCTCTATAAATCTCAGCCCTAAAATCTCTAATGAGCAGAGACAAGGCAGGTCCTGAGAGTATCATGACTTTGGTTCCAACAATGTGCATCCATGACTTCCGCTTTATACAAACCTCCATTTGTCTCTAACCTTGATGCAAGTTCTAAATAATTACTCTCCATGTAAATAAAGCAATTTGCATTCCTTTGAAGTCTCCCTTGTTCCAAGTCACTCTCATTTCTAGAAAGGTAACTCGCTTATTATTATTTTTTTCCTTTTAATCTGCATTTTCAAGGACTTTAAAGGTGTTTCATCACTACGTTTTCTCCTATTAAATTGGAATGTTTTCCATCAACAGCCTCTCATATTATTACTTTGCATGATAGACTGCGAATTCAGAAATGATCCATGAGCAGTATTTTTTTTTTATCTCAGGGGTATCTAATGCCGTTTAAAAAAAAAAAAACCACTGGCCTGTTTGTGTCCCAATTTGCTTAAGAGAATTTGCTTAACTTCCTGTTCCAGTAAGGAGTCTATTTATAAACAATTCATCCTGCAAGACGCTGGGAATGTTCTTCCTGTGCAAATAAAAGCAAAAACAAACGTTCTGAGTACATTTTCTTTTTAAGTCAAGTGTATAATATCAGGAAAATACCCCATTATGTATTTGTAAAAAATAAATCAAGGCAACTGGAAAATTTTAGAAAAATACAGCAAGTCCAGTTGCCTTGACTTATTTTTTTACAGATATACCATGACCTGGATGAATGAGAACCTTCACAGTCATACCCCATTATGGTTGCTAGATGAAGCTAAGGAGCATAGGAAATAAGTATTTATTTTTCAGGCTCCTCAGCTCCATCTACCTGCTATAATGTGGTATTTACCTGATATTACATTTAATTTGAAAAACAAATACATTAAGAAGGTTAATTTTTGCCTCAATTCACACAGAATAAACATTCACAGAGTTTTGCAGCTTAAATGGCTCTACAAATTGTTTGTGAATAGACCTGTATGTGAGAGGGTATGATAGGGAGTCACAGTTCTCACGACCCTCCCTTTCTGAGTTTCATTGTGCAAAGTAGGGATGCACCGATACTGCTTTTTCGGTACCGAGTACGGGTACCGATATTTTGCCTCCCAGCTTCTTGATTGGCTGGGAAGGCGGCTCAATGCTGATTGGCCGGGAAGCCGGTTTCCCAGCCAATTAACAAGGAGTCAGCTGTTCGGCTGGCTCGATGCTGATTGTCAGGCATACCGGCTTCCCAGTCAATCAGCAAGGAGCTGGCTGTTCGGCCGGCTCAATGCTGATTGGCTGGGAAGCCGGCTTCCAAGCCAATCAGCATGGCCCAGGAAGCTGGGAGGCGGGTCATTACTCGCTGCCCGGCCTTCTGATTGCCCGGGAAGCCAGTTCCATGTTCCCCTATGGCACTGGCGGTCAGAGGATAACTTCCTCTGACCGGAAGTTCTGGTATCGGGGAAGGTATCGGAGCATTTGGGAGAGTACGAGTACTCCCCCAAAATATTCGGTATCGGCACAGCAATCAAAGGCCTAGCAATCAAAGGCAGCAGTCCCTTAGATGATCTCACAGTACAGATATCCAGCTCAAGGCACACTGCTATTTTCCAGGAGGAATTCTAGCTAAAGTGTACATTTTTCATGACACAACATTCCTAGAAGTTCTATATACTATTGCAAATCTTCACTTCTTCAGTCCAAGTCCACATTAAAACAACTGGGTAGACGAGAATCTATTCTTGTCTATGGGGCCACGGGATGCATGCTCTGAACAGCAAAGCATTCTGGCTGTGCTCTGGTTGCTTTGGATACCCCAGTTGCTTTCCGGCCAGAGCATTGTTCAGCCGCTTCTGCATCTGAGGTCTAGTTATTTTCACTTTTACATTGCAAAGGAGGGCCTGGGGTGCATGGCTTATTTAACTGTCAATACTACATTTATCCTTTAATGATTTTTTAATGAATACATAACTGGATTAAATTGTGTTTTTTATATCTGCCTGGAGTCAGCTTTATTATATTTTGCTGACTTGGGGAATTTTCACACCTGAGTTCCTGTCTCCAGCTTGTTTCGAAGGCGGTTGTGAGGGGGTCACTGTCGTGCAGCTGAACTATCCATTATTTCGTATTATTCGACAAAAGGAAGCATCTATTCTCTTATCTTTACAACGGTTGGGACTAAATTCTTTCTAGCGGGGTCAGGGGCAGCTTTTCTGTTTGAGCCTCTAAAATTTCAATAGATGCCAGTTGTCTATGTGTAAGACCATAGCCGGGAGTTTGCGCGATACTGCGCATGCGCAGGTCCCAGTCTTCCGGGTTGCCGGAAAACATGCGCTAGTGCACATACGCACACAACGGAATGTTGTGCACAGGAAGTGACATGTCGCTCTCTAATGGATGGCCCTATTTAAACCAGCTGGCCCAATGGGTCAGTGCTGAATGGTCTTTCAGCTTGTGTTCCTGTCTTCCAGTCGGTTTGATTACCCGTTGCCTTGACCCGGATTTGCTTGACTACACCTGATTGCTGCCTGCCTTTGAGCTTTGCCAGGGGCATCCTGAGGCTGGGTGACACCCGGAGCAGAGACTGGGTGACACATCATCGTGCATGCGCTGCCATCTTATTGACACCTGCCGGCAGCCATCTTGGTGATGGACGCCGGCAGAGAGAGGAGGGGACGTTCAACCCGGCGGGATGAGGTATTCCGTCGGTTCCCCTCCTCTTTCCTGACAGTCGGGCATTCGGTCATGGACATAGGGGGTGACACCAAAATGACTGTCAGTCATTTTGGTGTCACCCCTCCAATGGTGGCACCCGGGTGCGGACCGCACCCTTTGTACCCCCTTTATAACGCCACTGCCTCTGCTCGTTTTCTGGATTCACTTCTGTCTTCTTCCTTGGTACCGTGCTGACCATCTGGCTTTGACCCCTGGCTTCTTTTGACTTTGCTCCAGTTTCTGCTGCAGGCCATGCTGACATCTCAGCTGACCACCAGCCTTGCTCATCCTTCCAGGGATCCAGTTGCTGGACTTCTACCAAGCACCGTGTCTGAACACCTTGGCACCCGTGCTTCTCTCTATCTACTCGCTCCCTGTCCCTACATCCAGGGGTGGGAGACAAGAGCTGCAAGGGAGGCCTCCACAGCTAATCGGTCCTCCACCGGGTACATGAAACTATGGTTGGAGAGCAGTGATGTTGCTCCTGTAAAATATAGCATACAGTGTATTATGGGGCTGATTTATAAATGTTCCCCCGGTGTATGCTTCTCACATGGCACCAGCTCCACTAGATGGCGCTGAAGAGCATAAGAATTTCCTATGCTCCTCCGTGTTATCTATGGGTGTTAGTGCTGTGTTAACCGCATACACTGGGCGAAATATTTACGAATCAGCCCCCATAAATGTGGTAATATCATGACTCTACAGCAGGGGGGGGGGCAAATGTGGTCCTTTGGCAATCAGGCCAGGCGCTACCGCAAGGCAAAGCAAGCGGCCGCCTGAGGGCGCTGAAGGGTGAGGGCAGAAAAAACAGGGCATTTTGACAAGTGCTTGTACTTGTCAAAATAAAGCGCCGACTACAACCTCACCAGGGAGGCACATTGTGAGGGCAAGGGGGGTCCCTATTAATTAAGAACTAATGATTATAAGCAGGTGATAATTGTACAATTATCCCCTGCTAATATGAATGGATTAAATGATCCATAGTACATAAGATGTACATAACATGTAGTTGTAGTATGGATCATATAACCCATTCATGTTAGCAGAGGATAATTGTAAATCTATTGTCTGCAGTGTATACTCTATATGTAGTACATATATACAGTACACATTCCCAATACACTGCCGGCAATAGATTCACAATTATCCCCTGCTAATATTAATGGGTTAAATGATCCGTTGTACAACTACATGTTATGTACTATAGATCATTTAACCCATTCATGTTAGCCGAGGATAATTGTAAATCTATTGTTACTGCCCTGTTGGCAATTATTGTGCAGCCCTCAGGGGCCCCTGCAGATAGCAATCTGTCTTTTGGTGTTTACCAAAGTCAGTGACAGAAAGTATTCCATAGACTGGCTTCTAGTAGTGAGATAGTTTATTGATGAACACAACCCATTTTTTCTGTGCTGTCAATTGCGTTCCTTTTTTGTCTCTTTTTTGTACTGCTTCTTCATTTCACACTCCAGCCCTGTTGTACAGGGAATGCAAGAGGCTGATACCAGGGATTTACACTGCTTGCATTTTTTATAATACTGCTATTGATGTATTAAAGTGACATATAACCCTCAGATTTTTTAACATAAACCAATACTGTAATGTGTGCCTTACTGTAATCCATGGTTGTTTCCCTTCTCTTTTGCATTATGGAGGTATTAAAGAAGTTGTAAAGTCCCAGCATATCCTCTCCTGTTATACCATCAGCATTGTAATAGGAATACATACTAGAATTGTTTTTGATAATGCAATCAAAGCTTACATGAAAAAAATCCCTTTTATGTAGTGAGTGCTGCCTTCCGCCTGCCCATCACTTTCACAACTTCCTGGATTCCCAGTGTGCTTTGCGTCTCTTTCCCTGCTGCTTAATGTGGTGCAATCTCCATTTCTCATGACTACAAATCCCATAATGCATTGCTTCCAGCAAGCAATGATAATGATACATTGTTCAGGAAGGAAGTGTAAATTCACGGGGCTGAGTGAAATTGTGTCAGTGCCTTTAATATGTACATGCTATGACCATCTTCAGTAAGTAAGTAAGTCAATGTTGTTATTCGGACTGGTATAGAACCCCCCAAGGGGCTGTTGAAAGGGGCTGGCCACCAGAACAGTAAGTATGCATGCTGTTATTGTCTAGCCCAGTCTATTTTTTACAAGTGACCCTGTGGTGACAGGCAGAGCCGTCCCTTTCCTATAGGCCATAGAGCAGGGGTGGGGGGTGCTGCTGATAGTGCTTCTCATGGGTGGGTGGGTCGGGCTTTGCTTATAGTGGTCATCTGGGATGGGGGGTGGCTCTCTGTCCAGTTCTGCCCAGCTCAATGACATCACTGCTTGCCATGAGCACAGCGGAACTCCAGCCAGAGCATCCCACTAAGCTCCTTGGCATCTGGCGATGTCCGTGAACTGGGTGGGAAGCTGGACAGAATGTCACAGGCTGCTAAGAATTTTTGCTGCCCCTGTGATAAACCTGTTCCTATGTTCTGTATGGGTAATCATTGTTCAAGTCACTTGCACTCGCTTCATTCCTTTATGTTTCGAGCTGAAGCGTCTCTGAAATAAATCACTTCAAGACTTCTTTCCTTCTTTTTTAGTACAGGATGGTCCGATGTTACGCGGGACCGTTGACAGCGCCGTGACGGTCTATGAAAAGCGCGGACGACCTTGCGTTTGCTAATGTACTGAAGTTTTACATTAAAATGAATCTCCAACCCCCTCAGGTTCTGTTCCACCTAAATTGAGCTGGACCTCTGCTGGTATTTGCTTGTCGTGATAATCTTGGCTTTGTGTTACTTACATCTCTATATACAAATGCCACATGAAGGGTTTCTAATGAAAAGACAGTAGTCAATATTTGAGCTAGATTTAATTTAGATTTTAATTTCAGATGTATATTGTCCTTTCCAGCCAGTGGGTTTCACAGCATGTAAAGCAGCGGATGACCCGTGCAACTGTACACCTCTTAGCACAATGAACACAGCTTATGACCAGATTGATTCTTTCTTAAAAGGTCAGTCCAACCGGAATTAATATTTGAAGCTTACTTGTGGCCGTTGTAGGGTCCAGTCATCCAACGTTGATGTGAACCTGAAAAGGACCTTAAGAGGTCTTTAAAGGAGAACTATGAGATGAGTGATTTCCACTCACCTCATAGTTCTAGGCGACCTGTGACAATGAGACTGTCACAGGTCGGCTCAGTAGATCGGGAGGTGAGCGAACACATACTGTGTTTGCTCACCTCTCGATCCTGCCACGGCTCTCTGCCGTGACAGGGGAGGGGCAGGATTCCCCGCTCCGATCCGCCAGCGCTGACTGGCGGAACTGACGGGGGAGGGGGCGGGTACAGCTGGCTCTGCCTCTAGATAGGCAGAGCCACCTGTCGCTCACGCAGCTGGGCGGATCCAGACATGTATGTCGGGATCCGCTCCGGCTGCGGCGTCTCAGTATACCGCGAGCTGTAGCTCTTAGGCTTGAAAAAGAGGACTACCTCGAAACGCGTAGCCGTTAGTACTGCCTATTTACAAACTCCATACTCGTTCAGACCCACGAGTACCGATCCACCCACTGGGTCTGACCGTTCCACCCTTGCGACATACGCCGCACAGATACACAGCACATTGCCGGGCAAGATCTTCCTTCCCCCTCCTTCCTCCAAGTGCCGCGGCTCCGCCAGGCCAGCCGAGTACGCGGGCTGGAGATACCCTGGGAATACCCTGGACTTCCTAATTGGCAGTATATCCATCTTTGTCATATGCATGCAGAGACACTGTTTGCTCCCCTGTGACAGCTTAACCGTAAGTTATACATATACTTTTTAACCCTCATGACCCAGCCAGTCACAACAGACTGAGCAGCATTTATCCATTGATCAACTGTTATGCTATACCCAATAAGTATCTACTCAGGTTGTTGCACTCTTCCTTATACTGTGTTTGTGAATGTAAATAGTGCCCCCCATTCATATGTAAATATCACAGTTGAGACTATTTTCAGTAGGGGACCAGTAGCCCCTATCTTAATTTTGGTTGCCCCTTTCTGCCTGACATCTTGTGCCCGGGTTTCTGATGCCGTGACACAGCATTCAAAACCCGGACTGTCCGGGTGAATCCTGGACAGGTGGCAACCCTAGTTCTTGTACTGGACAGGAAGTTCAAGATAGCAGAGCTGAGAGAGCTGGAGCTGTTCAGAAATGATAACTGTAAGTGCTTGTGCTAAAATGTAAAGAAAAGCTTTGCTGGGCCATGTGTATTTGTCTGATCTGGATTCATTATTAAGAAAAAAAAAAAAAAGTTGAGCATCCAATACTACTTTAAGACTAATCAAGGACATTCCCAAATATAAAGATAACCACTGGAGGGAGCATTTGCAAATGTATACATAGATTACATTAATGAAAATAAGGAACAGCAAACACGTCAGCGTAAAAGCCAAGCCAAGAATCACTGCCAAATAAACATTACAATAATAACTCTGTGCGCTTACTGAAAATTTGCTCCCTCCCCTTTTAGTGTCAATTGAAAGGCAGAAAAGGGTTAAATTGACAGTAGTTCACAACCATTACCTCCTTAATGCTCAACATGAAGGAATAACAAGGAGATAATGTGGGACAGTAAACGGAATCTCGATTGGGCACCAAATGGAAGAGGTGATTGTGAATGGCTATTGAGGTCTATTATCACATTTGCAGTATAACAATCCCATAGTAAGCCATTATTCTGACTGGGCAATGCATTACCTGACACATAAAAGTTTGGCTTCGTGTGCTAAAAGCTTCAGGTACAGCCAAAAGCTTTTATCTTACGCAATAGCCGACAAACAGTGATCTATATCTCATTGTGCGCTCCGCTTCCAGGTTGTGCACTTACCAGTCAGCTGTTCTCGGTATGCAGAATCCAGTAAAATCTCCGGGGGTGCAGACAGACCGCCGTGATGGATGCTTCTGTTTTCTAAATTTATTTCAACTTTTGTTTTTTAATATGTTTGCTCGCTTCCGCTCTCTCGGAGCGCCGGCTGCCAGAGGGTTCAAGTGACGCCACCGGCGAACGATCATATTTTATGTAAACCTGGGCAGAGGTTCAGCAAATACATCCTGGAAATTGAGCCTTTTTTAATGTACGGATCTTTGACGTTAGAGGCGAAAAGTGAAGGTTTTCGGTCAATTTTATTTTTTTCTTAAAAAGGAGAACTCCAGGAATTTGAAGAATTAACCCTTGCACCGGGCTGCTCCCAGAATTGCAAGGATTAACTCTCTCTAGAGGCAAAATTAAAGGATAAATACTCGCTCGATCCAGTTGCGGCAGTGACCGCTCACCTCTTACCCTCTTCCGCTCCGGCTGTCCTCCCATCTAATTAGACATGATAACGTCATGGGTCCCTAGACTGCCGGAGCCCGGGAAAAAAAGAGTCTGTCGGGACCGGTCTAGCAGCCAGATTTGGCCAAGGATCAGGTGAGTGTTTGTTCTTTATTTTTGCCCCCAGAGCAGTTAACCATTGCTTATCCCCGCAATGCCAGGGGTAATTTTTGTAAAAATCCTGGAGTTCCACTTTAAAATTAACCTAGAAATGGAAACCTAGTGTTAATTTTATAATATAAAATGATAATACAGTAATACCTTGGTTTACAAGTAACTTGGTTTGAGAGTGTTTTGCAAGACAAGCAAACATTTCTGAAAAATGTTGCCTTGATATACAAGCAAATGTCTTGCATTAAGAGCAAAATTTTGTAGAAAAGTACCACCCGAATAAGGCTGTAGCAGTGCGAGCGATGAGTCTGTTCAACGACAATGCAATGTCACATTGGATAGATTCCTTGTTAAGGTTTCACGAAATGAAAAAGATTCCATTGAGCCAAGAGATATCAGTGATTCCGTTAGTGATAGTGAAAGTCGTCCTACACAATAATCCTCCTCTCTCTCGTCCCCCTCACACCAGCCACGAAGGTAACTGGAAATTGGTTTATTTTTCTTTATATTTTGTACAGTATTATATTACAGTACAGTATTGTAATCATTTTTATATGAATATTTTTGGGTTGTGGAACAAATCATCTGAATTTCCATTTTTTCCTATGGGGAAATTCGCTTTGATATACAAGCGCTTTGGATTACAAGCATGCTTCCGGAACGAATTATGCTCGTAAACCAAGGTATTACTGTAATCCTTCTTCCCCTATAACATGATGGTTATATAGTGCACTTATTGATATGCAAATGTTGACTTTTCCTCAAAAGTCATCCTCTTCCTGCAAATATTGGGTGATATGAGTGAGGGGCTATAGCGGGATTAGCAAAGGAAGAGGAGGAGGAAGAAGAAGGTACATTAGTAAAAGCTGCAGATACCTGGCTTCTCTACATTGTTGAGGAGGAAGAAGAAGGTGCATTAGCAGAAGTTGCAGACATCTGGTTTCTCTACGCTGGTGAGGAGGAAGAAGAGGGTGCATTAGCAGAAGTTGTAGACATCTGATTTCTCTACGCTGGTGAGGAGGAAGAAGAGGGTGCATTAGCAGAAGTTGTAGACATCTGGCTTGTCTACAATGTTGAAGAGGAAGAAGAGGGTGCATTAGCAGAAGGTGCAGACATCTGGCTTTTCTACACTGGGGAGGAGGAAGAAGAAAGTGCATTAGCAGCAGTTGCAGACATCTGGCTTCTCTACGCTGGTGAGGAGAAAGAAGAAAGTGCATTAGCAGAAGTTGCAGATGGCTGTCTTCTCTACACTGGTGAGGAGGAAGAAGAGGGTGCATTAGCAGAAGATGTAGACATCTGGCTTGTCTACAATGTTGAAGAGAAAGAAGAAGGTGCATTAGCAGCAGTTGCAGACATCTGGCTTCTCTAGGCTGGTGAGGAGGAAGAAGAAGGTGCATTAGCAGCAGTTGCAGACATCTGGCTTCTCTACGCTGGTGAGGAGAAAGAAGAAAGTGCATTAGCAGAAGTTGCAGATGGCTGTCTTCTCTACACTGGTGAGGAGGAAGAAGAAAGTGCATTAGCAGCAGTTGCAGACATCTGGCTTCTCTACGCTGGTGAGGAGAAAGAAGAAAGTGCATTAGCAGCAGTTGCAGACATCTGGCTTCTCTACGCTGGTGAGGAGAAAGAAGAAAGTGCATTAGCAGCAGTTGCAGACATCTGGCTTCTCTACGCTGGTGAGGAGAAAGAAGAAAGTGCATTAGCAGCAGTTGCAGACATCTGGCTTCTCTACGCTGGTGAGGAGAAAGAAGAAAGTGCATTAGCAGCAGTTGCAGACATCTGGCTTCTCTACGCTGGTGAGGAGAAAGAAGAAAGTGCATTAGCAGCAGTTGCAGACATCTGGCTTCTCTACGCTGGTGAGGAGAAAGAAGAAAGTGCATTAGCAGCAGTTGCAGACATCTGGCTTCTCTACGCTGGTGAGGAGAAAGAAGAAAGTGCATTAGCAGCAGTTGCAGACATCTGGCTTCTCTACGCTGGTGAGGAGAAAGAAGAAAGTGCATTAGCAGCAGTTGCAGACATCTGGCTTCTCTACGCTGGTGAGGAGAAAGAAGAAAGTGCATTAGCAGCAGTTGCAGACATCTGGCTTCTCTACGCTGGTGAGGAGAAAGAAGAAAGTGCATTAGCAGCAGTTGCAGACATCTGGCTTCTCTACGCTGGTGAGGAGAAAGAAGAAAGTGCATTAGCAGCAGTTGCAGACATCTGGCTTCTCTACGCTGGTGAGGAGAAAGAAGAAAGTGCATTAGCAGCAGTTGCAGACATCTGGCTTCTCTACGCTGGTGAGGAGAAAGAAGAAAGTGCATTAGCAGCAGTTGCAGACATCTGGCTTCTCTACGCTGGTGAGGAGAAAGAAGAAAGTGCATTAGCAGCAGTTGCAGACATCTGGCTTCTCTACGCTGGTGAGGAGAAAGAAGAAAGTGCATTAGCAGCAGTTGCAGACATCTGGCTTCTCTACGCTGGTGAGGAGAAAGAAGAAAGTGCATTAGCAGCAGTTGCAGACATCTGGCTTCTCTACGCTGGTGAGGAGGAAGAAGAGTGTGCATTAGCAGATGTTGTAGACATCTGGCTTCTCTACGCTGGTGAGGAGGAAGAAGAGGGTGCAGTAGCAGAAGATGTAGACATCTGGCTTGTCTACGATGTTGAAGAGGAAGAAGAGTGTGCATTAGCAGCAGTTGTAGACATCTGGCTTGTCTACGGTGTTCAAGAGGAAGAAGAGGGTGCATTAGCAGAAGGTGCAGACATCTGGCTTCTCTACACTGGGGAGGAGGAAGAAGAAAGTGCATTAGCAGAAGTTGCAGATGGCTGTCTTCTCTACACTGGTGAGGAGGAAGAAGAAAGTGCATTAGCAGAAGTTGCAGGCATCTGGCTTGTCTACGATGTTGAAGAGAAAGAAGAGTGTGCATTAGCAGAAGTTGCAGACATCTGGCTTCTCTACACTGGTGAGGAGGAAGAAGAGGGCAGATTGGCAGCAGTTGTCAGACACTCCACTACCTCTTATTGGTGCTGTGATTGTATAGCATGGCCACTATGAAATAAAAAAAGACAGAGGTGCCCTGCCACTAGATGGTGCGGCCCAACCACCACATTATTCTGCAGGACCTGTACGCCCTTTACTACCTCTGCATGCAGAACCTCTGCCTATCCCTTTAGGCATAACTGACATTTTTAATGAAGGGGATTGTGTAGCGTATATATGCGCAAAAACAGAATGGAACCGAGATGCGTCCGGGCAGCGTATTTCTGCGTATTTTACGTGCATACACATGTTTGTGTCTGTATGTGCGTACAGTTCTTTAAAATTTCCATTAGGAATGATGCATTCTGGGAATGCAAATAGTGCACACATATACGCTCGTATATACACGCATTGATTGATTGTATATACGCAATATACAATTTTGCTTGCGTTGTGTGTGAATGAGGCCTAAACCTCTAAGCCATTTATAACTAGCAGAAAATAAACAAAATATGAATAAATGTGACATTAGAGAAAAGAAAACAATAAAACAACAACAAAAAGGCCGCAAGGGGGGCTCAGCAGCTAAACAGCAATAAAAGTTATTGCTGACACAAAAAGGTAGTCCTAAATAGGACTGTTGGGTGTCTGAACTGAGAACATGGGTGGAGGAGGAGAGTGCAGAAGAATATGTAGCCCACCACACTGAAATCCACATTCATTTAGCACAATATGACATAGTATAGCGACTACCTCTCCCTACACAGACTATCAACTTTCCCTAAACTACTCCAACGCACGATACCAAAGACCATTGGGAACCCACCTTTCTATAATAAGGGGTTTGGCACATAACAAAGCCCCTATGATTGGCCCTTCTAAGCCAGCTGGCCTAAGCCGAAAGGTCAGGTAGTGCATTATGATTTGTCTGGGTGAAGGGTCTGGGTGAAGCTAAGGCTGGGTTCACACCTAGGCGTATTGAATATGCGCGTTTGTCGCACGTTTTTACCGCGATTCGCGGTATAAAATAACGCGCGACAAACGCCCGTTTCCGAGGGCTATTTGGCTGTATCCCAATGGAAACGCAAGACCAAAACGCCCCAAAGAAGTACATTTACTTTTTTGGGCGTAGGCTGTTTTGTATCGCGTTCGGACGGGCGGAAATACGGCAAGGTGTGAACCAGACCCATTGAATACAATGGGATTTAGATGTTTGAGCGTTTTGTAGAGCGTTCGTCGAGCGTTGAACGCGCTACAAAACGTTCAGGTGTGAACCAGGCCTAAAGGTGAACTTTGAACATGCAGGGTTCACCTTGAAACCATGGTGGCAGCAAACCCGAGCCTCTAATCAGGTATGATATCAGGGGCCATTTACAGCCAGCATTATATCCCGGGTAATTTGCAAAACATACACATGGGCATCCACCAGCTGCACAAGATATGTGCCAGGAATAAGAGCCACTCAGCAGGTGGCCCCCTTGTCCCCGAGGTTGTATAAAAGCAGGATTTTCTCTCTTAGACTACTAGAGTGTACCTTTGATTCAACTTTGTAAGGTTCTCCCGTAGTCTAAAGCACGACTTAACCATCCGCACATGTACCCTGCGTTTAAATACATTTTCCCTGTGATGTGTTCACTCCAGCGGCTGAGCAGTTTACAGATGTAAAGAGGTCCCCCGCTGGGTTCTACTTTTACCCTGTACAGCTCTTCCCGTTCCAGAATTAGATTGTGATCTCTTCAGGGCAAGGATGGATTGTTCGCAGTCTGTGCCGCGAACAGGGCCGCCTGTACAATTTTAATGAAATGCCTTTGATCTAATGTATCTCCATGCCCCACTTTATTTGGCAGACTTTTTTTTTTGCAAGGCAGGATTTACATAAAGGGTTCTGAAACGGCAAGCTGCGAGAAGAGGCAAAAAAAGCAAGACGTGCTCGGCCTTCACACGAGGCATGGGAGCAGTGTAAATGTTAAATTTTATGGCAAAATTAAGTACCAGAATACATTTAACTACCTACATAGCCCTATAATTACTTTCAGCATTAGTTACTACTGCCGTTGAGTTATGGTATCAGGTTGCTTTAAAGAGGAAATAGTGGACTGAAATAGATTTGTACAAATAGTCGCAGCTTACAAAGTTTAATGTCCGCCCTGTCTACTTTTTTTTGTACCTGTAATATATAGGTGTGTTTATTTCAGCTCACATCTATCTATTCATGCATCCATCAATACACTCATCCATCTAATCCATTCATATCTATCTATCTATCTATCTATCTGTCTGTCTGTCTATTCATGCATCCATCAATACTCTCATCAATCATCCCTCCATCTATCGGCCCATCACCCACCATTCCATCCATCCATAGTCCATCCATCATACATTCATCCACCCATCTATCTATTTTTACATCCATTCTTCATCCATCCATCCATCCAGCAACCCACCCTTCCATCCTATCTATAATCCATTTAACTATCTATCTATCTATCTATCTATCTATCTATCTATCTATCTATCTATCTATCTATCCATGCATCCATAAATACACTCATCCATTCATCTACCCACCCACCATTCCATCCATCCATAATTCATCCATCTATCATACATTCATCCACCCATTTATCCATACATCCATTCTTCATCCATCCATCCAGCAACCCACCATTCCATCCTATTTTTCTATAATCCATCTATCCATTCATTCATATATCTATCCATTCATATCTATCTATCTATCTATCTATCTATCTATCTATCTATCTATCTATCGTTCCTGAATGAATGCTAAACCTTTACAGCTGTACTTTATATATATTTAATAACTTGTAATCCTTGGTTATGTTTTCATCAGCTCTTGCACACCAACTGAAATTTAATCCAACCCGCAGAGCTGCCAACCTGACGATACCTTCCTCGATACTTTGTTGCTCCATTGGAGCCCCTGGTAAACAGCCTGGTTCTTCTTATCTCCTCACAGGATGCCATGTTTGGGTCTGAATACCCAATCACCAAGTAACGTGCTAGCCATAGTTAAAAATGTCCCAAGCTTAGCATATGCTCACTGGACAGCTTTTGGCCCTGATTCATCAAATTTCAAGTAACACTCAAAACCTGACTGTGGGATAATTTTTTATATATGACTGGAGGGGTTGTTCGCAAAGCCAGCCGCAGGATAAGCCGTAGTTCCGCAGCAGTGAACGGTCTTTATTACAAGAAGCTCCATGTTTCACACTGGATTACTGCACAGATGATCACAAGAAGATCACACATGACTCTTGTATGAGGACAGTATTTACTTCAGTTTTAAGCCATAATCAAACCCTAAATGGAACCCTTAAAGTGAACCTGACTCCATTTTAAAGTTTTATAAGGATAAGTGGAAATGTTATTATAAAAATACATACCTTCCCTGCCCTCTTTTTTTGAGGGAAAAATACTCAATGCACATGCCACTGTACACAGCCCAACAAGCCAGCAATTGGTTTTCCATAAAGCACTGAGGCATCCTTTACAACTTGGCCATGTGCCTGCAGCTCCCAGGCTGTAATTGATTTTTGCCTCTTCTGCCAATTTACAGGTTGAGTAGAATCAATTAGCAACAAAGCAATAAAGTGGTAGCTGTCTTACAGGGGGCCTCCTCTTGTTTTGAAGAATTCCTCTCACTTCCTGGTGTATCTTCACGACAGGAAGTAAGGGAGACTCTCCTCATTGGAACCCGACAAGTTTTCTAATCTCTCTGCACTGCAGGCAAAAGTTCTACATTAAACCAATCAACTTTGTAATCCAACATTCTGGGATCCCCCACTTTCTCAGTCAGTCAGAAATGCAAATCATATATTCTCAACTCTACCCACTGAAGACTACTCTCTATGAAAATAGAAAAAATGCTCATCCGAGAATCCCGAGACAATAAGATATATTGTGACCCCCCCAAAATAAACAAATTCCTAAAACTGGTTGAATTTAATTTCTTAAAATGTTTGAATTCAGGACGGCTGAGGTTGAAGTAAAGCACATATGGAGCCTGGATACGCTGGGCAAGTCGTGTTAATACAGCAAGTGGTCCTTGTGTAAAAAGAAATTGTAGGCCTCCATTTAGCTATACTTTCCAAGTGCTGCAACTTGTGAAAGAAAGGAAGAAAGGAAGGAGGGAAAGAGAAATAGGAAGGTAGACGCAAAGGAATAATGGAAAAAAGAAAGGAAGGGGGAGGAAGGAAGGAAGGAAGGAAAAGAAAGGAAGAATTGAGGGAAAGAGAAACAAATAGAAAGAAAGAAAAAAAAAAGAAAGAAAGAAAAGAAAGAAACAGCCTTTGCAAAACCTTGAAACAGATATACACAATAGAAAGCGATAGATAGATAGATAGATAGATAGATAGATAGATAGATAGAGATAGATAGATAGAGATAGATAGATAGAATGAGATAGATAGAATGAGATAGATAGAATGAGATAGATAGGTAGATAGATAGAATGAGATAGATAGATAGATAGCGTGAGATAGATAGATAGATAGATAGATAGATAGAATGAGATAGATAGATAGATAGATAGATAGATAGATAGATAGATAGATAGATAGATAGAGTGAGATAGATAGATAGATAGATAGAATGAGATAGATAGATAGATAGATAGATAGATAGATAGATAGATAGATAGATAGATGGATGGATAGATAGACAGATAGAATGAGATAGATGGATAGATAGATAGATAGAATGAGATAGATAGATAGATGGATAGATAGAATGAGATAGAATGAGATGGATAGATAGATGGATAGATAGAATGAGATAGAATGAGATGGATATATAGATGGATAGATAGAGACGGTAGACCGCCAGTTCGCAGGTCGATGTTCCTCTTTGCTGGGAGTTTTGTGACGTCATCCAGAACTTCGGAGATACATTTGTAATGTAAAGCCGTGTTTGCCTCCCGTTCTGCAGACAATAACAAGAATATAATACGGCTACGCTGGGATATTTTATAAAAGGATAGAAGTGTGATTAGAGGCGAGCACGTACACGCAATACATTGACAATATTTATGTATGTCATGTAAAATACCAGCTTGAATCATAAAACAGACAAATGTTTGGTGCCAGGGCTTACACACATGACTAGACAGAGACATGATTCACGCTTACGTGCGCAGAGGTATCTTCAGCATGGATCTGTCTGTCTTCCAGCTGATGCATACAAATTACACATTACGCAGCACCTTCATAACATCATTGTTAGACATGTGCACTGCCAAAAAATTTGTTTTGTTTCGTTTTAAATTCGGATTTGTGTTATTTAGTTTTTCAGGATTCGGGTGTGAAAGTCAATTCGGATTCGGAATTCGGATTCGGCCGAAATTCGGTAGCGTTAGTACGAACGTTCGTTTCCTGTTCTTATTCGTTTCTTATTCGTTTCGTTCGTTTGCAGCAAAAGTGACATTTGAGGGGGGAAAAATATTTTTCTCCTCTAATGTCACTTTGCTCCAACGAACGAAACGAATAAGAACAGAAAACGAAACGAACGTTCGTGCGAACGCTACCGAATTTCGGAAATGGAAATTCGGATTCGTTTGCATTCGTTATGTCTGTAATTCGGAATTCGGATACATCCGAATGTCCGAATTTACGAAAATTCGTCCGAATTTCGATTCGGAACGAAACGAATCGCACATGTCTAATCATTGTCAACTTTTTTTTTTTTTAGATGGAGGCTGCCAATGGGTTAGTGTCAACTCTCTTTTGGCTTGGATAATTTAAAGCAAAACTCTGGCCGGACAGCTAAATACACAAATGAAACACACATATGGAAGCTGTTTGACTTGATTTGTATTTGAGTTCATCCAGTTCTGAGATTTACACAGTTCTGCCACACAGCACAGCTATGCCTAGCAGGGCAGGACACTTGCCTTTCCTCTGCTACAGTTAAATAATGCATACCAGTCTTGTGTCATTCTGCTCTCTCCTCCTACCAGCATGTCCCTTGTCAGCACATGAACTGACTGACTGGGGCAGAAGAGAGAGAAAAGAGAGGGGAGAGAGAGAGAAAAGAGAGGGGAGAGAGAGAGAAAGAAAGAAAAGGGGGAGAGAGAGAGAGAGAAGGAAGAGAGAAAGGAGAGAGAGAGCAGGGAGAAAGAGGGGGGGAGAGGGAGACAAAGAGAATAATGGAAAGAAAGGAAGGAAGAAAAGAGAAGGGAGAGAGAGAAGAAGGAAGAGAGAAAGGAGAGAGAGAGAGAGAAAAAGGAGAGAGAGAGAAGAAGGAAGAGAGAAAGGAGAGAGAGAGAGAGAAAAAGGAGAGAGAGAAGAAGAAGGAAGAGAGAAAGGAGAGAGAGAGAGAGAAAAAGGAGAGAGAGAAGAAGAAGGAAGAGAGAAAGGAGAGAGAGAGAGAGAGAGAGAGAGAGGGAAAGAAAGAAAGGAAGGAGAAGTAGGAAGGTAAAAGGCAAGGAATAATGGAAAGAAAGAAATAAAGAAAGAAAGAGAAGGGAGAGAGAGTACCCAGAGCTGCATAAATGTGTCTTTTCTGCCTGCCTGCAGTTCAGCTTTAAAGAAGGACTCCGGGCAATCTAAAATTAACCCTTGCAGTGGGGCTACCCTCCTGCACTGTAAGGGTTAACTGCTCATTTTGGCCTAGAGGGATAAAATGAAGAAAATATTCTCACCTTATCCTCGGTCACGGGGTCTGATAGACAAGTCCCGCAGCCTCTTCTTCCCTGGACTCCAGTGCTCTAAGGACCCCTGAGGCCATTATGTCTAATACAGGTCTATTAGACGTAAGGACGTAGAGGCACATACCACGGCTGGAGCAGAGGGGAGAGAGGTGAGCGGTCACTGCTGGAGGACCGAGGATCCGGTGAGTGTATCTTCTTTATTTTCACCCCTAGACCATAACGAGCCGTTAACCCTTACAGTGCAGGTGTAGCTCCACTGCAAGGGATACCTTCTAGATGGCCTGGAGTTCTTATTTAAAGCAACACTCCAGCCAGATAGCTAAATACACATTTAAATATATATGTCATGTGTTTTACTAGCCAAATTGTTTCATCAGTTTGTGTAGCCAAATCAACCGGTGGGGATAAGTGGAATTAAGAGCTGACTTCTCGTTAATATTTTGGTAAAATGTTGTCTTTTTTGGTGCAATTTATTGGCGTCAATGAAGAATGTGAAATTAAACACTTCCTGTTGTGTCGCCAGGGCAGGAAGTAATGCAAAGTTTTAGCAACAGGACAGAGACAGCAAAATATGCGATATGGAATATGCAGTAGTAGCAAGTGTATTATTATTATACAGGATTTATATAGCGCCAACAGTGTGCTCAGCGCTTTACAATATAAGGAAGACATTACGGCTACAATGCAATTCAAGACAGGATGGTTAGGAGGGCGCTGCCCCTGAGGGCTTACAATCTAAAAGAGACCTTATTGTCTTTGTTCCTTAAAGGTGAAATATGAGGTGAGTGATTTTCACTCATCCTCATAGTTCGAGCCAACGTGTGGCAATGAAAACTGTCACATGTCGGCTCAATAGATCGGGAAGTGAGCGAACGCATACCGTCACTCGGTCACTTCTCGATCATCTCCCTGCAGAGAGCCGTAACTGTCAGTCACGGCTCCCTGCAGGGATTCCCCCCCTCCCCTGTCCAATCCCCCAGCGCTGACTGGAGGAACGGACGGGTACAGATGGCTCTGCCTCTGGATAGGCAGAGCCAGCGGTCATTCACGCAGCTTGGTCAATCTCGACAGCATTGCCAGGATCCATCCCGGCTGTGGCAGCCTTAGTATACCGCAAGCTGTAGCCTCCGATATACTGAGCTTTGGGTCACGTAAGGACGCTAATATATGTCCTGCCGTGACCCTAAAGAGAACTATGGGGAAAAACACCTATCCCCATAGTTCTCTTTTAAAGAATTGTTGCGGCATATGGCCTGGTATGGCAGAGGGAGGGGCGCTCGATCATTCCCCCCCTTTCCTGCCCTGCCTGGCATGTGCTCGGATCAAGAGTCCGGTAGGAATTTTAGGGGGGACCTCATTATTTTTTCCATCCATTTTTTTGGAGTGGGGTTCCTCCTTAAAATACCTACCAGACCTAAAGGGCCTGGTATGACTTTTCGGAGGAACCCAATGCACTTTTAAAATTATTTTTAACTTGGGGGGTGGGGGTCCCTCCTAACATTCCAAACCAGACCTGAAAGGTCTGGTATTAATTTGGGGGGTGGGGGAGGGGGGAGCTCATGCTTTTTTTTTTTTCTGCGGACTATAAAACAAAAAAGTCATTTTTTTCCCCTTTCGTCTAATGTCACTTTGCTGCAACGTAAATTCGCTCATAACAAGAATTCGTACAGATTACCGCTAACGACAATTCGGAATTCTTCCGAATCCTGAAAAGAAATGACTTTCGGACCCGAATCCCAAAAAAAGAAATACTGAAAAATCCGAATGAAAACGAAGAGAAACAAAACAAATTTTGTGCCGGCGCTCATGTCTAGAACAATACACAGGGATCTTGTATGTAGGAAATATTTGCTTATCCCAGAGATCAGCTTTTTAGTAGTGACAGCCCCAGGGAAGTCATTAGTCATTTCAGGGAGGTGCCCTCTGTCCCCTCAACAACAAGGAAGAGAGCACCCCCCTGAAATGATGGGAGGTAGCAAAGAAGCTAATGCTTCCTGTGCTATCTGCTATTTTTTTTTATAGTATTTTGACACTTGCTGCCCTCAGAATAAAAAGAAAAAAAAACAGCATAGGAATGAATAGCAAGATTGCTATTCCACCCGCCCTCTGCTGCTGTCAGTCAGCAGAGGCGGACCTGATGGAGAACTTCAGGTCCACCTCTGCTGATTGACAACAGCAATGGGCGGGTGCAATAGCTAGTCTGCTATTGCAAATTGAATTAGCCAATAGCAATCTAGCCATTCATTCCTATGCCTTTTTTTTTGTTCTGACTGACGGCGGCCCCAATGCCAAGAAAACAAAAAAAAAAAAAACCAGACAGCAGGGAAAGGTTTACTCTGCTAGATCGAAAATGTTTCTCTCCCTGGTGTCCGGGAGCCGCTATCATATAGCGGGAGACTCCCGGAACATCCGGGAGAGTTGAGATGTCTGCAGGCCCTTCACTCTCTACATGTTATATGTACTGAACTTGTTATTTCCCTCACCTATCAGTCCATCTCAGAGGACACGGTTGGGGTCAGCAGCTGAGTATATACAGTATCTGGGTAATGCTGTTCAGCCAGGTAATATGCATTCACTTTTGGCCTCATTTGCATAAGGACTGTTCTATACTGACAGCCACTAGTCAAATCTAAAGAGCAAACTGACAAGTTGGAGAACAAAAGTTTGGAAGTGATTGATGGCTGCGGAGATCATTCACCACTCTTCTTATAAAAGAGAAAACTTAAATGCTGATTTATGAAAAGTGTTGCTTGGAAATCTGTAACAAATTAGTATTGTCCATAAAAAACAACCACATCCTACAGATAGCAGATAGTTGCTTCCTGTACCAGGATGTGGGGTCACTGGCGTCCTGGCAACTAATGACGCAGGTCAATGTCATAGGTTGCTAAGATGCTGGTGACCCCACAGCATTTTTGACTGCTATGGTGCGGTCTCCTGTGTCCTAGCAACCAATGATGCTATGTCCCCGTCGTCCTAACGCCCTTTGGGGCGGTGAGCGTTGACCGCCACAGGGCCAGGGATCAGGTGAGTATATCTGCTTTATTTTCACCCCTAGACCAAAACGAGCACTTAACCCTTGCTGTGAAGGGATAGTCCCAAGGCAAGGGTTCATTTTTAGGTTGCCTGGAGTTCTTCTTTAAAGCAAAGATCTAGCTAGACAGCTAAGTACACATTTAAATACACAGCCTACAGACAGCGGATAGTTGATTGCGGTATCAGGACGTGGGGTCACTAGCATCCTGGCAACCAATGACGCAGGTCATACATTGTCATTGGTTGCTTAGATGTTGGTGGCCCAACGGCATCATTGGTTGCTACGGTGCACCCCTCTGTGTCCTAGCAACCAATGATGCTGTGCTGTTCAGCCACTGGAGTCCTAGCAAGCACTAATGCTGTTCATGTCAAACAACATCATTGGTTGCTAGGACACAGGTGGCCTGGGCTTGGTTCACCTGGACGTTCACTCGCTAGGTTTGGTAAAGTTCCAAGTCTTACAGGGGTAGCCAACCTCGGGCCCTCCAGCTGTGGTGGAACTACAAATCCCATGAAACCATGCAAGATTCTCACAGCCAAAGACATGACTCCTGGAGAGAGATGCATCATGGGATTTGTAGTTTCCCCACAGCTGGATGGCCGGAGTTTGGCTACCCCTGGTACAAGAGAACCACACTCAGGCACGTTTGGCTCATTGCCAGTATCTCCATTGGAAGATCTCCTTCATCAGGGCTTGAGCCTTTAACTAAATGTCAGGTAGACTTCTGGCAGATCCTGCGTAAAAAGGGCTCTGCAGCTGTAACGTTTGTACAATGTTTACATGCACACAGCATATAGCACAAATGTTCCCTATTGTTTGCTAGGTTACTTCAGCCCCCTGCATCCTAGCAACAAAACAAGCTAAGCGGCTCAAGCCCCCTTGTTCCTTGTAACAAAGGACAAGCTGCCTGCATCCTAGCAAGGAAAGCCACCTGCATCATGCCAACTTACGATGAGCTTCCTGCATCCTAGAAATTAAGCATGACCCACCTGTATATTACCAACAGAGGACACTAGGAAGCTTGAGCCCCCTGCAACCTAGCAACAAAGGATGAGCTGCCTGCATCCTAGCAATGAAGGACCAGCCATCTGCATCCCAGCAACAAAAAAACGCTAGGCGTCTCATGCCCCCTGTATCCTAGCAACAATGGATAAGCCGCCTGCATTCTAGCTATGAAGGATATGTTGCCTTTACCATAGCAACCAAATGCACTAGACAGTAAGCAGTGGACTGCATCCTAGCAACAAAGGATGCTAGACAACGTAAGCCCCCTGCATCTTAGCAATAAAGGATGACAGACAGCTTGAGCCCCCTGCATCCTAGCAACAAATGAGCAGCCGCCTGCATCCCAGCAACACATGATGCGAGGCGGATCAAGCCCCCTGTATCCTAGCAACAATGGATGAGATGCCTACATTCTGGCTATGAAAGATAAGCTGCCTTCCCCCTAGCAACCAAGGACACTAGGCGGCAAGCAGCTGACTGCATCCTAGCAAAGGATAAACTGTACAAATAAAGGATGAGCAGCCTGCATTCTAGCAATGAAGAATAAGCCCCCTGCATCCTAGCAATGAAGGATGAGCAGCCTGAACCCTAACAAATGATGCAAGGCAGCTCCTTCCACCTACCATCCTTTGTTGCTAGGACGCAGGCAGCTCTATTAGAATGTATTCATGCTATACGTTGTGCATGTTAGGAAACACATTCACAGGCATGCAACATACAATACGGTTATTTGCAGAACCTCAGAAGCAGATATTTCTATTTGGATTCTACAGAGCTGAACAAATTGCAACTTTATTGATCTTTACGCATGGTGTACATGGGGCCAATGGTATACACTACACCTATAAAACGCTGGACTGATCTTTTTTTTTTTTTTTTATGGACCCTTTTTACTAAGTGCATGAACTTTAATTTGCTCTGAGATTGTGTTTTATGCCATTTTAATATGAAGATAATAAAATACAGTGTTATCCTATGGCTCTAGTGCTGGAGGGAGACGATAAGCTGCCATGTACCGATATGTACTATCACCGAGTTACAGCAGGTGACAGCACTCACACTGGTTTCTAAGGTTACACAAACGCTGTAGGCGTGCAGTTGACTCTCCCCAATGCAATGCTGGCAGCACATGGACACACGGGAGCGATGGCCGCCATGGCTGTCCCCTTCTTGTGATTGAGAGCGAAAGTCTCGCTCTGCCGGGCTCCATTGCTCCTCACCATGTCCCGGGGGCCTGACGTGAGCGCGCACTGTCAGGGGCAGCGGGGACACCCCGACCTCGCAGCGCTTCACGTGTGACAGCACCAGCAGGGGGGCGCGGCTATGACGTACTCAGTTCCGACTCCGCTCCGCGGTTGGCCGACGCTCTCCCTCGGCTCCCTCCTAGCCACGCCTCTTCTGCCTCTGCGACCAATCCCAGACGGCTCACCGTCCTCGCTCAGACGCCACTGGCCGCGATGCGCCAGCTTTCACAAAGTCCAGCCAATCGGATACTGCCGGGGCTGGGTGTGTGTGTTTATGTGTGTGTGTGTGTGGAGGGGAGAGGGAGAGAGAGGGGGAGACGGGCGGGCAGAGAGGGGCGGCTGACAGGAGAAGGGGAGGGCTGTGAGGAGGCAGGCGGAGGAGGGGGCACACTTTACTGACACCGCTCCCCTCACTTCACACACTGGAGGCGAGGAGCTGGGGGGAGCCGCTTCTTCCACCCCCTCCCCGATCCCATCATCTCGGGCTGAGCACCCTGAGGAGAGGAGGGGGTCCCCATCACCCTGAGAAGAGGGGGTGTCCATTATCCTGGGGTTACCTGTCCCCCATCTGAGGAGAGAAGGGGGTCTTCATCATCCTGGGGTCATCTGTCCCCCGTCTATATCCCTGTCATCACCCTGAGGAGAGGAGGGGATCGTCATCATTCTGGGGTCACCTGTACCCTCACCTGAGGAGAAGAGGGGGTGTCCATCACCTTGAGGAAAGAAAAGGCTGTCCATTATCCTGTGGTCACCTGTCCCCCATCTGAGGAAAGGAAGGGGTCTTCATCATCCTGGGGTCACATATCCCCCATCTATAGCCTTCTGATCACCCTGAGGCGAGGAGGGGGGTTTCATCATTCTGGGGTCACCTGCACCTTCAATCTGAGAAGAGGGGGGTGCCCATCACCCTGAGCAAAGGAAGGGGTCTCCATCACTCTGAGGACAGGAAAGGGTCTTCATTACCCTGGGTTCACCTACTATATCCCTTTGACCACCTAGAGCAGGGGGGGTCACCATCTTTTTAGGGTTACCTGCTCCAGATCTAAGGTAAAAGGGAAGTCTCCATCATCCTGGGGTCACCTACCTTACCTCTCTGACCACCCTCAGGAAAGGAGGGGGTTTCTGTCAGTTTGAGGACACCTGCTCCCCCATCTATAGCTCTCTGACCTCCCTGGAGGAAAGGAGAGTGTCCCCAGCATCCTGCTATCACCTATCCCCCCATCACTGACCCCTTCATTCCAACCAAGTCTGCCCTGCTGACCACCCAGAGTAGAATACGTCTCCAGCCAGCAGAGGAGCATCTGCCGTCTTAGGGTTACCTGAAGCTGCTACCGGTCCAGGCTTTCCAGCTGAGAAGAGGAAGAGGGGTCTCCATCGTCCTGGGATCACCTGCACCCTATCAGCTGCCAGCCTGGGCTTCCCTGCTGACCTCTCAGAGAAGAGGAGGGGTCTCCGACTAACCCAAGAGGGACTGCCATCGTACTGCGTGGGGGTCACCCAACCAGTGACATTCCGCCCCTCTCCTCTGTGACTGGCTCAGGCTTCTGTACTTATTACCCTCAAGCGTGGGAGGGGGGGTGGGTGTTAATATCCCGGGGTCACCTGCTCCGGCCAACCAAGCCAGGGACATTCACTCCCACCCCCCAATCCAAGATTGCCTACTTGACAACCTGAGAAGGAGGGGGCAGGGTGTCTGCCAGAATTCTGAAGACACCTATCACTTCCCCCAAAATCCAACCAGTCAATATCTACCTCCCCCTTTCTGCCCTTCACCGTCTCCCCCCGCCTCCCTCTTCCCGGTCGCAGGGTTTTCCTGCTTACCAAGCTGCTAAGGTCAGGGGGGGTTCTCCAGCTAGCTGCCAAGCTTCCTCAGGTCACTGACATCCACCCCCCCTCTCCTCCTTCCACCTGCCTTCTGTCCTCTCTCTGTTTACTCCTGTCAACCGTGGGCTTTTTTCTACAAGGGAGGGTGCCCTGGTATCGTGTCTTGGCTTGCCGATAGAACCTTCGGCCACCTGACGTCTGCGTGATCTTGGCTGTCTGGAAGACCACCGCTATTACTACAACTACAACCACCATCATCACCCTCTGCTCATCATGTCAATGAATAACCTCGTGGAGGGACCTCTGAGCAGCCGACGTCAGACAGCCGGAAAGTATGGTAAATGGTGAAAGTCCATATTGAACATCGTAGAGACATTCCCAAGCCCCCCCCTCTCCATCTATTTATTTTGGTCCCCGCGCTGATCCATGTTAGCTCATGCAAAGGAACATGAGTTAGATGGTTTCCATAGTAAGTAGGATTAGTGTCGGCAGCTGCGATCAGGTTGTAGCAGACTCGGATAGACGCCGAACTTCCCTCTAAAATAAGCACCATGAAGTTTACTACACTGCACGCTACAGCACATGGCACCACCGTGCATTGATTTATGGGGAAATGTTTTGCTTGTTACATTTGTTAGTTTTTTTATAATCCATCCTTTTCATTCATATCTTGCGTAGATATGAAAAAATAAGATCTCTTTACTGGTCGTTTAGCATTTGAACCTAATAGCTTGCGCTCATTCGCAAACGTAGAGCCTTGCTACATTTGAGGACGGTGGGTGTGAATGGGGGGGGGCACATCATGGAGCTATCATTAGACGCGTGGTCTGTGGAAATTTCCATCCCGTTATTATTTTGATGCTTTCGATTTGGTGACGATTGTGCTTGTTGCCTACAGATATACGTGTTGTTGTTGTTTTTTTTTTTTAAACAATTGGTTACCTCGTCGTAGTTTAGTTCATCACCAGCCGGTATTAATTGTGGCGTCTTTAACCATTTTCGCGGTAACATTAGCTGCATGTTTAATAAATAATAATATTGTAAAATTGCACTCGGTGTGATAGTGTGATTGAAAAAAATAACAATAGGCAGGTAATTTGATCATCTTAGGTAACACTTAATATATTTCAAATCCACAAGGGGGTAGTGATGCACTATCAAGACGCTTGCACTACAGACATGCTGAGTGTTTTTTTTTTTCCCCCCTCTCTGCTCGTCCCCCCCCACCCACCAATGCTCTGGCTTTTTCAGAAAAATGGCACATTAGCATTTTAACTTCAAATACCACAAAGTTATATTTTAATTGCCACGTTAAATTAATTTACTAGTTATGACGCCATAGACATCTCCTTGCATTGTTTATTTTTTATCTAGTTCCTTTTTCCCCTAACGTGCGTTACTAGTTTTATGCTGCGTATCGTTTTGTAGCACGTACAGACCGGTAAAGTTTTTTTTTTTTTTTTGAAGGCGTGTTGCGAATCTGTGCTGTAAAAGAAAATTGAAATGAAATACAAAAGAGCAAATGGTGTCAGTTTGTTTAAGGACACTGAATTTCCTTCAGTCTTATCTCTTGTTGCATTAATTTAGCTGGCGTGGTTGTTTCAAGACATTTTTTATGCATTTCTTTTTGCAAAGGGATGGCCACTGTGTTTTCTGGCAGCTAAGTCCTCATGGTCTTTGGAAAGGGCGTTTTTATTTATTTATTTATTTTTGGGGAGCCAAATAGACTTTCTCAGAAGAGCGGATATTCTGGGTTTGCTAGGTGACTAGTTCAGGATGCTGTTTGTAGACCAAGCTTTGAAGCACCCTAGTATGCTACTCTAAATCCGACTCTTGCGACTAAACAGAGGAAGTATAAAAGGCTTCTGTTTTGTGTGTTTTTTTATTTTTTATTTTTTTTTATGCATTAGCTAGTGTTGACAAACATACATTGGGGTGGGGGATTGAAGAGCTGGCAGTGTGATCCAGTGATCAAATCTGTTTTGTTGTAAAACAACAAAAATATAAACAAATATGATGTAAAATTTTTTGCCCCCCCCCCCCCCCCAGTTCTGCCGTTTCCGCTCATTGACTATGCATCAGACATGGTTAGTGATGCTCCTATAGACAAGCTCGTTCTCCGGAACATAATGCAATCTGCAAACTTTGCACAGCGTCCGTGAATGTGCTTTTGGAGCAGGAGAGAGCGGTCGTTTCAACCCGCGCTTTAAGGTAGACGGTGTCTGGCCCAGTAAAGCGAGCGGCGTCCTTACTGCTTGTGTGAGGTGGTATTGTGGTCTTCATGTTTACTGATTGATCTGCAATACTTTTATCCAGCGTAAAAGAAAATTTGTGAGTGTGTACGCTTCTGGATTAATGTCTAGTGGTGTCTATTTTGTTCAACCGGGTATGAATACACCACCTGCTTCGTCTGTACCAGTTAGGATGCCTTATTCTAGAGAGCTGGCATCACCTTTAATTAAAGCTATTCAGCAGGTATAGGTGACCTGTAACAGCTACTTATGTAAAATCTAATAATGATCCCACTTTATTTCTGCGGTTGTTTGGCCCTTGCGGTAACCCGTAGCAACCCATTAAAAACCCTTATTGCTCTGAGTTGACTGAAGCGGAAAGGGAATTGCATGTACTCCTGCAGCAACCCATAGCAGCCAATTAAAAACCCTTCCTTTATTGCGCTACATTGACTGAAGCAAAAAAGTAAATTGCACATAGTCCTGCAAGGTAACCCGTAGCAACCAATTAAAAACCCTTCCCTTATTGCACTGAGTTGACCGAAGCAGAAAGGGAATTGCACGTACTCCTGCAGCAACCAATTAAAAACACTTCCCTTATTGCGCCGCGTTGACCGAAGCGGAAAGAGAATTGCACGTACTCCTGCAGGGTAACCCGTAGCAACCAATGAAAAACCCTTCCCTTATTGCGCTGAGTTGTCCGAAGCGTAATGTGAATTGCACATACTCCTGCTCTTGATTTCTCTGCGCACTGCCTTATTAAATAACCCTGATAGTATTATTATTCACGGGGAACTGTTTACATGCGTGAAACAAATAGAATGGGAAGCCTCAGGCTTTGACACGACCTTATTCATAAGTTGTCAGCGATACACCGGCATCCACGTCAGCCGCCGAGAACGAAAGCGATTGAATGACATCATCTCGCATCCGAGCGGGACCGTGCGTTTTCTAAACACATTAAACGTATAAATACATTTTTAGCTCTTATGGCATTCAGCGGCACAAATCCAGAAACCGCTCCTTGCGTCTTTTTTTTTTTTCTTTCCAGAAATGTAAGCATTTTTTTCCCAATTCCTAACTTTATAAGCCATTGATAACAAAAAGCTTCTTTTTTTTTTCTGTTCTTTTTTTCCTGGTCGCTGTCCAAGGTGCTGAACATTCAGGGGGAATCCCTTTCCAATAGTCGGCTTGCCTTGTGTCAGTCCTGTCTGCTCGACACTAATGCACATTATTCAAACTTTGTTCTCTATCCCTTTAGCATCAGCGCAGCTTTTAGTATTTTAATTACTCCGTGTTCTATATTACAACAGTAAAATAGGACATGAAATAGTAAACACAAATGTTTGATGAAGCCAAGCAGCAGATTTTTTTTTTTTTTTTTTACAGACTGATTTACTAGTGTGAGCCCAGAACAGTAAATTCCAGCTAAGTCTTGCAAATCGGCTGATCAGCAGCCTCAGTTGATTAAGTTTACGCATATTTTTTTTCTTATTCCCTTTCTGAGGCTCGTCAGCCTACCTTTTATCTGCGCCGAATATCGACGGCGGTCTATATTTTAACACGCATATCTACCAGTCTTTGCATCTTGCTCATATATTTGGGATGGAGTGCAGATACCTGTCATGTAAAAATAAACCCTTCAAAAACATTGGAACCTCAGTGCCTAGCTGCTGCCGAAGAGACCGCTTGCGTCGGCGACCTGTGTGTGTGTGTGTGTGTGTGTGTGTGTGATGACGTATCGTACGAGTTAAACATTTAACTGCTTCAGCAACAGTTCTTTTTCGAGGTTTCTTTTAGCCTCAGCGATCGGGCTTCTTTATTAAGATAGAGAGAAGAGCAGCAATGGTCTACAGAGTACAGCAACCGATAAACAGAGATCAGATATTCACCATTGATCAGTGCAGAGGAGGCTGTGCTATGAAAAAATTGATCACTGGTTGCTGTCGGTTACTACAGATGACTGCTTCAGCTACAAGGTCAAAGCAAGACAGGTCTTTAAAGATCCCTTAAATGTCACAATTGGGTGTATAGTTGTGTATCACTATGATTAGACTTGCTGCTTAGTGATTGATCTCATTTTTTGTTATTGCTGAGTATAGGGACGGAGGGGAGGCTCCATTGCGGTTCGCCCTTTTGGCTTACTTAAGTCCTGGGATATTATTTCTTTTTTGTACAATGGAAGAGATAATTGCCTCAAAAATTGGTAGAAAATAAATCCTTTTGTACTTTTGCCATGCATCATCAAAAAGGTCATGCTGCTTTGTGCGTTAGCTACCGGAGTAATTATGCAATTATAGTATTGAATGCTGTATAATGTGCCAGCATTGCACAGACTTCAAAAGGCAGACTGTTAGGTAAGGTGGATCCTTTTTTTGTTTTGTTGTTCCGGTACGGTGGCCCCGGTGGGGTCCCGGTCGTATCTCGAGGCATGTTTTGTTATGCAGAAAGGCACCTTGTGGTATTTAGTGACAGACGGGACCAACTAAGAGGCTGAGGCTTTCTGAATGCTAAATCTTCAAAGGCGGTGCGGTTCAGGAGCAGCCAGTTTAACATGCTTACATAGGAGCACCATACAGTTATCTACTGACTGCGTGTGAAGTATCTGCGGTTACCCGCCAGTCTACATGCTGTGAAAGCTTCATGTTGCCTTGGTTGGAGGACTACTGATGAAGCAGTGTTTGCATTTGCTACGTAGTGAAGGTTTTTTTTCTTTTTTTCTTTTCTAAACGTACATTTAAAAATCCTTGAAGGTTTCCAAAAATGAAACATTAGCTAATTGATGGATTGTGGGAAGGTTTTTTTTTTTTTCTCTTTCTCTTACATAATGGATGTGTTCTTGATCTTGGCAACATAGTAACCAGTGATGCTCCAATACCAAGTACCGTACTCGGTACAAGTACAGATACTTTTCCAGCTACTAGACTAGAGAAAAAGTAAAAAGTTAGGTGGCAGCTGTCATTTGTAAGGAGCACACGGAGCTCCTGGGATTTGTTTTTATAAATATATATAAAGGGATGCACCGATACCATTTTTGCAAGTACAAGTACAGATACTTGCCCAAGTACTCACAGATACAAGTACTGATACATTTTTTTCTAAAACAATACAGACTAATGATTTCAGGACAGTGGTGGAGCGCCAGAGCCAGGTCCCAGCTGCAACCCTGGTAGTTCTCAAGAGAATGCCAAGTATCTGAACTGGTATTGGTGCATCCCTAATAGTAACTTCATTTTTCCTTCTTAAAGGGAACTAGTCATCAGTGGGCTAATTAAGTCTGAGTATTCATTCTTAAATTCATATTATAGTGGTGCAGGCTTGATGATGATAAAATAAATACTCCCTTTTATTAAGCTTTACATAACTTGCTCTTGACTCTTCAGCTTGAGGGTGAGTTGTGAAAGGTCCCCTGAAGTGTTGCAGTTACTGTCTGTCAACTGCCTGACCTTAATTGCTGTTTTCCAGCTCCTCTGGCTGCCTAACAGCATTAGAGACCAGATTCCTGATAGTTGAAGTGGAACTTTACTTAGCACCTTGACTTGAATTGTATTGTGATTGTAATGTCTTCCGTATATTGTAAAGCGCTGCGCAAACTGTTGGCGCCATATAAATCCTGTATAATAATAACTATGGGCAAAAATCTATCATGAAACATGCCTGATGTCTCTTTTCTGACATGAACACATTAGATTTTATTTTAAGTCCTCCTAACATTTACCTGTAGAGCCATTATTTTTTCACTTTCTTTAACTGGGTGTCCACTCTGTCCATTCTGCAGTGACATTGTGCAGGGTTGTCGCTTTTTGGACAGGGTAGTCTTACGCTGGCCATACACCTATGGATTATCTGCAGATTTTTTATGGTCAGATGGAAAAAGTGCAACAGATTCCTCCATCTACGCTAAACTGTGTGGAAGGAGGAATCTCCCGGTTGGCTAAGCTTCAGTATCTTGCAAGTCGGCCCCGCTGGCTCTCAAAGTAGCTGAACAATGCCAGCATCCAATCAGATCGTTCAGGTATTTTGAGAGCCAGCGGGGCCGACTAGTAAGATACCGAAGCATGGCCCAGCGGGAGATTCCTCCATCCACACAGTTTAGCGTTGATGCCGGTTGGAAGGGTGCCGAAATGTCACCCACCTCATAACTTTCTCTGAAGAGATGGATTAAAGCTGAACTCCAGACAGTTATAAAAGACACAGTGGGGGGAATTTATCAAAAATGGAACAGACAAAATCTGGAGCAGATTTGCACTGCAGCCAATTGGCTCTTTCTCATTTTCAAATGTTACCTCAGCAAACTGAAGAGAGATGCTGATTGGTTGCCATAGGAACTGCTCCAGATTCTGTTTGCTCCAGTTTTGATAAATTCCCCCCAATGCATCTTTTAATTTTTTTCCCCCCAATGCTAGCTATATTTGTATCTGAACCTGACTTGGTGTCAGGCTCTTGCAGTCCACTGCACAGCAGAGTTCAAATTGGGCAAGGGAGAAGAACCCACTTGGTTGTGTTACAGAGCAGGTGTTATCATGAGACCTGCTGATAGGAGGAGAGAGCAGAATGATGAGCTCATCAGTCTGCTGCTTCTTCTTTCACTGTGCAGTCCCAGGCTGGGGGGAGGCATGGGAGACTTAGAAGTGTAACTGAACTTTAGCACAGGAAAATTAAAGGATAATTAAACCCTCTGGGTTTTTTGCATATATTTATGGCTAGCAAGCAGGAGATATATGCAAAAACATTAACAACAATAGTCCCCAAAAAGGTTAAAACGTACCTGTGTCTCCATTGTGCGCTCCCATCCGAAGATCTGAAGATTCTCGGGCGGCCGCAAAGGGACATGGGGCGGGCGCATGCACAGTACAGATCTTCAGCCAGGAGAAGAGGAGAGACACAGTGTAAGTCAATGCAGGCAGCTCGGCAGTGTGCACCCGCACAGACTCCGTGGGACACAGAAGACACAGCAGTCAGCGCTGCATCCGGGACAGGCACCTGCGCTCGAGGGACTCTTGAAAATCCCTGGAAAGAAGATGATAATGATGATCTGATGGGGGGGGGAATTAGACTTGAATGTCACTACAAGTCTCATGTCCTGCTAGACCAGTGTTTCTCAACCTGTGGGTCGCAACCCACAGTTGAGGGGGTCGCCAGTGCCTTGTGCTGCGGTAGGTGAGAGGCTCCTCGGCCTCCTCCTAGCACAGCAGTCTCAGTTCTCCAGCCGCGCCGCTTGATGGCACTGCAGTGGCTGGGGAGGACCAAAGAAAGGGGAGCGGGCAGGAGTGAGGGGAGGTGAGTGCCGGTGATCTATCATTAGCCACACTGGCCACCACAGAGCCCGCACTGGCTGCAAGACTTCCCGCACTGGCTACCTGAGAGCTTGCTCTGACCGTGAAAGATCCCACACTGGCCACCTAAGAGCCCGCAGTGGCCCCCTGAGAGCCCGCCCAGATACTAGTATTGGTGCAATTTACCGTTGGGGTCACCACAACTTGGCAAATGTTACCATGGGGTCCCGACCCTGGAAAGGTTGAGAACCACTCTGCTAGACAGAGCTTTGCGGCAGAGCTGTGTCTCAGGACTGAGTACAAGAAAATAAAAATCTATTGCCAAGTAAAGCGGCCCCCCTATAAGTATTTCAACAGTGTATTTAGCTGTTTGCCTGGAGTTCAGCTTTATGTAACTAAAGCTGAATAGGTGTTGAATATAAATATTTCATACATAAAACTGCACGATTGGAGTAACTGAATATTTCGATTCTTGTCCATTTCTGCTTCTTTAATTAAATAAAAAATGGACTATTCTGTTTGCTTCTTTTTTCTTCATTTCCTCTTTCTATTCCGCTTAATGTGTTCTTCTTCGGTCTTCGTATCCCAATGTCTCCCTTTCTATCTTTCTGTATATATATATTTTTTTTTTTGCCATATATTTTTCTGCCTTTCGTATCGATTTAATAAAAAACTGTTCTTACAAAAGCCAGTCTGGAGAGATCCAAAGAACAGTGCAGCCAATAATACAACTAAATAGAAGATATGTTGACAGAACTAGAAGTGATATTTGTAGTTGTTCTTTACAGGGGGGAGCTGCACAAAATATGTAACTGACCCAAAATGCTAAAGGGCGAGTATTTCATAAAGTTATTACGCAGTTTGGTTATCTTGAGAGGTCGGATCTTCTGAAGCTTGCATCGCCCACCCTACGATTGAAGGATTAGTTAATGGTTTGTTTGGCTTATATCATGTAATCACCCAAAGGGGTTCCTGTCTTCACTGGGTACCTTTCTTTTAGTGTTCTGTAGTTGGATCTATGATTGCCGATACCTAACTCCATGAGCACATGTTCCCTGCACACACAAATGATTGTTTAGGGGGAAAATGTAAGCAGAGGTTTCTACGGTCAGCAAGGCCTCATATCCACTCGATATATAGCAAGTATGTTCTCCTTGGGAAGGGGGGGGTGGGGGGAGCAAACTGTAAGGGATATTTACAGAGAACTCTTTGGGAGTTAAACTGTATGGCTGCACAAACACCCCTTCCTCCCCAGCCAGTGCTCAGTGGGGATGCAGATAGGTGGAAGCCGGCCACTTTTCATTGTGAGTTGTCGCAGACCCAGCCTTCTCTACTCCAGCTGACCTTTTTTTTTTTTTGCTCAAACCATTTTTCTTTAACTTAAAGTGGGACTAAAATTGCAATTTTGGACTGGGTGGCGCCGTCTCTGGGGAAGTCACTGTAGTGGTTAACTTCTCGTTTAGGTCTAAGGCAGTGGTGGCGAACCTTGGCACTCCAGCTGTGCCAAAACTACAAATCCCAAGATGCATCTGCCTCTGAGAGTTATGTCTGTGGCTGTCAGAGCCTTGCAATGCCTCATGGGACTTGTAGTTCCAAAACAGCTGGAGTGCCAAGGTTCGCCATCACTGGTCTAAGGTATCAGGTGAAGCAGTCTTTGTTACCTGATCCCCACTGCCCTAGCATTTGGTGCTCTCCTCGTCTCCCCTACTCCCCTGCCGGGGGACTGTCCCTCAGTGTCCTTGCTTGTAATGCAGGGCTATGATGACGTCAACGGAGCCTAGGGGAGACAAGGCTGTGGGTGCCGATCTTGGATCCTGGAGGTAGCCTGCAGATGCGGGGATCAGGTACTTCAAAATCCTTTACTCAAGTACCCCAGATCTAGACATTTTTTTAATGGAGATAGTCTGTTGTCATTCATTGCCCCCATTCACTGCTGCCATGTTTTGTTTCTTCTGGCATGGAATCTTTTCAGCATTTAGGTGACCACTGATGTAGTGCCTACACATACCTTGTTCCACCAAATTTTGGTTGAGTCAGCGAGACATTAAATGCCACTTTAAAAATCTAGACTTTGGCTTGTAGAGCAGACTCCAGACTGGGATATGGAGGAGCAGCACTGGGACCAGCCTTGCTCTGCTGCATGTACATGTGCTAACAGTAATAATGCTGGTGGCAGGTGTGAGAGCAGAGAGATTACCTCATAAGTCTTTTGCTGCTTCTTCCCTGTCCAATCACAGGCTAAGAGCGGGGAAGTGACCAAGCTGTGTTGCCCAACTGCGGTACAGCAGGTCAAGTCACTCTGGTAACTGTGCTGTGTTGCAGAGCTGTGTACAGATTGGATATACAGAAATACAAATCCTGTGCCAAGTAAAACATCTCCCATATATGTATTTAGCTGTTTGCCTGGAGTTCAGCTTTAAACATCTTTTCCTTGCTCATGTAGATCGGAATCTCTTTAGCTCCAGAGTGGGAATTCTGCTGCGTCTTTCCCCGTCCTTTAATAAACGTGCACGGTCTCACTTGGTCATTTGATATACATCACGGATATTCCCCCTGTCTTTACAGTTAAGCTCAGAGATACAGTGAGCAAGTCTCCAGAGGATATGAAAACTTACACAAAAAAAAAAAAGAATTGTGGATGACAAAGATCATTTTTGATTTGGTGTGGTGCGCAGTAAAATTTTATGATCCATGTTGGCTCCTTAGGGAATATAAAATGCACCGAGCATGAAGAAACCCATAAAATTACCCGGGATTTCATATTGTTTGTAATTAATGTGGGGTATCTGAGGTTTCTCATGACTGTCTGAGATTTCCTAACTAAATAAAAAAGTACAACTCGTCTATTTTTAGATGTAAATATCTTGCTGCAAAAAAAGGCGAGCCGTTTTTATAGAGCTGCGTGAACGAGCAACCTGTGCTCTGCAGCTCAATTTAGAACCCCGGTTATTATTTGGAACGGCTGTTTATGCCTTGCCATGTAAGGCTCGGGTCTCGCTGTAATTGCTCTCTACTCGTTTGCTTCAGTTTTGTGCTGAAGAAACTGTTCGAAGAGCAAGTCATTCTAAAATGTGTTAAATCGGGCAGTAGAGCTGCTGGAAAATTTGTGGATTGAAGTTCCCGTACCGGACACAGAAAATGAATACTTTTTATATCATAAATACTGTTTTTTTGCAGTGTTTAAAAAAAAAATATATATATTTGGTGGGGTGGAGGTTCCCACTGCAGGGCAGTCAGTTATGCAGGCTGCCATTTCGTTGATGGGCACGCTGGTGTTCTTGAGCGTTAATCTTAAAGTGAAAATGGTTGAAAAAACAAAATGATTCTCTCCGTGCCCAGTACATACATTAGGTTTTGGAAAACTTTATTGGAGATTCTTGCCTGCTTATGTTCTCTGAATATTGCAGGAGGCCACACCGTTGACTTCCTTAGATGTGCTTCTGAGTTCTTGTTTAAGTACCTTGATTGCTGCCACCGTTACGTAGTTGATATAGTTGAAAAGAACACAGGGTCCATCAAGTGCAACCTTGGTGTATTGTAGTAAGAGATACCCTGCACGCCCCCCCCCCCCCCCCTTCCCCTCATAAAAAAAAAGC
>NW_017306273.1:2015877-2045060 GCF_000935625.1 Nanorana parkeri
TTTCTCTCTTTCTTTCTCTCTCTCTCTCCCTCTCGTTGTCTCTCTTTCTTGCTCTCTCTCTCTCTCGTTGTCTCTCTTTCTTGCTCTCTCTCGTTGTCTCTTTCTTGCTCTCTCTCTCTCGTTGTCTCTCTTTCTTGCTCGCTCTCTCGTTGTCTCTCTTTCTTGGTCTCTCGTTGTCTCTCTTTCTTGACCTGTCGTTGTCTCTCTTTCTTGACCTCTCGTTGTCTCTCTTTCTTGGTCTCTCGTTGTCTCTCTTTCTTGACCTGTCGTTGTCTCTCTTTCTTGACCTCTCGTTGTCTGTCTTTCTTGACCTCTCGTTGTCTGTCTTTCTTGACCTCTCGTTGTCTCTCTTTCTTGACCTCTCGTTGTCTCTCTTTCTTGACCTCTCGTTGTCTCTCTTTCTTGCTCTCTCTCGTTGTCTCTCTCGTTGTCTCTCTTTCTTGCTCTCGTTGCCTCTCTTTCTTGCTCTCTCTCGTTGTCTCTCTTTCTTGCTCTCTCTCGTTGTCTCTCTTTCTTGCTCTCTCTCGTTGTCTCTCTTTCTTGCTCTCTCTCTTTGTCTCTCTTTCTTGCTCTCTCTCGTTGTCTCTCTTTCTTGCTCTCTCTCGTTGTCTCTCTTTCTTGCTCTCTCTCGTTGTCTCTCTTTCTTGCTCTCTCTCGTTGTCTCTCTTTCTTGCTCTCTCTCTTTGTCTCTCTTTCTTGCTCTCTCTCGTTGTCTCTCTTTCTTGCTCTCTCTCGTTGTCTCTCTTTCTTGCTCTCTCTCGTTGTCTCTCTTTCTTGCTCGCTCTCGTTGTCTCTCGTTGTCTCTCTTTCTTGCGCTCTACCTGTCTGGTACTGTGTTGTCAGTGTCCTATCGAGCACAGACAGTAAAGACACTTGCTAGTAGTGTGGGGAATGATTAGAACCCCATTACTTTATGCCACAGTGGCAATGTTGTCGCCAGAACAGGAAGTGAGGGGAAATATCCCTAGCGAGACACAGACAGCTGACTGTCTTTAAAGTGAAAAAGTTTTGGTTAGACATTTGGCTTGCAATTTAAAGCCACACTGCAAAATAAATGTCAGAACAATCAGTAAATCTAGAGATCTAAACTGCTGACTATGCAAATCTTGACTTTCCTTAAACTGACCCGCCGCATACTCAATTCTGAGCCCCAATGGTTCTTTAATAAAATGGGGACTTCACTGACCAGTAGGGAGCCATAAGGGGCTGCAGGCCTGGGGTTTTTGTAGTTTTTGCGGTGAATCTGCTGGGCAGCAAGAAATGCTGGGACTTTGCAAATTCTGCAGGAGGATCTTTGCTTTGTAAAACCTTCAGCCCTCCAATTGTGTCTTTGTGTTGAAAGCAAAACAGATATAACATTACAAAGCTAATTACTTTGAAGAACAGGGAGCCATTTTTAACGATAAGAAGCCATGTAGTGTTAATTATTTACATATTTTTCTGCCTTTTTCCCCCCATTTTAAGAATTGCACATTTAATTAGGTAAAGGGACAGATAGAACGGGGACTTCCAAGTATCCACAGCGTGAACTACAAGGGAAATTATTACTCTAAGTGCGGTGTGAGGTTTATTAAAAGTCTTAATCAACAAAAACTTCCCATTAAAAACATAATCAAGCCCATTATATTTGTGTTTCGGGCACTTTCCCACTTTTTGTCCCCCCAGTCATTTAAGCCATTATTGCCTCTTAAATACCAGGTCTTTGAATCGTCTCCTCGGTCCCCTCAGAGCATGAGCTGTCGTTCATTGTTGCTGCGTGTCCCCCTGGCAGGGCGGTGAGCGATTTTGCAGCAGCTGCAAAAATTATCTCATGAGTGTGTTTGTGGCGAGAAAAAAAAAAAAGGACGGTGCTTTGAAGTCAATAGTAGAGTTGTGTCAAATATATTGGAACACGATTCCGTGCATTACTGCACTTGAAATCAAAGTGGGGACATGTCATGTCAAATGAAATGCAAGTAACAGTAATTGGACCACGTTTCTATGCTCCGAGTGCAGATTGCAAAAATGTTAACAGCTGTAGCTAGCGTGTATATTGGTGATTTGCTGTTTTTGTATAAATGATGCAATTCTTATGATTTTTCTTTTCAGTTCCTAGAAATCAATGTGTTAAAAAAACAAGCTAGTGACCTCTTCTGAAGTCATACTGCTACCCTATGTGGCTGGTTGTGATGATGATTTCAACAGACTAGTGAAGGGTGGGGGGGTCTGGCAATATATTGGGCAATCCATTGGAGGTTACTCAATACAGTCCCTAATGATGATGTCATACCTGTAATTTGTAGCTTCATAGACTTGTATTTGGCTACCATAGCAAATTAAATTCCAGCTCCAGCCTTTACTTTATCTCCTCTTCGATCAAGTGGATACTAGTACCTAATGGGGCTGGTGGCGAGGATTATTTCAACAGTCTAGCGAAGGAGGCATGGGGAGACATATTGGGCAATCCGTTAGAGGTTACTCAATACAGCCCCTTATGATGAGGTCATGCCTGTAATCTGTAGCTGCATAGACCTATATCTGTAAAAAATAAGTCAAGCCGACTTGCTCTTAGACCGGTCCCTGGAGCTTCTTTCCCCCTTCCGACTGCCTGCTTCTCTGGTCACTGAAGCCAGTCTCCAGCTATGCTGCCACATTGAAATGTTCCTCAGTGTCCTCACGCCTATACACTGTGTATAGAACTTGATGAATTATGGGACCCTTTACCGCTTCGGGGGAGAGGGGCTCTGGGGAGCAGTACCTGGTTTGGCTTTTGTCCTACTTGGACTGAAAGGTGGACAGCCAATCTGGTGAGATATATGCACACTTGTCAGTCTTGTGCTGCTTCTCCTTCAGGGCTTGTGCACACCATACCAGTTGGGGGGCGTGTGCCCTTACAGTGCTGATGTGTTTGATTGAGCTGCATTGCACTGTTTTTACAACTTTATTAAAAATGCCAAGTGACATGTCATTAAGTTCTATAGGCTCACTACAGTGCGATGCGATTTGCACCACATCTCACTGCGGTGCACTTAAAAACAAATAAAAAATGCATGCCATATTTTTTTTTAAGCGCTCACTACCGCAGTGGTGTGAACTGTCAACATCCATGACAATGCAAATTGCCTTGCCTTGCATTCGGCCTGTGCAGAATAAAACGTCCGGCGCAGATGGTGTGAACAAGCCTTCACCGTCCATTCTCAGGGTGGGTGGGTGACCTAGCTGTGTTGCATGACGACAGAAAAGTCAGATCACCAACATCTCGGAACTGGAAAGGCAGAATTACAAATCCTTCAGCAGCTCCCACAAATGTACTTCAGCTTTAGCTGGTTGCTTGGCGTTCAGCTTTAAATAGGACTCACGTGGCTGTCCCTGTGACATAAAAGATAAATGCAATCTCTTTAAAGCGTGTAGGTTTTTTTTGTTTTAAATAATTTTTACTTACTTATGAGATAATGAAGGTTCAAAGAAGAAGAAAGGGAAGAGTCCCCTTTGAACCAGCAGATTATTGCTATGGAGTGGCCCTGTTGATCGTGAACACCTGGTAGCATATGAGCAAATGATTCATTAGTGCAGCGATGTTACTGTTGGGCCTCAAATGGAAGCACAAGAACAGTGGAGGGTGGTTGAGTTTAAATTAGAGTGAGATGGGAAATCTATTTGCATTTACAAGTTGAAATGGGGGTGGGGGCGATATATAAACGATGGGCGGAACCAGTGTTGTGGTTGACATTTTTTTTTTTTTTTCTACAAAGATGTTGAGAGATGAATACAATTAAAATGAGGGGATTTTAGACCACTACTCTTAAACAGAGAGCTGTATCATCAAGGCAGAGAAAGTTTTGTTTTTTTATACAAAACATCAAATGTGCTTTCAAGACTCTTTTAGTTTCCCTGGGTGTTAGGGGGGAAGGCGGCCTGTTCCTCATTATCGCTACTTCTAAACATAGTGTTTCAAGTCCAAAGTGTTGTGGTTTGTTTTGTTTTTATTTGATATGTGTATCTGTGTAAACAGTTTTCTATTTCTTGCTTTCCCCCCCAATTAGATGATCATGGAAACAGCAATGGCAGTCATGTGAAGATCTTTCTACCCAAGAAGCTGCTCGAATGCCTACCAAAATGTTCAAGCTTACCAAAAGAGAGGCATCGTTGGAACACTAACGAGGTATTTAAATGATCTTCTTGACAGAACTGCTAATATTTTTCTGATGCGCCGCTTTGTTTTCCTTTAGCCTTGGTCGTACAACGGCGGTCTTTCCCAGTTCTCTCTGTTCTGCAAGGACTGTGGAGTGGCATGACTCCGGTTCTTTGAGGGTGTAGTCGTTGTTTCCAGTGCTGTTGTTTTTTGGGGGGGATTAAAGAATGAGGACTAATAACCTAAATCCGGGTTTATAAAGTAGAGGAATACATCTTGGCTGTGACCTGGAAGTATCGTTTAGACTGAGAATCCAGCATTGGGTTTCATGTAAAAAATTTGTTTCAAAGGAGTCTGTCACTATGAAACATTTGCTTGGACATTGAACTGTTCACTTATAAAAGTGATGTTTCTGTCAAGTCCCGTCTGTGTCCAGATTAATGTTACAGTGCTATGTTGGATAATTCCATACAGCGTCTAGAGCGCCCGACTCCATAAAGCTGTTTAAATAAAAGGCAACAAAACTGCAGGATTTCTCGGTTGCCCAAATTTAGGTTTTTCAGCATTGTTTTTCAAGCCGTGACAGGTTCTATTTCGAATAAACCAGTGATATTGCTTATCTGGTGATTAAAAATGGAATACTGAAACCTAGAAGAAGCCTGCATGCATCAACAGAGGTTTGGGAAGGAGGAAAGGCCGAATCTAAAACTGCAACAACTAATCAACTAAATCGATATTAATCGATTATGAGAATAGTTGGCAACTATTCTCATCAATAATATTTTTTTTATTTTTTTTTATACAACCAATCGATTAGTTGAAAAAATAATCTTTAGTTGCAGCACTAGCCGAATCATCCTTGCTAAGTTAATTGAGCGCCGCAAAGTTTCGGAGCTTCCAGGGCATTTGGGTAGAAAGGTGCTGGCATGCACAGGCACTTCAGGTTTCGTGCATTTCATGTAGGCATTGCTTTTTACTAGACTTTCTCAACCTTCTTAAAACGGAGAAACTCTTAAAATAACTTTGAGGTCTTAAGGAACCCTTGCTAATAATGATATCTACATCTCGCGGTACATTAGCGTGGATGGCAAGTTGATCTATAAGAAAAAATAAAAGAATAAAGATTTGGTGTATTTGACATCCAGGGCTGTTCTATACACTAAACTTATTTTCAGTAATAATGAAATGAAACAAATGATGATTGGCCAGGCAAGGGATGCAGACACGGAAATTTGCACTGTTCCCTCACATTGGTGATCAGTGGGTAGAATGCTTCTTATATAAGTGGTGATTGGGAGAAATGCCTCCTTAAAGATGGTTAAAAAAATGATCATGGTGTCTTTGGTTATTTTTTAATTACTTACAATGCCCCCAGCAACCTCTGGAGGAACTTTAGTAGGGAAAGGTTGGTATAGGCAGTATATGTTGATAGGCTTACTTTTAATATGAATGGCTGTATCCACCAAACTCAACTAAGGGTTTAAAGTGAACCTGTCTACATTTAAATGTAAAAGTCCTGCCAGACACCACAAGATGCCTGGTATTAACTTTAACCGTCATATGTACATCTCTATGAAACTATTACACTTCATTGGTAGGATTGAGCTTGGGTTGGGACTGAACCTTTAAGAACGAGGTCAGTGGTGGCCCAATTGTTTGTGTCTGGGACATTTCCTTGTCCCTCAACTGCATGTAAACAGAGGCAATAAAAAGTCAGGAGGTTCAAAATGGCTCAGATTCTCTTCCGATCTGGTTCTGGGCAAATCGAAGGGTCTTGTTTACCACAATACGAATTCTCATACTGATGTTGGCAGTAGGGATCAATTGAAGTCCTGATTCTATTTCTTCCAGAAACTGAAGGACAATGCTCATTATGTTGCCAGGGTAAAGGCACCTCAAGTTTTCTTTGGACTCATTTAGACAATTTAATGAAAGAGACATTTTGTGTAGATATTCCTTTTTAAGGTTCGAATGCTTGTAGAGCTTACTCATATTCGGGGTGGTGCTGCTTTTGCAGTAATATTACTTGGCCCTATCCAGAGCTCTTATCTGTGATAATGTCCAGAGCGCGCTAACCTAGATTTCTGTTTACTGCAGTCCTATATGAAGATGAATTCTAGCTGGTTGCCTGTGTTGTTGTCCCTCGCAGTGTTGTCGTTGACTTACACATTGAACACGTACGATGACCTTTATCTAGCTTGTTTTTCAAGGTGTTTTCCACGTAGTATTGTGATGGTGAGTTTCCTTTTGATTGGGTTGTAAATGATCAGTCAACCAAAAATACACATCACAGCCATAAATAGTATTCAAATGTAATGGGGTTTTGTTTCCTTTTCTCGGCAAGTGTCTATCTCCTGGTCCCCTTCTATGCTCAGTAATTTTTCCAACTGACCCTTATGAAGGCCACAGTAGTGGCATGTGATTGACACCCCTTCAGCCGGCGATTTCTTATCACTGTACTTTTTTAGTTTGCAGGATCTCTTTACGATCCCCTGGCACGTCTGTCTTTAATTAATCAGGAAATGCCGCCTCTTGACATGAAGTATTTTTTAAGGAGACCGGTTACCCCAGCCAGCTATTTGTGTGCTGGATGACTGGTCTCCTCACCACCCTTACTAGCTCTGCAGGGTGCCCCCTTAGTTTGTAGGGTGCCTTGTAGACCCATTCTCTCAGAGCTGCTGGAAGCCACAGGTCCTAAAGCCACATGGTGATGTTAACCCAACTTCAAAGAAGATTTTCAGTGCACTAGAACAAGGTAAGTGGAAAAAAAACAGGTTAGCAAAAACGTGATGGGCTTTCAGAGTAAGCAATTACCAAGCTTTCAGCAGCTTTTTTTTTTTTAAAGCACCCCGAAGCTTCAGTTTGCTGTTATTGAACGCAATCTTGAAGGGAGTGTTGCATATTACTTTAAACATGCTGTTAGCTTTCTTCAGTAAGCTTTAAGCATTGCCTTACCTTGCTAGCAGCTTATTATTGTGTTCTTTTTAAGTAACCGCCAGCAATCTTTTTACAGTTTGTTTTCACTACTTCAAGGCTGGAACTGAAGGGATGCTTTAAAGGACAGGTGCATCTTTGTCAGCTTGCAGTAAATCAGTAACTTCCTCTTCCCATTTGTGTACTTATATTAGTTCCAGAGCTGCTGCCTCCTTCTGTGTTATCTGCTTGTTGTAAAAGAAAATGTCTTCAATGCGGGCTCCACCTGCGCAGTAAGTTTTGAATTGGGCCATCTACAGAGGACCTCCAGTCTCGGTATATGGACCCATTCACCGCGGCCAGCTGAAGAGATACAGCAAAAGCTGGTGAAAAGGTACAGCTCTCCTTTTAAAGCCCTCCCTGTCGCCAAACCATTAATTTTAACGGTGATCTTCCTATAAGGTCTTATGTGCAATCAACTTATTTTAGGTATGGTGAAAGAAAAAACCTTTCTGCTGGGTGCTGTAGATGGTTCCCTTGTCGCAATGCTTACCCCAGACATCCCCAATAGCGGTGGAGGGGGGGGTGGGGTGTGCTTGTAGTGACTGCGGATGGCGCCGCCAGACAATAACTGTCATGTCATGTCATAACTTGAAATGTCATGTCACCAGAGCCAATGGTTCTGCAGGGTGCTGCCATCTTGGATTTTATGTCCGCAGCCCAAGCAGACTCAGAGCTGTCACTCAACTCACACTCTGTAATATTCTCCTTCGCTCCATCCCCAGCAGATACAAAAAGTAGTACCGTATGTAGTGAGTTGTGGGGCGGAGGAGCTGGGCCTGCAAAGACAGTAATTGGACATTTCTCCAGAAGAGGCGCTGGCTATGGTGTCTAAGGAAGGCTAAGGAGTCTGTGCTAGAGAATTGACTCTCCTGAAGAAGTCAATTTTGCTAGCAAGTTTAGAGGCACGTAGGAAATCAGTTTTATCAGACCGGAAGTGAGAATAAATCTGTAACGGGGGCACAGACAAATGAGGAGAAAACTGCTTTATTGCTGTGTCGCTGTAGCAAAATGTGCCTCGTTTTGTCTTTGGTAGGACGGGGGTCTCTTTAACGGCATCCAGAAAGCTATTTGAGACTTCTGAAAGCTTTGATAATTTTTGCTGCGTGCTGTTTTTGCTGGAGTTAGAAACCTAAAAGAGTGACGACAGAAAGAAGACCGCGTGGTCCATCCTGTTTGTCCCTTTTTATTTATTTTTAGCCTTTTTGCCTGAATATAGAGCCGTGTTGGTCCCAAGCGTGTTTAAATTCACTTACTGTTGACTGACTTCGCTACCTCTGCGGAAAGTCTGTTCCAAGTTCTGCTTTTTGAAGGTTGTTGTTTTACCCAAAATATGTAAAGAGCTCATTTCCATATGCCCTTAATATTAAGTAAAATGAGAAGGTTGAAGCGTAACCTTTGTTTTATCCAGAGTATTCTCGGGCTATTTTTGTGCCTCTTTTGTATATTATTTCAAGAAAATATAAGTTGCTATTCACATTTTAATTAGCTGTGTGTGTGTTTTTTATCTTCTGCCCCTACTTAGGGAAAGTGGTGCATTGCTTTGACTAAAGCCGGCCATACACAAGTAGTATTTCCTTTGTTTTTCCAACGTTCCTTCGATTTTCTAATAGAATAGGTCATATCTACTATTGATTTTGACTGTAGTGACAAAAAAAATCAGGATGAACATTTTTTCGAACGAAATTCTGATAGTGAATGTGGTTTTCATTCAGAGGAAGCTCCATTCATTCCAAAATCAAATGATGAAATCAAACGAAGGCTCTGGTGGCATTATCGAAAGTTCTGAAGAGATTTTTTTATTTGAACGCACAATCTTTGCCAGCGAGAGGATCGCTAATGGACTGCTTACCTTTTGCTATAAAGTTTCTACCTTGCTAGCTGGAATGGAAAATGTTGTTCCCTGCCTGTTGTTTAAGAGCAATGCTATTGGCCAACCCGGTAGTGATTCCTTTAGACCTCATTCACACCAGATGCTGTGCGTTCCGGCCCAATTCTGGCCAGAACGCACTGCCTCACATTGCGGCTGTCTCACTTTTTTGTGGGGCAGGAGGGGTCGTGGCAGTCCATTGAAGTGAATGGCACCGTAGCCACGTCCTCCGGATGCAATGCGATCGGCCGGGGTGCACGAGATCGCAAGGCACATTATGCCTGCACTCCGTCCCGGTCCGAACAAAATAGTGCTTGCAGCATTTTGACCAGACTGCAGGCATAATGTGCTTTGCGATCCCGTGCATGCGTGATCACATTATGCCTGCGGTCCAGTCACAATGCTGCTATTTTGACCGGACCAGAGCGCAGGCATAATGTGCCTTGCAATGCCGTGTGTCCGATAGCATTGTGGCCTGAGGGCGTGGCTACGGTGCCATTCACTTCAATGGGCCGTCACGCCCCCTCCTGCCCCACAAAAAAATGAGCTGGTCAGAATCGGGGCCGGAACGCACTGCATCTGGAGTGAACGAGGCCTTAGGGTAAGTGGAAATCTCTCCTAGGTAATTTTGCTGGTAGCGATGTGCCTTCAGCATCAGAATCGCCCGTGTGTACCGTGGTACTTAAAGTGACACTAAACTCAGGAGTTAAACTTTAAAAATGCATTCAAGTCCCCTAACTATTAACAAAAATGGGAATGTATCCAAACTGTTGCAGACAAAATCTGGAGCAGCTCTGCATGGCAACCAATCAGCTTCTCTCTTCAGTTTTTTCAGTTAAAATTTGAAAATGAAAGCGAGCTGATTGGTTGCCGTCCACAGATGCTCCAGTTTTGATAAATTCCCTTCAATGTATCTTATTTGTGTATCACTCGGCTGTAGATCCTCCAATCATCTCTGAATTGGTGCTGACACTGTCCTTCCTTCTAGAGGGGGGCTACTTTTGTACCCCATGGTCCCTGTGTGTGTTGTAAAGTAGTCACCGCTCCAAGCTCACTCCTGTGATGGACTACAGTCTCATGTTTAGTTTACTCATTTGTATTGAGATTTTAGTCCATCACCGGAGTTAGATTGGAGCGGTGGCTACTTTATAACACACAAAAGAACCATGGGGAACAAAAGTAGCCCCCCTCCAGAAGGAAGGACGGTGTCAGCACCAATTCAGAGATGATTTGAGGATCTACAGCCGAGTGATACACAAATAAGATACATTTTTGTCAATAAGGTCCTTGAATGTATTTTTAAGATTTTACTCCTGAGTTTAGTGTCCCTTTATTTAGTGCCCGTCTCTGTGGCTTTTGTTGATACTGGAAGACATAGATTATTAGTGACCTTGCCTCCACTTGGTCCCCACAGGCTGATTTTTCTTGGTGTGGTTACTTTATTTACAGTATAAATAGTTTTTCATATTCTTTTTATTGTATTTTCTTTTGTACATTTGCTGAGACCTCTGTAAGTTGTGTTGTACTTTTGTATAGGAAGAATTGTTTTAATTGTTTCATTAAAGATTAGATTTTATCTGGTTGATACCTGTGGAACTTCTGTGTTCCCAGATCTGTTTTTTTGATTAGACCTTTTTGATGGTTCTTCAGAAGGTACTTTATCACGGCAGACAGTAGTTTTAATAGACTGTGTTAAAATCTGGAAGATAGAGGTACGTGCGCCCACTTTAACTTCTTCGGTCAGTTGCAGAACTTTAACCCATGACAGATTTGCTTGAAGAATGTCATTGGCATTGCCTTCCTTTGATGATACAGTGGTTAATTTTTTTTTTCCTTTTATCCGATGTTTATTGAAGGTTTGCAGCAAGTGCATCTCACCGCTGATAAGTGGTTTTAAAAATGCACGGTGTCCGCAAACTGGCAACTGCTGCGGCAGCACATCTCAGCTTCATCTGAAGACAAGGGCACTAAAATATTTAGTGGCCGACATGTTTAAAAAATAAGCGTTTCTTCTTTCTTCTTTCTCTAACAACTCTGAGCAAGGAAATTATAGTAAAGGTTCATTAGCTTACTGTGAAAGATTACCTTAATACAGCTGCCAGTTTGAAAGTCTCAAACGTGTGTATCTTTTTTAATTTAATAATGATAGTATGCCAGACTTCCTTAAAGTGACACTAAACTCTGGAGCTAAACCTTAAAAATACATTCAAGAACCTTAACTAATAACAAAAATGTATCTTATTTGTGTATCACTCGGCTGTAGATCCTCCAATCATCTCTGAATTGGTGCTGACACTGTCCTTCCTTCTGGAGGGTGGCTACTATTGTTCCCCATGATCCCTGTGTGTTGAAAAGTAGTCACCGCTCCAAGCTCGCTCCTGTGATGGACTACAATCTTATGTTAAGTTTTCTAATTTGTATTGAGATTGTAGTCCATCACGGGAGCGAGCTTGGAGCGGTGACTACTTTACAACACACACGAGGACCATGGGGAACAAAAGTAGCCCCCCCCCCTCCAGAAGGAAGGACAGTGTCGGCACCAATTCAGAGATGATTTGAGAATCTACAGCCGAGTGTTACACAAATAAAATACATTTCTGTTAATAGTTAAGGTACTTGAATATATTTTTAAGATTTAATTCCTGAGTTTAGTGTCCATTTAAAGGAAAGATATGTTTAGAGAACACATGGACTGTGATGGGTGAACTGTCCTTTTGAAAATGGTACTCAACTGGCTGTCTTCCAACACTTCAAGTCTCCAACTGGAAAATAATAAGTATTGCTGGCAAAGACGGCCAGACAACTAGTGTTCACTGGTGTCTATCGTTGCTTTCTACATATTTATTTCACAACAGGTTTTCTTAAATGGGGTTTAAACCTCCAGGTTACTGCATAATTCCTCAAATCTACTGTATAGCACCATGGGGCCCCAGTAACGTTATGTATTGCCAATATATGGTTGTGCTGGCCCTGCCCCTTCCTTCTGTGTTCTCACTTTTGGGTATCGCATGTAGGGCTGCAGCTAACGATTATTTTCATAATCGATTAGTTAGCCGATTATTAAGTTCGATTAATCGACTAATCGGATAAAAAAAAAAAAAGGGTTCAGTGATGGGCTACTAGTTTCTATTGAACATGCTTCCATCATAGTGACAGGCCAACAGCAGGAAGCATTTAGCAAGGAGGAGTAGATCCAGGAGTAGGGTCATTGCTAACTTCCACAAACCTCTGTCAATTATCTGCAATACAGAGCAACTTGGGATTCAAGGCAACATGCGTTAACCTAGAGGTATATGGTGCTGTTTTTTCTGCCCATCTGCCCCCCCTAGGTTTGCTCTATGGTAGCCATGCATGGGCTGCATTTATTGAAATATAGACCGTGATATGCAACATTCCCTGCTTTGTAATTATATTGCCGTTGCAAGAGGATCTAGACTGTTAGCGTTTTATCCAATGTTCTATTCTTTGATCATAATGATCGGCTGGGCTTGTAATGCAGAGGTCTTGTGAACATAGGGTGTGCATGTGTGGTAAAGGGTGGATGGACGGAGGGACTTGGCAAGAATTGATGGTTAATGGGCAGTGGCAGCTTCATACTAGTGAACCTTTTGCCTATGTTCTACAAAGCCTTTTTTGTTATGTGTACACAATCATAAGATCTCCATTGTTTAACAGTACGGTTCACTTTATTACAGGCTGTAGAACTGCTAATCCAGAAGGAGATAAAACAAATACAATGGCAAGTCAGCTGCCAGTTTATCTTTCAGTGGGGAATAAAAATTCCTACGTGATCACATGAGTGGCCGTCAGATTACTTCCATAGATAAATCGCTCCACTGATGAGCTCTAACAATTATAGCCGGCAAGCATTTCCCTTTTTCCTTTGCTCTCAGAATGTCGTTATTGATTTTTTATTTAATTAAACAAAAAGCAAAAAAAACCAATAAGACAGGTCTGGGACATTTTGGGTGCTCGTCCAAAGACCGCTGTCAGCTTGCGTAATGACACGCATGTTGAGGTTCTTTTTTTGGTCTTTGCCTGTGTTTAATATTTTACAACTTCCAAAGCTGCCCGCTGTTGTCAGGCACAGTCTGTCTTTGGGTCGTGTGTTGTGATGTGAAAAACAAGTTATTTATTTGATGCTAATACAGCAGATAGAAAGCATGTGGATCTGCTTTGGATAACAGGAACACTAAAAGTGGAGCCCCATCTAAAATTTAAAGTGACACTAAACTCAGGAGTTAAATCTTAAAAATGCATTCAAGTACCTTAACTATTAACGAAAATGTATCTTATTTGTGTATCATTCGGCTGTAGATCCTCAAATCATCTCTGAATTGGTGCTGACACTGTCCTTCCTTCTGGAGGAGGGCTACTTATGTTCCCCATGGTCCCTGTGTGTGTTGTAAAGTAGTCACCGCTCCAAGCTTGCTCCTGTGATGGACTACAATCTCAGTACAAATTAGTAAACTAAACGTGAGATTGTAGTCCATCCCGGGAGTGAGCTTGGAGCGGTGACTACTGTACAACACACACGGGGACCATGGGGAACAAAAGTAGTCACCCTCCAGAAAGGACAGTGTCAGCACCAATTCAGAGATGATTGGAGGATCTACAGCCGAGTGATACACAAATAAGATACATTGTTGTTAGTAGTTAAGGTACTTTGAATGTATTTTTAAGGTTTAGCGTCACTTTATTATTATTATTATTATTATTATTACTCAGGATTGTATTACTGTCCGGGTCCCCATTGCATTGATTTCCCCTCGCTTCCTGTCCTGGTAGGGTAGGAAGAGAATATGTCAATTATAGATTTGGGAAGGATTAGAACCTTTGCCACCTTTATTGCTAGTACTGAAAGTCTAATGCGAGCACCAGAGTAAGGAACTCCTGAGTCCAACAAATCTTTTAATACTGTAATGTTAAAGACCATCCATCACAGTCATTCGGGACGCACTGGCTCCGGTGAGGCTGCTCAAACAAATCGAATCCAGGTATAGGAAGCCTAAGAGGGCAGAACTAAGAACTGGAAACCAAAAAAAAAAAATTAATGATGTTATTTCATAACTAGACGTGAGCCAACCATCAGATATTGGGGGCTCAGCGATCTCCCACTAAATTAAACTCCCCGTTATCTGGCATCCACGGGGATTGGTAGATTCTGGATAAATGTAATTTCTGGTTGCTTGAGATTTACTATTAAAAATAGGTCTAACTAATGCCATACCCCATACTATACCATATCATAAACTCTGTATTGACTTAATATTAATATTGAAATGCAGTAACCAAAATCAAATTAAGACAAATAGACACATGATCGTTTCCAGGATATTACATGCCTCAGAAAAGTTAGTACACAGGGGATTTTTTTTCTGGTTAGATGAGTTTGGATATTGGATAACAGAGTTTACTGTTATTTGATTTTGACAAATATATTATATTTACCCAATTAATATGTAATTCAGGAGCCAGCAGAATATTGATATTTTATTTCAAATGGATAGTTATCTATAGCTAGTTATCGGGTTTTAATATTCTAAATTATGCTGCTGGGCGACTTCCCAATAATTGCTTCACAGCTGTAACGGGACGTTCCTCCTAAGTTACATATTTCCATCCTTTTTAAGTTTTGTGTTTCCATCGCCTGTGCTCCACTACAAATTCTTTAAAGTCCCTTTTTACTCTTCTGACCGACGCCGCTATCAAATTCTGCTTCTCATTAAAAAAAAACATTTTAAAAATTATTTAATTATATTTATAATAATTTACCGAGCTGTTTGTCCACTAAATTGTCATCTAAGCATATATTTGCTCTCTGCGGTGCAAATAAAATAGTATGCATGTGTAAATTGCCGTTTACACATGCATCCTCCCACAACCAAATAACTCAAATATTCATCAGATCAGCTTTACTTCAGTTGATTAAAATTTGCTTTATTAGTGGAGACGAGCTCTCGAGGCAAGTTTTGGTCTTCAGAGTTCCGGACGTAAAAGGCCCTCGGTGATTAAATAGTTGCAGACAAGTAAGCGTTTTCCTAGACCATTTTTTCCCATTTTGTTAATACAAGGTAACCAATTTTTCAAAGCTTAGAGTTTTCTAGTCCTAAACATTTTCTAGCAGTACAAGGTGTTTATGCCAAATGAGTACACTGTGAAATATGGTAGGTAAAAATAGAGACCCCCTTCCCTACCCTTAGCCCACAGCTAACCGATTGAGAGTTACTTTTTCAGCTGACCTGCCATTTTTACAAACTTCAAGTGGACCTAAACTCAAAAGGTGAACATTTGTTATCTTATACCCTGTTTCCCCGGAAATAAGACCTTCCCCGGAAATAAGACCTTCCCCGGAAATAAGACCTTCCCCGGAAATAAGACCTAGTACTATTTTTGGGAATTGCTAAAAAATAAGACCTACCCCGAAAATAAGACCTTCTTATTTTATGCTTCTTCTAGCCAGCGCTAGAAGAAGCAAGGCGGCAGCTGAGGGAGCAGAGCCGATGCTTCCTCTATAGCGCTGGCTCCTGTCACTGGCGGAGTGATACCAAATGCACTCCGCCTGTGAGGAATCGATAGTGAAAGTGCGTTTTGCTCATTCTGGCCAGCGATTGGTTACCAAATTGCTCTTGGCAAGGTATGGCACCCCTAATTGCCCTGATCACCATATTCTTAACTTTGCCATTTTGAATTATTTAATTTGGATTTGCATTAACCTTGGATTGTTGTACATTAAAAAAAATAAAATAAAAAAAATAAGCCCTACCCCGAAAATAAGACCTAGTGTGTTTTTTTGAGCCCAAAAAAAATATAAGACAGTGTCTTATTTTCGTGGAAACACGGTAGGGATCGACTAACCATTCTAATCTTTCAGTGCTCTGAAAAACTTAGTGACATTAAAAGCTATTTTTATTTTCCTCTCACCCAATGTTAGTGTAAGGATGTGTCTGTCCTCCTCTTCTCTCATGTCCCACGGAGTTTGTGCGGGTGCACGCGGCTTCATATACTTACCTTGTGTCTTTCCTCGTCTCCCGGCCGAACATCTGAACTGCGCATGCGCCCGCAGCAAGATCCTTTGCGGCCGCCCGAGACTCTTCAGATGTTTGGAGAGGAGCACGCAACGAAGACGCAAGTTTTTAAACCTGTTTCAAAAGGGTTTGAGGGTTTTATAGCCCTTTTAACTTTTGCCTTGAATTCCTGTGCCCGCACCGTCATAGCTGTGTATCTGCTGCATTAGGTCATGTAAAGCACTAAGCCTCTGACTGCTAGTATATAGAACTTCTAGGAATGTTGTGTCATGAAAAATGCACCCTTTAGCTAGAATTCCTCCTGGATAATACCAGTGTGCCTTGAGCCTGATAGCTGGATATCCATACTGTGAGATCATCTGAGGGACTGCAGCCTCTGTCTGCCAGTTTGAAAAGGTTTGGAGTAAGATTTGGTGATGTCACTTCTGGCCGGGAATCGGGCCGGAACGCATTGCAACTGCTGTGACTGAGCCCTAAAATGTAAATCTCAGTTAACGTTTTCCTTGTATTTGAGCTCATTCACCCGTCTGGTAGTTTTGCCCACCTTGCCATTTTCTATCTGTTAAAAGCGCTCATTGTCAACTGAGATAATGTTCTTAAATTCACACTAAGGCTAGGTTCATGCCTGGGCGATTTATTGCGCCGATTGAGTTGCACAAAACACAGATACGCATTGAAGCCAATGGAGGATGTTCACACCTGTGCGGTTTGTCGAAATCGCAAAAAGGTGCAGGAGCTATTTTGACACCGCCCTTTTTTCTGGAGGGGGGCTACTTTTGTTCCCCATGGACCGTGTGTGTGTTGTAAAGTAGTCACCGCTCCAAGCTCACTGCGGGGATGGATTACAATCTCATATTTAGTTTACTAATTTATATTGAGATTGTAGTCCATCACATGAGTGAGCTTGGAGCGGTGACAACTTTACAACACACACAGGGTCCATGGGGATCGAAAGTAGCCCCCCTCCAGAAGAAAGGACATTGACAGCACCAATTCAGAGATGGTTTGAGGATCAACAGCGGAGTGATACACAAATAAGGGGCAGGCTTCTAAAACAATGATCCTGGTCAGAGCTGCTGACCTAGAACAAGCATGCAGTATAGCATTAAAGCTGGCCATGCACCATAAGATGAGGCACATTTCCACAATTTACATTATACAGTGTGGCTGGAGGAATCTCCCGCTGGCTATTGTATTGATAGTCTGTACCTGCCACTGTCTGAGTGCCCACACAGCGACTTCATCTGATTGGCTTCCATTACCGTTTGGCCGACTGAGTTTTCCAGCCGGGTTCTTTGACAAAACTCAATTGAGTAATCTATTTTTTTCACGCTAGGTGGTGGTGACGGGGACACCCATGGATTGAAATTCAGCAGGAAACGGCCACATTTTGATCCGTGTTGGATTAAGTCTGCCCATATTGTTGCTCTGCAGTAACATGTGCACGCTACATCACCAAGCACGGAGGCATACAAACGCTTTTATACTTTATTGGCTGCATGTTTATGTAGATCTAGATCAGTCACCGGTTAGGAAGTGGAGTCTGAATCTGGGTAATAACCCCCAAAAAAGTGCCCAGCAGTTGGTCCCATTTTTGCTATTTCCAATGGTTTGCTTTAAACAAGCGGCAGATGAAATACTTTTTTTTCTGTGTTGGACACATTTCTTGCTTTTTATTCTGACTATTAAATATAGAACTCTTAAGCAAGTCATTTTAGGATTAGAAGAATGAGGCACATCTACCCATTTATTAAAAGATTTGTCTGACTGTACACTATAATCAGAATGGCCGACAGCTTTTCACTAAAGTCCCCGTGACGTCCTTCCTCAGCCGGATTCATCTGACGTCAGTTCACCCAGGACCCCGTAAACTGATTTGTATGTCTTCCTAGTCCATTATTGTCTGAGGTTTTACATGCAGCTCTTGGTCAATTACTGTTCTGTTCTGGTGTGTGTATATGTATGTGTAGCTAGAAAAATATATGTGTAGAGGGCGAGAAAGAAAAATATATATGTAGAGGGAGAGAAAGGGGGAAGTAGAGAGAGAGAGGGGAGAGAGAGAGGTTAAGAGAGTGGATAGGTAGAGAGGGTAGGGAGAGAGAGGTAGCGGTATAGCGAGTGAGATATTGAGATTTTATTATTTTAATATATAATATCTTATTATATTATGTTGCATGACTATGCAGGATCAATATTAATATCATTTTTGTAACCGTGAGTTTTAAAAGTAATTATGTTTTTTTATTATGTTTTGTGCAAACAAAGTAAGGTTATATTAAAATACTGTGTATGGATATTTCATATTTACCACTTGCAGCCAGATCCAAGAAAATATAAGGGCTTTCTAAGCCAGATCTGCTCTGATTTGGCTGATAGGAAGATCAGATTATACAGACTGCAAATTGAGTAACGCAGGGGAGGGATAGGCTCTGAAGTAGGAGAGATGGGACTGCCTAGCAGTCACTTGTGCAACGGCTTCCAACAAGACTGTAGGTATTCCTTGGGGTTCCTTTTTGAATGCCTGTGTGGCGGTTGCTGTTAGGAATGTTTAAAGTGACACTAAACTCAGGAGTTAAAACTTAAAAATTAATTCAAGTATCTTCACTATTAACATAAATGTATCTTATTTGTGTATCACTCGGCTGTAGATCCTCGAATCATCTCTGAATTGGTGCTGACACTGTCCTTCCTTCTGCAGGGGGGCTACTTTTGTTCCCCATGGTCCCTGTGTGTGTTGTAAATAGTCACCGCTCCAAGCTCACTCCTGTGATGGACTACAATCTCATGTTTAGTTTACTTATTTGTATTGAGATTGTAGTCCATCACAGGAGTTAGATTGGAGCGGTGACTACTTTACAACACACACAGGGATCATGGGGAACAAAAGTAGCCCCCCTGCAGAAGGAAGGACAGTGTCAGCACCAATTCATAGATGATTTGAAGATCTACAGCCGAGTGATACACAAATAAGATACATTGTTGTTAATCATGAATATTCTTGAATGTATTTTTAAGGTTTAACTCCTGAGTTTAGAGTCAGTTTAAATTGAAAAGTGGCTGACGGGTTTGCTTTATGTGACACCTCCCTCCCTTCCTCTCTGGTATGAAATTCAGCTGTCTGGAGCAATGTGAAATATGTAATATTTCCACATATGTGGGCTATAAGTCCATGTATGTGACCCTTTCCCCCAAAATGCTGCTTTAGATGCATGAACGGCCAATCACCAGCTACCAGTGCTGTCACATGGTAATAGGAGAGACTCCTATATAAGCTCCTTCTGGATCCATTCGGAGCATACAGGGCTTTGTGTTTTTGCTATTGTGACCCAATGGAGCAGCATAGGAAAGACGGGGAATATGAGCAGCAGAGGGAAGACGGGCAATATGAGCAGCAGGTAGTTGACATGTAAGTGAATCTTTTCCTTTGGCCTGCACAGGCAATGCATTGGATCACTTTAAGAAGGAGACAACCTTCAACCTTTGAATTGATTCCCAGGTTCTTCAGCCTGTTGGCTTGCTGGTTGCAGGATATGATGCGTTGTACAGCCGGACTTGGAAAGCCTAACCTGTCAACTTGGTTTCCTGCTCAGTAAACTGCATAAGGCGTTTGACTCCATTGCTAAATTATAATGTTTTGTGTGAGCTGAAATTGTGAGAGGAAAGCACAGCTAGAGTTCTTCAAACCTTCAAACAACGTAAAGCACATGATGGCTGAGCACTTGAATAGGGATCATTGTGGCGAGATAAGCCTTTTATATAAGAGAACAAGCTTTCTCTTCTATTGGTTCAATAAAAACAAAACACTGAATTGGAATTGATACTTGGGCTGATTGCGTTATTTAATTCTGGATCATAATGTGATTTTTTTTTTTTTTTTAACCTTTAAATTTAAATGTGAACGTTATACACTGGAAAACAAAACACATTTCCTCTGCTCATTCATTGTACTTGGTTATGTATCTTTTTCGGATGTGTATATAGATGTGTATAGACAATATTTTATTGTTCCAGAAGTATGTGGTGGGATTTTAATTGGTATGTGGATGGGGTGTAAGGCCCCACTCACACTAGGAAGTATTGTGAACGTGCGCCAAAAGTGCACGCTTTGGCGCGCATTCATGATATGTGCACAAACGCGAAATGTGCTTGCGTTGCTATTACTAAGTAATGGCTCTCTAAATGCAGCCGAGCAAAACACGTGGGCAGAAAAACACGGAAAGCATGTCTCCAAATTTGTGAAATGTACTTTTCTGTGGTTTGCGGACGTTCAGGAATCCATTGGGGATCAATGAATGGGGGTGCGCGCCAAAGCAAGAAACAAAGTCCCGCAAACATGTGGGAATGCGTATTCCCGCCATGACCTGCAGTGAATGGGGCCTAACTTGTATCTGAACTTCTCTTATTTGCTTCTTTTTGGACGGTTTATTATACCATTGAAAGTGTTTTGTTATATCTGTCTAAGTGTAAAAAGTCCACCCAGAAATCTTGTCAAGGGTTAAGTTGCTCTCTGGTTGTGCTGCCCACTTATCAGTTTATATTGTAGTAATGGAGAAGATGAGAAGGGGGGAGATTCTGCTTGCTGCAAAGTGTTAAATTTGTAATACACTATATGGCCAAAGGTTTGTTGGCCTCTGACCATCACACCGATATGAGATTGGGGAACATCCCACAACCCTGGGCATTATGGAGTTGCCCTCCACCCTCCTTTGCAACTTTAACTCCGTCCACTGTTCTGTGAAGGGTTTTCACAAGATTTTGGAGGGTATCTGGGGAGGATTTCTGTCCATTCAAAAATGGAATTGTGAGGTCAGATACTGATGTTGGGTGAGAAGTCCTGGCTTGCATCCCAATTCATCACAGAGGTGTTTAGTAGGGTTGTGGTCAATGCTGTGAAGGCCACTCCAGTTCCTCTGCTCCCAACTAGTCAAACCATGTCTTTACAGAGCTGGATTTGTGCTCAGGGGGACAGCCATGTTGGAACAGAAAAGGGCCTTCACCAAACTGTTACCACAAGGTTGAAAGAACACAATTGTCTAAAATGTCCTTGCTGTCGCATTATCATTACCCTTCACCTGAATGTAGGCATTGTGAGGGATCTCCACATACTCCACATAGAATGTATTTGTATGGGATTGCTCACTTTTACCTGATGAAAAGAACATTTCAGAACATGCGTTCTCTTGGTACTGAACATGATATATAAAAAATATATTCCCTTTTAATAACCCCCAAACCCATCTGAACACAAGTGGTATGTCGGTGGATGGCGTGGCATCTAATGAGCGACCATCCTTGCTGTCTGTAAAGTTTGCACGTTCAGCCTTTCGTTTGTTTATTTTTTCATATTTGATCATTTTTTCTTCTGCATCAAAGGATTTAACATTTTTGATTGAGGTCAGTAGAAGTAAATACCTATTTGAACTTTGACCTTCTATAAAGAAGTTAGCGGGCAAGCAGGTTTTTTTTTCTTTCACTTTTAGTTCTGCTGCTCTTCAAAAGATTATGGCTCAGTCAGTAAAAAGCAGATAAATATTTTGTAACAAATGACTGTTCCTTTTTTTTTTTTCTTCCCTGGCTTATTAATAATTGCCTGTCTTTCATATCGTCTGATCAGCGAGTGCTTTATTGCAGGATATTGTCCAATAAAACGTTGATCAAAGGTCACGTGATCCTTCCTGGTAGCTTATTTACAATAAGATCACTAGCATGATAAATTATTCAGTGGCAGATTAATTTTGGAAGCCATGATTTTGATAATGTGCTTGCATGCCTCATTTGCCAGAAAAATTGCAAAATTTGATTTAACATCTAAAGAGCAATTCCTCCGGTCTCATTGCCGAAGGAAGAGCATATTTTCTCGCCAATGTCACGGACTAAATAGTCTAATTTAAATCAATGAGTCTCCACCATGCTCTTTCCCCGCCACAATGCTCGGCAGTAAAAAAAAAAACCTTTAGGGAGCCAGAGACGTCTTGCTTACAGAAATCTGGGTCGGATTTATGGACCTGAAACAAAAGATACAGGCTGTGGCTTCAGTCTAAATATTCTCTGTGCTCCAGGAGACAGAAGGCTCGTTGCTGCTGGTGTGTCAGGTTAGGCGTTATCTTGTCTCCTTTCATGGTCTGAGCTCTGTCGAGTTTGCTATTCCCCTTCCCTTCAAAGGGCCTGTATACAACTGGCACAGAAAGTATTTGCTGAAGCAGCTTAAAGTCATCAACTGGACCACTTTTTGTATATCTATTATAGTAATTAGGGATGTACCGATACTAGTATCGGTGCCAATACCGAGTACTCGCCCCAAATGCTCCGACACCTTCCCCAATACCGGAACTACCGGTCAGAGGAAGATTTCCTCTGACCGGCAGTGCCACAGGGGAACATGGATATGGCTTTCCGGGCAATCAGGAAGCCAGGTGGCGAGTAATGACCATCCTCCCAGCTTCTTGATTTGGCCGGAAAAGCCGGCTTGATGCTGATAGGCTGGGAAGCCGGTTTTCCCGGCCAGACAACAAGGAGTCGGCTTCCCGGGCAATCTGGAAGCAGAGCTGCATGTCATTACCAGCCGCCTGGCTTCCTGATTGCCCTGAAAGTCAGCTCCATGCCAGCGGAAGCATAGGTGAGTCCCGAAAGCAAAATATCGGTACTCATACCCGATACCGAAAAACCGGTATCGGTGCATCCCTAATAGCAATTGGTCTTTTCCTGGCCAGGATACTATCTGCATGGAGTTTGCATGTTCTCCCTGTCTTTGCATGGGTTTCCTCCCAGACCCCAAAGACATGCTGGAAGGTTAATTGGCCCTGTATGCATGTGAGAAAGGGGCCTTGGATTGTAAACTCCTTGAGGCCAGGGACTGATGTAAATGTGCACTATGTAAAGCGCTGCATAAATTGTCGGCGCTCTATTAATATCTGCAATAAATAAAATATAATAAAGACTGATGTAAGGTTCATGGCTCTTGTATTTAGACAATGTTTGTTTTGCTGGGATTTTATCTTTCCACAAATGTTGATGTCAGTGTCCGTATGAAAATAACTATTTTAGTGCAATGCATAGAAAACAATGTTTGAAATCACTTTGCAATGATCGGTGTACATTCAGACCTCGCTCCTCTCTTTAGTTTGGCCTCCGATTAGAGACTGGATGTTCCGTTTAATGGTTCTCAAGAATGCTTGAGAAAATGATGCGTTTCCCATAGGATCTGTGAAAAGCACAGGAAGAACTCGGTCCCCTACGTCCTGCTGTACACTTGAACACATGCTGTTTTTTTTTTTTTCTCTTAAGTGTTTTGTAGTTACTTGGATCAATATTGTTCACTAAGAACTCCTCTTTCTTGAGAGTTCCCAAACGGCATCCTAGCAAAATACCTGTGAGCGAGGCCTTGGGTGCAGGTAGTCATTGTGCGACTCCTGGGCTGCACAATAGTTCTAGGGCAGCAACCTTATAAACCTGTTCAGCTTCACCTCTCCGGTCATAGAGTGCAGCCCGGGAGCTGGTGCGTCTGTAAAGCTAAGTAGGGGAATGGGGGCAGACAAACTAGGGCAGACTCAGACTTTGATGTTGGCAGCTTTACTGTAGACTTCAGTTTGGCAATAAACATCAAGGCAGCTCAGGCTAAGCACTTCAGAGAAGCAGGACAAATATTTGCAGTAGTCTTAGCGGACGAAGTTTCCACAGAAGCAGATCACCCTCCCAGCATAGGTACTCAAGGGTACTGTATACGGACCTTGTAGGTAAACAACTGACTTTCACTCAGAGTCCCTGCCAAGGAAACAACTCGTATGGAACAAGTAACAGCCGAATGCTATCATGGAAAAGTGCATTCTAAAGGTTTTAAAGTAGATGTAAATGTTAACGGAAAGGCATTTTGTTTGCTAAAGCATTGTGTGTTTATTCTTTTTTTGTTTTACCTCCTATTTATTTCTTGTTCATTTCAGTCCTGCAGCCATTGGGAATGGTTTTCCCAATGGTGACAATTGTGGGCTATAATCTGCTACGTAATGTGTGTTGAAACGTTCACTTGTAGTCTCCATTTGAAACCTTTGTGAGAATGCCAGACACAGGCAGTTCCCCGCCTTACGAACAAGATAGGGACTATAGGTTTGTTCTTAAGTTGTTTTACTATGGAAGTTGGAACAGGTACATTTTTTAAGTGTAACTCCAGCCAAAAAATTTTTTGGGTTTGGATAGCATAGTGAAAGGTTAACCTCCTGTAAAGTCTGTTTTGCTGTGTGTGCCCCTGTTCAGAAGATGTCACCTCACTTTCTGTATCAGTGACAATTTGGATTTTGAAAATTTGGGGTTGTCATGGAAACAAGGATTGGTGTTAAAGCTTCAGTCGAGACACCTTTTTCCCATGATCACTTTTACAGAAGTGAATTTCCCTTCCTAGGGGTAGATTTCCTTTCACTTCTTGTCTCAAGGACAGGAAGTGAGATTAAATCTTTCTAATGAGGATACAGAAGAAAAGGCGGGCACCCCTTGTCTGCACGTCTAACCAAGAGCCAACTTCCTGTAATGTACATGCAGTACTACGAACCAGACCCCAAAAAGGCGGCCACTCCTCTTCGGCACGAGCGTGGTAGCATTACAACTACCCCTGCTGTACAGTAATAGCCTCCGTTTGTAAGTAGGAGTCGGATGTATGTAACTTGGGGACTGCCTGTATACAGTTGGGAGACGGGTAGAGTATTGTCACCCTCTTCTGTGCAGTTGCACCAGGGATTACTTTTAATGACGTCTAAAAATAATGAAAATTATTTTTGAAAGTTAAATGTTAAAACTTATATGTGGTTTTAATGATTGGGTTTACATATACCTCATCAACCAGGCACACTCTGACTCTCTCCTATGATACTGCACTGTTCTTCAAATAGTTAATTTTGGCAGTTTGTGCCAGAAGTGTGACCCTCTCTTGAATAGAAGCACCATTCTTCTCCTCCTGTACAAAATAGACACACGACAATCTTTTTGGGCGATCGCACATTCCCTGATCCCAAATGAGCTTCTTGCTGCTGTGCTGGAATGCCCCAGGCACCACCCAAGAGCCTATTGGATCAGGATGACAGCCAGGCAGCTATCATTTTTACATAGAGGTCTGTAAAGGTGGCCCCGGTATTTCTTTCAGTATAGCTTTCCTTTAAAGTGACCTCTAACTCAGGAACTAAATCATATAAATGCATTCAAGTACCTTAACTGTTAACAAAACTGCACCTTATTTGTGCATCACTTAGCTCTAGATCCTCAAATTGTGCTGACACTGTCCTTCTGGAGGGTGGCTACATTTGTTCCCCATGGACCCTGTGTGTGTTGTAAAGTAGTCACCATCCAAGCTCACTCCCGTGATAGACTGCAATCATTAATAAACGAAACCTGAGATTGTAGTCCATCACGGGAGTGAGCTTGGAACGGTGACTACTTTACAGCACACACAGGGATCATGGGGGACAAAAGTAACCACCCTCCAGAAGGAAGGACAGTGTCGGCACCAATTCATAGATGAACTGAGGATCCATAGCTGAAAGATGCGCAAATAAGGTACATTTTTGTTAATAGTTTTAAATCATAAAAATGCACTCAAGTACCTGAGTTTAGTGTCACTTTAACACCCAGACACTGTAGTTGGCTCACTCTGACTGCATGCTACTGCAGTGTTCTGCAAATAGATGCGGCACACCATCATTCTCTGGCAATGAAATCTGTGCCCCTCTCCTTTGAACAGAAGCACCATTCTTCTCCTTCTGTACAGAGTAGGCACAGAACAATCTTTTTGGGCGATCACTCATTCCCCGACTCCGTTCTTGCTGGTGTCCTGAAGTCCCCTAGGCTCCACCCAAGAGCCTACATCATTGGCACCTGTCATTTTTACGGAGAGGTCAGAAGTGGTGGCCCGGTATTTCTTCCAGTATAGAGTTCCTTTAAAATGAAACTACACCAACAGTTTCTGGCACTGGACTGTCCTGCTGCCCGAATATCCATTGTGGTCCTCTATTTCTCATAGACTCTTTCCTCAATAGCAACTCCATACCCTGAAACAGTGGACCCCTGGTCCTGTGCATTGAATCCTGTCCATCAACCGAGGTATCTTGTAAGCAATTTTAGTTAGACACCATCAAGGATGGAAGTTGTACGTAAGTGAACTTCTGTAGATTTAGGTCAGCTGAACCGCAGTATATTAAAGAGCAATTCCGTGTTAAAATAAACTTGTGTTTATTACAGCGCAGTTGCTCATAACAAGAGAATATGCACGCTTCCCGCATTTAGACCCCTAGTGGGTATTGAATCCAGGCCCCTGGTTACCATAAGGTCATACTGTTAACCACTGCCTTAATGCTCTGCTTTCCATGTTGCTTTTTGTATTGGGGCCATTTAGCTACAAATAGAACTTAGCCGAATTCCAATTTAATGTAAGTCCTCCAAGGTATTCGCGCTTTTGAGTCGGTAGTAGTTGTGCTTCCGTTGTATATTTTCCATGGTTGACAGTTATTGCACCGGTGTGAGAATCTTCCTAATGAGCTTGCTCCGTTTTCTCTCACAATTGTTAAAACATGTATGTGGCTTTTTATGGTTTCGTTATACGGCTCGCTGTTTTGAAATAAGGTGTGTTTGGGATAGTCCTACTCTCTCAATAGTCATTGTGTTATTTGGGGATGGTAAGATATAAGTTCCTACCTAATGAAAAGTCCACACAGATGATGGACGTTTTAATGTCTGTTGGACACGGAGTCTGCTTTCACAGATTAGAAGCTTTATGTTTTATAGAAGAATTAGTTCTAATTGGCTTACCATCTATTTAAAGTAGATTTGCAAGACGGGCAGAGGATTACCGAGGCTGTAAAAATGTAATCTGCTCGGGGTTTCTTTAGACTCTCTTTGTGGCTAGGGTTAAACAAAACAATTACATTTAGTTTTGCTTTTTCTATAAAGGTCAGTTGTAGAGTAATCTGCACTTTGAGAGGGCCAATCCCACATATTAAATAAATCCACACGTTGCTTATGAAGAATTCTTTATAGTGGACTTAGCCCTGGTTCACACCTAGGAGTTTTGGAGCAGTTCGAAAAGTACCTTTTTAACTGCCCAACACAAGAAATCCCATGATTTTCAATGGCCCTGGTTCACACCTGAGCAGGAAGGCGCCTGAAAAGGTACAGGAGCTTCTTTGGGCAGTTAAAAGCGATTTTCCTCCCCATAGGAAATGCCCACAAACGCATGTTGCACATTTTCATGAGCGATTTTTGCGCGTTTATACGCAGGTTCTTCCATTGCCCACGATGGTTTATGAGCTGCCAATCAAAACGTGCGCGCGTTAAAACGTGCAAATAACCGCATGCTGCTAACGTGCGCGCAAAAACGTTGCTGCCTAGGGGTGAACCGGGGCTTAAACTGTGTAGGTGTGCTTCAATCAAACGGTTGGATCATGTGGATGAAAGAAAGCATAAGTGTACTTGTCAGCTATGGAAAACCAGTACCCTGGCATTTGGTCTTGGTCACATGACTTACTGCTGACCTGTGCCGAAATTGAGTAACTCCAGTGCACATGCACGGGCGTTAGGTCATGCCGTCCCGGCCAGTCAAGAGGCCAAAGACCCGAAGCCCTGAAGAAGACCAGATGAACATGGAAGCGCCTGTGGAGCAAGAGAGTGCTGATGGTAGCGCTGAAGGGGGTCACCTGCAAGGTAAGTCACCCGTAATGTGCTTATATGCTGTGCATACTAGCATAGGAAATACTTCTCTGCGGAGGCCCCCCACACGTTCCCCTGCTGAGACAAACCTATAGCTCTGCAGGCAGCAATGCTCATGCTCCATGCTGAGTGGAATGCTCTAGCTCTGCATTAGCAGGGGCCCAAATGCCTTTTCTCAGGGAGCATAATATTCAAGACTCTGGGGATTTCAGAGCCTCAAAGTCCCACATATATACACACACAGATTGAACTGGATGGACCTGTCCTTTTTTTTTTCTCTCAACCTCAACTATGGAACTATATAAAGGAGCTCCACAAAAACCACTGCTTCCACATGTGCATGCAGCAGAAATTAATTGGCCTCTAATGCTGCCTCTCCCTCTTTCAGTCTACTATGCAATTTGCAGGAGGCTGAGATCAATTGATTCAGGTACTTCCATTTAGTTGCATTTAAAAATATGCTTTATGGTTTGTTTTCTGAATATATTATTGGATTCAATATTGTTTATGTATCCGCCTGAAGTTCAGCTTTTAAAGAAAAAAAAAATATCTTTCAGTATGTGTCCACTATAGATACTGACGGTGCAGCGGAGAAGCTGCCGGGATAATGGTCTGCTTATCTGGCATGCACTTGCTTGACAAACAAGTCTCTCTATCTCTGTATCTTGCTCGCGCTCTCTCTCTCGCTCTCTCTCTCTCGCGCTCTCTCTCTCGCGCTCTCTCTCTCGCGCTCTCTCTCTCGCGCTCTCTCTCTCGCTCTCTCTCTCTCTCGCGCTCTCTCTCTCGCGCTCTCTCTCGCGCTCTCTCTCGCGCTCTCTCTCGCGCTCTCTCTCGCGCTCTCTCTCGCGCTCTCTCTCTCTCGCGCTCTCTCTCTCTCGCGCTCTCTCTCTCTCTCGCTCTCTCTCTCTCGCTCTCTCTCTCTCTCATGCTCTCTCTCGCTCGCGCTCTCTCTCGCTCGCGCTCTCTCTCGCTCGCGCTCTCGCTCGCGCTCTCGCTCGCGCTCTCGCTCGCGCTCTCGCTCGCGCTCTCGCTCGCGCTCTCGCTCGCGCTCTCGCTCGCGCTCTCGCTCGCGCTCTCCCTGCGCTCTCGCTCGCGCTCTCTCTCTCGCGCTCTCTCTCTCTCGCTCTCTCTCTCTCTCATGCTCTCTCTCGCTCGCGCTCTCTCTCGCTCGCGCTCTCGCTCGCGCTCTCGCTCGCTCGCGCTCTCTCTCTCTCGCGCTCGCGCTCTCTCTCTCTCGCGCTCTCTCTCTCTCGCGCTCTCGCTCGCGCTCTCGCTCGCGCTCTCGCTCGCGCTCTCCCTGCGCTCTCGCTCGCGCTCTCTCTCTCGCGCTCTCTCTCTCGCTCGCGCTCTCTCTCTCGCTCGCGCTCTCTCGCTCGCTCGCGCTCTCTCGCTCGCTCGCGCTCTCTCGCTCGCGCTCTCTCTCGCTCGCGCTCTCTCTCGCTCGCGCTCTCTCTCGCTCGCGCTCTCTCTCGCTCGCGCTCTCTCTCGCTCGCGCTCTCTCTCGCTCGCGCTCTCTCTC
>NW_017306273.1:2045265-2061754 GCF_000935625.1 Nanorana parkeri
TCTTCCTTATATTTTAAAGTACTGTGCATACTGTTGGCGCTATATAAATCCTGTTTAATAATAATAAATATATATATTTGTATATATTTATATTTTTATTTATTTTTTCTCGTTTGAAGCAATGGGCGCAATTTTGCAAGTGTGATAAACCGGCTGCATGGTGTTCTAGTTTTCTGGAGGTTAAAGGCATACGCTTTAATAGGATATTTAGGACAGAGTTAACATATGTTTCTAGACGCTGCGATCCAAGGCGATCTCTTGTTTTGTAATTGTGTGAACATGCAGCTATTCTGTTGCTTAGTGACAGACAGTGCAGAGTAACAAATTCCAGTTTGTCCTTTTGTCTTCCATTTTTTTTTTTCCCTTTTTTCTTTTCTTCAGGGGGGGAAATGTCAAGGTTACAGTAAAACAAGTGTCTGACTGATGATGATCCAGCAACAATAGGCAATTATTCCCAAATGAGCTTCACCTTGAAACTGAATGAAGTCCACGTTCTATCGAATATCCTATGAGTCTAGAAAATATGTCCATAATTACAGGCCCGCGCTTTTCCGTAAAGGAAACCTCTGCACGCCTCTATCCCGAGGGTTTAATATTTGTACTCTCCAGCGTTGTTTGAAATTAATTGTCATATTATAGATGCCTTGTACACGCAGTGCATGTGGAAACTGGTACAATGGTAAACGCCGATGTCTGCTAGAGAGCTGGTCAGGATCGGGAAAAATATAGGAACTCTCCACTAAAAAGAAGAAAAAAAATGTAATATTGCTTTTATAGTTGGGAGTCTGGTGTGCAAGTCCGCAGCACCCCCATCTTTTAGATACTTGGGGGTCCCCACTCCTCCTATATTAGTCTAGTCTGTTCTCTACAAAGTAAAATATAAAATCTGTTTGTGATAAGCAGAATCTACAATCTTGGACGGCTATAACTGTGCACATTCATCTATCAGGGAAAGCTGTATGTCCTGCATTCTGTCCCTCGTTTAAAGCAGTGACTTGCCTGCTGCCCTACTGCTGGAATCAAACACAAGGCTGTAAGTAGAAGCATATGAATAGATATTTTGGGTTTTATTTGATATATTTTCAGTAAATTTGTGTTTTAAGCATCCTAAAGACATCAAAGGAGACTTATTGGGAGAGTAAAATGTACTGTTCCAAATACTTTGAGTCGGCGTGTGACACTGCAGGAGTCACACATGGGCTCTGTAGATCGAGAACTGAGTGATCACAAACCACCGATCGCTCAGCTCATGGTCTTCACTCTACACAGAGTAATGACTGTCAGTAACCGGTCCCCACAAGGATTGGCCTCCCCCTTTCCGTTCCTCCAGCGCTCATGGGAGGGACAGACAGGGAAGTGGGCGGGCACAGCTGGCTCTGGCTCTAGAGAAGCAGAGTCAGCTGTCAATCAGGCCATGGGGTGGATCCCAGCAGTATTGTCAGGGCCCTTCCCCGGGCCCGGGCAGTACGGCTTTGCGCTGTCAGCATATAGTGGGCAGTAGTCTGCTACATGCTGAGCTTGGGTCACATGAGCATATTGGTAAATATGTCCTGTGAGCCCAAAAAAAAAGGTTTGGCTATAGTTCTCTTTTAAAGCTTAACTCTAAGTAAATATACAAAAGGAAACCATGAAGGCTGTTATTCAATAACATATTACATGCTTAATTTCTTTTTCTTTTATGGTTAGGACTGAAAACATTTTTTTCCCTTTTAATTAAGGTAAACATGTAATTTTCATAACCGGCATGTGGAAGTTTGGGCTCCTTTTTATCTTGTAGTTTACGGAGCACAGTAGCTCAAGCTACAATTTCCATTCACATGTTAATTACGCATTCTTTTCTTTTGCCTTTTCTTTTTGTTTTCCTTTTTCTCTTTTTCACTTTTTTCTTTCATTATCTTCCTTCCCTCCTTCCAATTCCGCCGGAATCATCCAAAATTTAAGCCGTCTATTGGGGGTTTCAGAGTTTGGTAAAGAAAAGAAAGAAAGACTGTGACTTTGTAACTTTCCAGTACCGTTTACTCTGTTCAAGAACTGTGTGTATACTAAACATATAATGGACCCCGCTGGGAGATTGCAGAACAACGTATATAGACGGAGAAAAATAGGGCAAGCCCCAAATGGCCATGAGAATTGTCCTTGTAATCCTCCAGGGGACAGTGATCCTGTGCAAACTCCTTCATGTTAACTGTGCTGAGGTGGTGTATATGAATGGAGTATGGCTTAGCTGGATAAGCAGTGTCCGCTGTCTGTAGATGTTTAGGTAGCCAAATATTTTAAACAGGATAGTAGTTGCTGTCATTGTTGCTGGATCATTTAGCTTTAGATACCATATTTACAGTTGAGGTCACACTTTTTTAGCATTCATTGATTTTGCCTGAAGAAAATATTGATGATATTCAGGTAAAATATTCCGCTTGTTGATATTTTCATTGTGACCTAATCACCATTCTTGTATTAGAGTTGCATGTTCTCCCAGTTTAGTTTAAGGATACCATCAGATTGTAGTGTAGGGATAAGATCAAGGTTGAATTTTAGGGATATGGGCGGGTTGAAGCTTTAGTTTGGGGCTTAGGTTAAAATAGATGTAAATTCCATTTAAAAAAAAAATGCTTCTTTGCCTCCCCTTTTCGTGCTGCTGATCTCATCCAGCCTCTTTTTTATCCACGTTCCTGTCTGGATGCACGTGCCCCAATTTTTTCGGCAAATAATTACAAAGGACTGACTTCTTGATCGTGACAACGATGGGCCATGTCTGCACTAATGTGTGCTGGCAAGACAACATGTAGTCCCCCTCAGGCTAGGTTCACAAGTAGGCGATACCTCACCGCGCTGTCAGGAGTCACCAAGGTGTGAACTGATCGCGTTGTGGGTGCCATTATTTTCTAATGGCACCGGAGTCGCGCCGGGTGGATCGCGCGGTTTCCCGCCGCAAATCCGCTCGTAATTCTGAACACGAAAACAGCCGCACGTCATGTATCGAAATAAAAAAGGTACATGTACCTTTTTTTCTGCGATTGCCGTGCGGATCTCAATGGGCCCGCGCGGCAATCGCTGCCTGCATTGTACAGGACCGCACATCCCGAGTGTCGTGCGGTGTAGTGCAAATGTGAACCTAGCCTCAGGGGAACATGTAAAGGTAACAACGAAGGAGCACGAGACAGTTGTCACCCCATAACAGGAAGTGGCAGAACAAGGACCTTAATGGCAGGATCACCAAGTGTTATTTAAATGACGGCTGCATATTTACAAAAGTTGAAAACATAAAAAAATGGCACCAACATGTTAAAGCTTGTATATTATTTCAGCAATTGGATTTAGATCTGCTTTAAGGTTCAGTATTGGTCTTAGTGCATTGACCATGGTTTTCAATGACTTTTATGTCTTAGAAGAAGAAGGCAGCTATACCTAGATGAGGATGAGGGGGGGCGTGGGGAGTTTTATGGATATTGGAGTCTTGGGTAAATGGTCGATATAATTAAGACTATTAAAATATATATAGGCCACAATGTTTCCATTAAGCCTTTCTTAAGTAATTACATTCCAATGCAAAAAAAAAAGATTAGAATGAGAAATTAAATTGTTTAAGTAAAGGATAAAAATACTTCCTTTATCTATGCAACCATCTACAGGACACAGCATGTATATATAAAGAGACAGTATTGTCATAAATTTCTCCCATGGTGGCTGTGTGGAGCCAGCCAGTTAGTTTTCACTAAGCATTGCTTAAACATTTACCCCCATGCTGACAAGCTATATAGCTCCGTATCCAATAAACAAAATAACCAATACAGATAATACTTGTGAAAGTGGTTATATTGTTGAGCTCGATGATTAAGCCCTGTAAGGGGTGACACGCATCAGAGGGAGGCACCATTTTGAAGCTGAATCAGTGAAGCACCATGAGGAAAGACTTAACGTGTAACTTTTATATTTCTTTTGTTGGCTTGAAGAAGCCGATGTGGTGTGCACCCAAGACACAGAACTGCTGTGTACTGTCTGGGGCTTTGTAGAGGTGAAGTCTTTCATGGGAGCCCAGGGATTAATGCAGCACATTGCCTATGTGGTAAACCGGTCTTGCTTTGCTGCTCTGCTGTCCTCAGTTTGAATCCCACCAGACACACTACCCCGTTTGCAAGTTCTTCCTGTGCTTGTGCGGTTTCCTCTGGATGCTCTGGCTTACTGCTGTGCTCAAGAAACATACTGGAAACCTAACTGGCCCGATTGCAAATTGGCCCTAGTGTGCATAGGATTGTGAGCTCCTTTTATGCCTCATTCACACTGCCACGCATATACGCGCGCATGTGCGTATTGTACTATATGCAACATATGCAAATACATGGCTCTGTACACATAGCCGCGTATGGAGCCGTATATTTGCGTAGCGCAAAAACAGAATGGACCCAAGATCCGCCCGGGCAGCGTATTTCTGCGCATATACGCGTGTTGGCGTATATGCGCATATATATGCATGCACGTACAGTTCATTAACATTTCTATTACGAATGATGCATTCTGGGATTGCAAATAGTGCTCGTATATACGAGCATTATACGCGCTTATATACGCAATATACAATTTTGCTGTTGTGTGTGAATGAGGCCTTAGAAGATGACTGATGTGAATGGATATGTATTCTTTGCTTTTTTTTTGGGTGGGTGCACTTATAGTTCAGGGAGCTCGTTTCAACATTTTGAAAGTAAACATTGTCTTAAAGTTATACAAAATGTTCTGTAACTAACCCAGATCAGCAATGAAGGTTCCAGAGGGACCTGGCTACAGAGGAATTCTATTCAGTGCCTCCTTGGAAACATTTGGAAAATCCTCTTGAAATACTGACTTTCTGGAAGTCAGGATTTGCTTTAGGCTTCAGGACACCTGCCTGTGATGCATCTGATGCCTAGTATTTTGTGGTCCCTCTATACCCAGCTATACCAAATGGTGGGCTCACTGCACTCTATACACTAGAAGTGGGAGTTCTTTTGAAAGGCTTCGCTGAGACTCAAGCAAATTTTAAATGTAAGATTGCCACCTTATGCCTACTATACAACTCCACATTTAGTCCAAATCTTGGAAGTGGAAAAGTTTAAAGGAGAACTATGAGTTGAGTGATTTCCACTCATCCTCATAGTTAGGCGACCTGTGACAAAGAAGCTGTCACAGGTCGGCTCTATTGATGAGGAAGTGAGCAGAAACATGCCTCTGATCCGCTCACTTCCCGATCCTTTCCCTGCAGTGAGCGGTAAACTTCCGTCACCGCTCCCCGCAAGGATTCCCCCTCTCCGATCCTCCAGCGCGGAGTGGAGGAACAGACGGGGAGGGGGCTGGTACAACTGCCTCCAGATAGGAGGAGCCGGCTGTCACTCGCGCAGCTGGGTGGATCTCGACAGTAATGTCGGCATTCGGACCGGCTGTGGCGCTCTCAGTATATCGCAGGCTATACTGAGCTTTGGGTCACGGGAGGAGGATAGTGTAAGGCCTCCCGTGACCCTAAAGAGAACTATGGGGAAAAACACTTACCCCATAGTTCTCTTTTTGGATTAAGTGTTATGTGCTGGCTTTGGCTAGATTTGGGATGGGGGGAGAGTTGCTGTTGTGGATGTTTTACATCAAAAAGAGGAAAATTCTATTTGAAATATCTGTCTTTTCCTCCTTTAGCAGTTCTTTTCTTCTGCTCTTCTACAGATAAACGTTCCCTAGAAGCGCCTGTGAATTAAGCATAGCGGTTGTGATCCACGGCGAAGGGAAAGTTGTATTGGCCTGAAATGAATGCAACAAAAGAGCGGTCTGCAATTTCATGTGCATGTGTATAGCGAGTTGGAGCTGTGGGTTCTGCACGTTCCTTCTGTGCTTTTCACAGATCCTATGGGAAACACATCATTTTCTCAAGTGTTCTTACTACTTCAGTGGAGAACCATTAAACTGAGCAAGCAGCCTCTCGTCTGATCCCAAATTCCACAGGTGCGGGAGATCTGAATGAACACCGTTCATCACATAGTAATTTTATGGCAACACACTTAACAGATGTTTGTCTTGTCTTTTTGGCAGTAGATGATTTTAAGACTTTTACTGAAGTAGTTTTCTTTTCTTTTAAGTGGAACTCCAGCTCATTTTCTTTCTTTGGATTCCCTCTGCATTAATAAAAGAAAATTCTCACATTTTACTTACCCTCTCCTGGCTGCATTGCTGTTCCGGCTTCATCCTCAATTTAGCACGGCAGTGCTCTTCGGGCAGAATGATAGTTATGTCCTTTGAGTCCAGCCTGTCATTTACATGCCCCTCATGGGGGGGGGTGTATAATCAGTAGTCCAGGACTTTGCGGCACTCCCACGTTGTTATATGAGCTCGTCTCAGTCCTGAAAGAATGCCCCCCCACCCCTGGCACCAGAGGAAGAAGAAGAAGCTGCAGTGATGTCACCAGACCAGCTAGAAGACTACAGGAAAAGTGTGTATTTGGATATATTTTTATGTAAAAAAAAATAGGTATTTGGCGAGGGGTTGTTACATTTTGTACTGCCACTTTAAGGTATAGTCTGGAAGAATGGATGTATTGCCACAGCTCAAGGAACCCCTTAGCAATCTTTGGAGGAACCCTGGTTGAGAATGGCTGGCTTAGCTACCGACTTTACAAAAACTCAACACTTCTGTTTTCAAGTCTCTCATTGAGCAGGTGTATTATAAACTAGTGCATCACTCATTTTGAGCTTGCTCATACAGGGCTTGGCGAACAAATTGCCTGGGAGCTAAGTGGCGTAAAAAATTGGGATTTTAACTGTTTGGGATATATTGAGTGCTTGATTTTTTGAATACTTGTTGTCTCCCTTCCTTTTTAGACCCTTTTTTAGTATTTAAAAACTCTTTTTCCTTTTGTGTCAGTTTTTTTAAACTGTTCCCTTTTTTTTTTCCCCTCAGGTTGCAGTGCTCTTGTTAGGGGGAGGGGTTAATTGAGCTCAGGTGTCTCTCATTGAGCAGGTGTATTATAAACTAGTGCATCACTCATTTTGAGCTTGCTCATACAGGGCTTGGAAACAAAGTGCCTGGAAGCTAAGTGGCGTTAAAAAATTGGCGTTTAAACAATTGAAGTTTAACAAGGGCGGTTGTAACTTCTTCCAGGGCGGTGGTATAAATTAAATTTAGTTTAACAAACAAGTTATTGACCGTACCACTTGTGACGACCGAAATCAAGGCAGAATAATAACACTAAAAATAGTGGGGAACAACAAGGTAGTAAACTTTTGTCCCACAAAAAGAGAGGAATTAAATGTATGTACACCAACGCTAGAAGTCTGGCAAATAAAATAGTGGAGCTTGAAATTAGGTTAATTGAAGAGGACTTCGACATAGTGGGTATAGCGGAAACCTGGCTGGACAGCACGCATGACTGGGCTACTAATATAGAGGGGTATAACCTGTTTAGGAGGGACAGAGGTGGGAGAAGAGGGGGGGGTGTTTGCATTTACGTAAAAAATAATCTATATGTGCATATAAGGGACGATATCACGTCAAATAATGGGGAAGACGTGGAAACTCTATGGCTGGAGCTAGATATGACGGACGCTAGCCGTAAACTTCTCGTGGGTATTTGCTATAAACCTCCAAATATAGGGGAAGAGGGAGAAGTCAATCTTCACTCACAGATAGGAATAGCTGGGAGAGAGGGCAATGTAGTCGTGATGGGTGACTTCAATTACCCAGACATAAATTGGGCCAATGGAACTTCGGGTTCGGCAAAGGCGGGGCGATTTCTAAACATGTTGCGCGACAACTTCATGGACCAGATGGTGGAGACTCCTACCAGAAAAAATGCCATCTTAGATCTAATTGTCACTAATAATGCAGAGTTAATCGAGGATATTGTAATTGGGGAGTCATTGGGTAATAGTGATCACAATGTGATTACTTTTAATATTGAACACAGAAAAGGGAAGTGTACTGGAAGGACTAGAACCCTAAACTTCAGAAGGGCCAACTTTGAGAAGCTGCGCAACCTAGTGGGGGAAATAAAATGGGAAAACTTATTTCAAAACCTAAACACAGACCAGATGTGGGATTGTTTTAAAAACACAGTACATACTGCTACTTCAAAGTGTATACCTTTAGGGAGCAAAAATAAAAGATCAAAGACTAAACCAATATGGTTTAATAAAACTGTAAAACAACACGTCAAGGACAAGAGAGCGACATTTATAAAATATAAGACGGAAGGGACGGCATTGGCGTTCCTTAACTACAAAGAATGTAACAAAAAATGCAAACTAGAAATCCGGGCAGCTAAAACTGAGTGCGAAAAGCATATCGCCGCAGATAGTAAAAAGAACCCCAAAACATTTTACCAATATATTAACAGTAAAAAGGTGAGAAAGGAGCAGATAGGCCCAATAAAGGATGGAAGCGGGAAGCTAGTCACAAACGACAAGGAGAGGGCCGAGGCGCTGAACGCTTTTTTCTCCTCAGTATACACTCGGGAGGGAAACGGGTTTGACACACATGATAAAACTCCCAGTTTAACTCAAAATATACCCCAGTGGTTGACAGAAACCGGGATACAACAAAGACTTAAAATGCTCAATGCAAACAAAGCAGTGGGTCCGGATAACCTGCACCCCAAGGTACTTAAGGAATTAAGCCAGGTTATAACTAGACCATTAATCCTCATTTTTAAGGACTCCTTAATGACTGGTAGGATCCCCAGTGATTGGCGGAGGGCTACGGTAGTCCCAATATTCAAAAAGGGGGCAAGGTGCCAACCTGGGAACTATAGGCCGGTCAGTCTAACATCGGTAGTTTGTAAAATGCTAGAGGGCATAATAAAGGATTATCTGGTAGAATTTGTTCAGGAAAACGGGATAGTTAATGACAATCAGCACGGGTTCAGGAAAGACCGTTCCTGCCTAACTAACTTGCTAACTTTTTATGAGGGGGTAAGTAGAGATATGGACGGAGGTAAGCCGGTGGATGTGGTATATCTGGATTTCTCAAAGGCTTTTGATACGGTACCACACAAACGCTTGCTACACAAGCTGAGGGCTATGGGCATAGATGAGGTGGTGTGTACGTGGATAGAGAACTGGCTACGGGAACGTGTCCAGAGGGTATCTGTAAATGGCACCTTTTCAGACTGGGCTAGTGTAATGAGCGGTGTGCCTCAGGGTTCTGTGCTGGGTCCCATATTGTTCAACTTATTTATTAATGACATCGGGGAGGGTGTTAACAGCGATATTTCCGTGTTTGCGGATGACACCAAAATAGGGAGGGTAATAGACACGGACTTAGACACTATAACATTACAGGAGGACCTGGATAAAATAGGGGAGTGGGCATTAATGTGGCAGATGAGGTTTAATGTCGATAAATGCAAAGTAATGCACTTTGGAATTAAAAATAAACAAATGGGTTATACAATTATGGGTATGCCGCTGGGGAAGTCAGAAATGGAGAAGGATTTGGGGGTCATTGTAGACCACAAACTGAAAGGTAGTTTGCAGTGCCAGGCTGCTGTAAACAAAGCTAGCAGGGTCTTGTCCTGTATTAAAAAGGGGATGTATTGCAGAGACAAGTCTATAATTTTGCCACTTTATAGATCATTGGTTCGACCTCATCTGGAGTACGCGGTCCAGTTCTGGTCACCAGTACTAAGAAAAGATGTCCTTGAGTTGGAAAAAGTCCAGCGAAGGGCAACCAAACTAATTAGGGGTATGGAGGACCAGAGCTACGAGACGAGGCTACTAAATTTAAACATGTTCACATTAGAGGTGAGGAGATTAAGGGGGGATATGATTACCATGTACAAAATGTTTAATGGTGGTAGCAACATTAGCGATAAACTGTTTAAAATTAACTCTGTTACAAAAACTAGAGGCCATCACCTAAAATTGGTGGAAAAAAAATTCCAGCACAAGGGGCGAAAGGGGTTCTTCACAGTAAGATCAGTTAGGGTCTGGAACTCACTGCCACAGGCGGTGATTTCAGCAAATAATGTGGAATTGTTCAAGAAACTTTTGGACGATTTCTTAAGGGACCGTAATATACAGGGGTACGGGTACTCCTAGAATGAGATCCTAATAGGTTGGACTTGATGGACTAATGTCTTTATTCAACCTCAAATACTATGTAACTATAATAACCATTCAACAGATTAGGCACGTTTTGCAGAGAGGAGTACCTTCGAAACAGCAAATAAAGATGATGAAGTTACGACTATATTTACATATGGTGAATCTTTTCATTTCACACACATGTTTAATGTAGTATTCAAGGCTGGGCGTTTTTTCACCTTAATGCATTCTCTGCATTAAGGTAAAAAAAAAAAACGGCCAGTACCTTTCCGACTCCCCTGTCCCCCCCACACTTGTTGCCGCTGCCAGTTCCCCGTCCCTCCCACGCTTAACTGTTGCCGCCGGTCCCTCAGCGATCCCGTCCCAAACGTCCTGGTTGCGGGGAAGGAGATTGAGGGCAAAGGAGCCGTAGGCTCCTTCTGCCGTCAATCAACCTGTGGGGAGTGGCCTGCCACAGGGCTCTGTGTGCCTATGGACGCACACAGCTACTGCCGTGAACGAACATGCACAGGTGCCTCCACAGAAGCCGCTTAGCAGCTGGTGGTACCCATGCAGGGGGCAAGGGGAGAGAGGATGCGGGGAACCACTAGAAAACAAGGAATTGAGAAATAAAAAATTTAAAAAACACACAAAGATCTGCAATAAAGAAGGCCTCCCAGTAATTAAAAAAAAAAAGCTAAAGCTTTAATATAACTAACATCTGAGATAGAATAGTGCTTATAGAAAGTTGTTATATCTCAGTGGTTGGGTCATTATGCCAGTTTTTACCTGCAGATGGTGTTTGTGAGGTGGTGGTGGCCAGTCCAATTTTGACAAGATGTGGCCACAAGTGTTCCCTTAACCTACTCAATGCTTCCGCTCTTTCAGGTTGTAAAGGATGTACACCCCATTTTTCTCTCTACAGTTTTTGCTCTATGAAGCTATCTATATGCTTGATTTCGCTCCGGCATTTATTTTACCTTTCAACTGGCAGGAAAAGAAAAAAAGAGGCGGCCAGTAATGTATGCTCCGTGCTGTATTTCTCTCTTAAAGGTGGTACAAGTTGCTCATAAAACTAGGCAGAGACTGGAATATGTAAGTACATGATACCACTGGGGCAGTCAAACGACCGCCTCGCTGCTTCATTAGTGACATCAGGCCTGCATCCCCAGCAAGCAAAAACGAAGCTTCCAACGTGAAATATATGAGATCTGTCAAACTGAAGATCAGAAATCGCCTTTGCCGAAGAACAAAAATCTCTTCTAGGTTGTAAGTCTTAATTTTTATCCCCGGCCTATAAATAAGGGCCTGATTAAACAGTAAAAAAAAAACGAACTAATGTTTTCTTGGATTGCCTATCGGGCGTTCGCTTTTTTTACTTCCTAAATATCGATTCCCGCGTCCAAACCCTCTTATTTAGTAAATCTACGAGAGAGACTTGCCGTAAAGATGTGTATTTGTGGCAAAGAACTCAAAGATTCAGGTCTAGTGGAAGCACGAGATGTGGTTTTATTGTCTACTAACGTTACAGGTCATAAATAAGCCCCAACCTCTTCATCCCTGACTTCGGATACTGTCCTCTGGTGCGTGTTTTGCCATCTCCAGTCAATAATCCATGAAAGAAAGGCGTCTGGTGGTATAAATAACCCATGGATCCAATTCTACCATTATTATTTTGAAAGTTAATTTGCAGTGAGAGTCCATTATTCAAGGATTTTGTTTTCCCTTTTTTTCTTCTCCCCTCCTTTATTGGAAATGAATGTAATAAGTTGGCAGAGCGGCAGACTTACAGGAGGAGAATGAATTGCTGTCCTTGCTTTTCGCTTGCTGCTTTATAAATAATCACTTGATTATGATTCATAGCAATGACAACTGTTAATCAGCACCAGGTTAATAGAGATTGGTATCTTTAAATGGAACTGCCAGGCTCGCTACTAGAAAACCCCTTGAACTTTTTTTCGAAGTGCTTTCTGCCTCATCAGCTTGTGTAAAGTACCTGCGGTGGCTAGGGGAGGTTTATTAGGCGGCAATGACTGGCTTATTAGTAGCTCTTTTGTTGCGTTAAGGGGGCTTTTCAAACAAAGATTAAAATGGGGTAGTCCACCATTAGCAGGTTTTTTTTATTTTTCAGTTGTTGGCTGGGGTTTGTTCAGCTGTAAAGAGAACCAGTCTCAATTGGACCTATGCAAGAATCTGGTTAAAAGAAAACTCCACTTTGGTTTTGCTACTGAAACCATTGTGTAGTTCAAAGTAAACCTATGCTTTTTCCCTCAAAGCAATTGGTTCGCCTATTTTGATGATCCCCCATTGCTTACACTCATCTCCACTTAGCTTTCCCTGTGGCTCTATTTGCTGCCAGAGTATAAATATTCCGGACAGGCTTGGAAATTCTAATGGGCTTCTTGTATTTTTCCTGGCAGTATGAGTGAGGGTAGAGAAGGTATAAGCAGAAAGGGGATTGGCAGTAGGGAGAAGTGACGGTTGAATTCTGGAGAGATTAGTACAGAGTGGTTTGGGAGCCTGGATTTCCACAGACTCTATGAATTTTCCATTTGGCCATAGAATTTTGGCCAGTTGTTGAACCTTTCCGAAATGTGCACTGTGGGTGCCTCTGTCGGAAGCCTTTCGGACGGTATGCTGATCGAAGGAGCTGGTCAGAAGATCTTCGAATGACCAGAGATGGAAGCCAATAAGCTATCAACTCTGTTTTGGTATACAATGCAAACAGTGGGAGATTCCTCGCTCAACGCTCCTAAGTGTTGATAGAAACATGGACTGCCGGTTGAATGAAGAAATATTAGTGTATGGCCAGCTTTAGACTGCTGAAATGAGCATTTCAGGACTGCACCGACCCTTACACCCAGCCATGAGTTTGAGGGAATTACCCAAATGGCCTGTCTCTGTACCAACAGAACTGAAATGGTAAGAACCTGCAATACGTTGTCCAGCAAAAATGGAGGCTCAAGACCTATATTTGCGCCTTGTTTATCTTCACTTTAAGGATGCTTCTTAACCTGAGAGTTGTAACTGAAAGGCCCTCTGAGCGCTGACATTTCCTGTCCTGTCAACTGCCTGTCCTTATGGCGATAATGGATGCTGTCTCCCGACTTTTTAGTGGACATAGCCATATCAAGTAACAGAGCTCTGTATTTAAAAGAGAATTATGGGGAAAGTGAAACACACTCAGCCCCATAATTAGAGGCGACGTGCGACATAGTAAACGTCCGATGCAGACCTGATTGCGCTGTCCTGCACAATGCAGACGGTGATTGCCGCACAGCCCCATTGATTTCAATGGGGTGACATCAGCGCTGCAATCGCAGGAAAAAAAGTACATGTTCGGCTGCATGGGCGGAATACTGCGCGATCCGCCCGGCGCGACTGGGGTGCCATTAGAAAATGAAAGAAAGGCGATTTAGAAAATAATGGCACCCACACCGCAAACGCCTGTGCTTGGCGACGCAATCTGCACGTTATCGTGCATGAGTGACACGCGGTCAGGAGTCGCCTTGGTGTGCACCGGCCCTAAAGAGGACTATGGGAAAAGATGGTTGGGCCATAGTTCTTTTATAGCAGATTTAATTAATAACCCCCCCCTCCCCCCCCAATCCCTGTTCTTGAAGTGTGCCTTTTGGATCATATGTTACTGTTCTGCAGACATGAAAATAGCAGCTGGTACGGATGTGCAGTATCTTAATATGCTCATCTGTTTGAGGGACGGAGTGATGGCAGACCTTTAAATCAGTTTCAGGTCCGAATCTAATTCACCTGTTGGTGAATTAGATTCGGCGTTTGTAGCTCCCACAGTGACGCATGGGAGCAGGCAAAAGCACCAGTATTATAGCTGCAAATCAAAGTGGAGATATAAGTAGCTAAAGAATTAATGTGCGCCTGGACAATCATTTTGCCACATATAAATCTAAACTGCTTATGTGTTAACAGTACTGGTTAATTACCTGGATTATCCTCCAGGGGCCATTACTTGAGCTGGTGAAAAAAAACAAAAAAACTTTAATAATAAGCCTTGCATGCGTCTAAACTGATCACATGACATAATGTCGGCGCCATTACAGAAACACTGTGGTTATAGCAAAACACAAATGGAAGTTTTCATAGTGACTCCCTTAGCGCTGCAAAAGCTAATCGGTTAAATTGATAATAGATTGTGAGAATAGTTGGCAACTATTCTCATTATCAGTTAGGGGGGGGTCAGATATTTTTAATGCAACCAATCGATTAGTTGAAAAAATTATCGGGCAACTAATCGATAATGAAAATAAGCATCAGCTGCAGCCCTAGACTCCCTCTCTTATTACTGTCAGTGGAGGGTGCAGTACAGTTAGCATGACTCCCTCTGATGTTAAAGTGAACCTGGCATGCCTGCCACAGTGCAAAAACCAACATTGGCTTCAGAACCTAAGGCGACTTTGTTCAGAGAATGAAATTGCTCTGAATTTAGTAACTGTAGAAATTTAGAATTTTTGAATTTGTCCATTCAGGATGAACTGACGGGTTCCCTTGTTTGGCCGCCCATTCTCCCCAACACACTAATATTGGACTTTGCCATGTTAACCCGTCTCCATTCATCTGCAGGAGCGTGAAGACGTACTCGGTATATATGATTGTGAACCCCTGTCTGATCCTCCAGTGCTGACTGGCGGAACGGACGGGGAGGGGGCGGGTACAGCTGGCTCTGCCTCTAGATAGATTGTCCGGATACGTTCCGGCTGCGGCGTCTCAGTATACCGCGAGCTGTAGCACGCAGTATACTGAGCTTTAGGTGACGGGAGGACGCTAGTTTGTGTCCTCCCGTTACCCTTAGGAGAACTATCGGGAAAAGCCCTAACCCCATAGTTCTCCTTTTAACATAAAGGGCCTTTTCAGCCATAAATAATAAATGATAATGATTTCAATACAAATAGTTGTTTAAAAAATACACCTTTTGCTCTTTCCCTATTTGTACAGATGCTGTTGGTATTTGTAATGTATGCCTTTTTCCCCCCTTGCACTTGGTTTTGTGTCATAAGATCACAGAGATTTATTTAAACCGGAAGCCCAAGAGGCCTGCAGAACTCAGAAAATGGAAAAACTGTATAATTACAGAAAAATGTTCTCTTTTAAAACTGATCCTCTAAACCGGAGGATCAGCCGAGCATCAAAAGGCACAAAACGTCTATTAACGAGGCCGGCAATTGTGTTCTGGACAACAATGGCTGCAGCTAAGGTGGTTGATACCTACTGAAGCGATGACATCTCCTGAGCCTAAACCTGGGGGGATGTATAATATTTTCAATGACTTGGATATAAATGTTAGAGAACCGCTTGATGTAAATGGAAATACCAATGTGCGTTTGTGTCATGTGCAAGGGAACCTAAAGCAGTACTAAACTGCAAGACTGAACAATTTGGGGTTCAGGAGCTTTTTGTCATAATGTGCTAGTATGCACACGGGTGTCACCCGCTCTGTATGTCATTACGTATGCATGTGACATCATTAAGCACGTGCGTAATGACATCACGTGCACTTCACTGCCGGCAGTCAACTTGGTGATAGACACCGGCAAAGAGAGCCGGCATACCTTATCCTGCTGGATAAGGTATGCCCCCTGATCCCCTTCTCTGTCCTGCACCTGTCAGTCATTTTAGTGTCACCCCCTCTGATGGTATCACCCGGTGCAGGTCGCACCCCCCTTGTGATGCCACTGGATATGCACAGCATAGTTGCACATTATGGTAGATTATTATGGTATGATAGCAAAGCAATCCTCTCCAGTGCTATGATGTCCATCGTCTGGGCCCTAATGACATGACTCCACCCAGGATAGCATATTTTTAATTATTTTGAAATGTTTATTCCTTCTTCTCACAGGCTGTCATAGCAAATCACAGGCTATCGGCGTGATCATGTGATCAGGAGCCAGTCCTCCGGGCTCCCGATCGTTAGTAGGAGACCTGGAGCTGTTAACAGATTGGTCTCCATGCTGGGGGCACGCTTCCAGTACAAAGGCCAGTGTGCATATATGACGCGCCTGGGAGAAATACCCACTTTCTTGACTCTGCATATGTGCGATGTGGTCGGAAAGGAGTTGTTAATTAAATTCACAACAGAGACTCTGAAATCTCAGGTGATCTCCCCTTATTTCCTCTGACAGTCTCCCAGCCTGCAAATGTAATCCGGGTGCTAACCAGAAAAGTGTGCAACCATCTTCAGAGTCTGTTGCGATCTTTGAAGATGAATTACTCAACTGTACATCCAACTACCGAGGTTATTTTCAAGCTGCCTTACTGCTTGCTATAGTTTAAGACAGGGTAAAATCATCTCTACTTTCCCTTTAAGCTTTAAAGAGGAACTAAAGTCTTGATGTGTGTGTGTGTGTGTGTTTGTAGATGGATAGGTAGGTAGATATATAGATATACTGTATATAGATATATATTATGAATTTGGAGAATATTGGGGG
>NW_017306273.1:2062067-2084376 GCF_000935625.1 Nanorana parkeri
TAACAGAGCCCTCTTCTTTGTAAATCTGCGCACTATGCTGCCTTTTATTACCTTAACTGTCTCGATGTCCGTTTGACAGCCATACAGAACTCTTCAAATCAGGATTTTAATGACTGGTCCACTTTCATAACTAAATATAATCTTACAATAATCATGTTTTAATGCCTACTTTACTTTTGCTGGAGATGCCTTAAAGCTGAAGTCTGGGTATAGAAAGTTTAATTTACATATATTCCACAATAGACACACAGAATATAAAAGGGGGGTGGAGGCAAGACCAGTCACCCTGCACAAGGAGAGAGAGCAGCAGTGAGCGATCTTTATTACAGGAGGGGGCGGAGACCAGTCACTCTGCACAAGGACAGAGAGCAGCAGTGACCGTTTTTTTATTACAGGAAGGGGTGGAGACAAGACCAGTCACCCTGCGCAAAGAGAGAGAGTGCGGTAGTGACCGGTCTTTATTACAGGAGGGGTCAGAGACAAGACCAGTCACCCTGCACAGAGACAGAGCAGCAGTGACCGGTCTTTATTACAGGAATGGGCGGAGACCAGACCAGTCACCCTGCACAAGAAGAGAGAGAGCAACAGTAAGCGGTCTTTATAACAGGAAGCTCCAAGTGTCACGCTGGATTACTACACAGATCTGGAAGAAATACACAAAGCTCACCAAGATTCAAGAAGAATACACATGACTCTTGTATGAGGATAATATTTGCTTATCCGGGAGTTCAGCTTTATGCCCATAACAAACCTACGCTGCAATGGATTGACAAACTCCGGTGCCAGAAAACCCACGCGCCAGAACGTATGTGCGGAATACATCGCTGCACGGGAAAGTTATTGGCAAATTAGATCTAAACCTTTCTTGGCTGTGAACCTCTAATCTAATTACATAGCCACAGCTGGAAGTGTCCTTGACTACGGTCCTGACATTTCTTGCCACACTAGAAGAAAAAAGAAAAATCCTCAGCCGTCGCTCTGAAGTTCTTTTTCACCCGATCTCTCCTACTCTTCTCCAAAACACGTCGGCAGCCTCTGACAAGAGGGGGAAAAAAATAACACTCTTCAAAGTGCAATTATAGTTAAAACCTATCATACATATCGTTTTATTCTCTTCTCCTCGAGTGTTTATGTTTGCTAGCGAGTTAAAATAACTATTCTACTCCGAACATTAAAGTGACTGAAGAGGTGCCCTTTGCTTAAGAAACAATTTTACACGTGTAGTTTGCAATTGATGACAAGTTTTAACGTCGGCAGTAACTTATCCGCCGTTCACGTCTGTGAGACGCTCAGCCGGGTATGCATAGGCCAGTAATCACCGCAATCCGAGTCCTTTTTTTTATTTCCAAATGAGACTTTTCTTCTTTTCTGAAAGTAAAATGTTACCTGCGATGACTTGTCAGACAGATGTGAGGGATTTATATATCTGAACAGAGGAAATATTTGCTATAGACTTATGTCAACAGTGTCTCAGTGCCCAGGCATGACAGGTGGGTTGAGGGTTTTTTTTTTCTGGTAGGCTGTTTGCTAAAGGCCTCCGTTATATTGGCTTTTAAATCTGCTTTTTTGGATTCGGCGTAGACCTTACTGTGTCGGAGATTAACACATCTTTCACCAAGATTTTATTTAGGGATTTGCTCATAAAAAGCTGTCTGGTAAAGGCCAGTACTTAAAATGACTCTATCCAGACATTACTCGAATTTTAAAGCCCATTTCCACCTTTGCAGAGGTATTTAAAATTAAAAAAAAAAAAGTATTCCAGCAATGTATACTGAGTGTACATGAAGCAGGCATATGCTGTTGCTGTATATGAACACAGAAAAGTACTTTTTGTTTTTGTCCTTCATGGCTCTTTTGAAATGGCGCCTTTATGCTCTGCAAGCAGTCTGTGTAAATTAAAGCCCATTTCCACCTTTGCAGAGGTAGTTTAAAAAAAAAAAATATGCCAGCAATGTATACATAGTATATACTAGGGTTGCCACCAAGTACAGTACTTGGTACAAGTACCGATACTTTTGAGCAATCCAGTGAATGAGAGGGACAGGTCGGGGACAGTCATAGTTGGGAGGAAATTCGCCTGTCAGTTATTATTATTATACAGGATTTCTATAGCGCCAACAGTTTGCGCAGCGATTTACAATATAACGAAGACATTACAATCACAAGACAATTCAAGACAAGATGGTAAGGAGGGCCCTGCCCCTGAGAGCTTACAATCTAAAAGGGAGGGGGAAGTGATACATGAGGAGGTAGCTGTGTGGGGATGAATTGTTTGAGAATGTGATAGTTCAGTGGTTAGGTTGAGGTGTGATAGGCTTCCCTGCAGAGATGAGTCTTTAGGGATCGCCTAAAGGCAGTCAAGGTGGGAGATAGACGGACTGGTTGGGGTAAAGAGTTCCAGAGGATGGGCGAGACTCTAGAGAAGTCCTGGAGGCGAGCATGGAACAAGTTGACAAGAGAGCTGGAAAGCAGGAGGTCTCGGGAGGAGCGTTTAGGCCACATTCACACACAACGCGAGCAAGATTGTATATTGCGTATATACGAGCGTATGTGCGTATATGCGTGCACTATTTGCATTCCGAGAATGCATCACTCCTAATAGAAATTTTAATGAACTGTACGCACGTACGGTTACGTGTACCAAGATGCGCTGCCCGGACACATCTCGGTTCCATTCTGTTTTTGCACATGTTTACGCTACGCAAATATACGGCTCCATACGCGGCTATGTGTATGGAGCCATTAATTTGCATATGGTACAATACGCGCGGCAGTGTGAATGAGGCCTTAGGGTGATACTTTGAGACGAGGTTTGAGATGTATCCGGGGGCAGAGTTGTGGATGGCTTTAGAAGTGATTGTTAATAAGTTGTCAGTTGTAATTCATTAAACCCCGGGGCCACCCCATTGTCATTATGCAAATCTTCTGACATTGGCATCATTCCAAAAAGCGTGCATGCCCTCATTTAGTGGCCCCTGCTGTGCCAGGAGCTGTATCAGAATGAGAAAAGAACCAGCCTATCCTGTATCCGATGACAGGTCCACTTTAAATGTGCAGCACATTCCTGTTGCGTCGTGGCCTTTTTTTTCCTCCTTCCTTTTACTGCCACTTGTTTTAGACGAGACTTTTTATTCACAGAAATACTTCTGTCTGCTCCCTGCTGTGCGGCTGAATCCCAAGCAGCATTATCATTCCCTCTTCTCCTCTTCTGGCAAATATTATACACCACATCACCTGCCAAGTGGTGAACTGCTGTAATATTTTACTAGGTGCCGCTCAAGATCCTTTCAGCAGAAGGCTGTCACCGATGAGATTATGTTAGCGGCTCAGCAGGTTCGGTGTGATCTCGTACACACACAGTTAACGGATTGAATAGAAGCTATTGATGTGCTGAATCAAGAACTGACACCCCGGCACTTCTCTGCTCTGTGAGCGGAGTGTCAATAGAGTGAATCTTTTCCTGCTAAAGCGTCCATGTTTTCTGTTCTCCGGGATAATCTTCAACCTCCTGGCTGCCTAAAAAGCATGGTCACGTGACACTCCAGTCGTGGGCCCTCTCGTCTATTGTTTACAATTGGCGGGGTCCTTTTTTGGTTGTCCACGTCACTGCCTATTGGCTGTCCAGGAGCGGGGTCCTCTCAGGATCCAGAAGGGGAGTGAGGTCAGTGCAAGGGGACTATCAGGGACTAGCCGTTAGGTGTCCCCCCACACCCAGGAACCGCACTGGTGATTGGCCCAGGTGGCAGACCTTGAGTATACCTGGCTTCTAAACCTTGCAGGATGGGTTACAGGGGGGTAGGTTGGGTAGGTTGGGGGTTCATATGCAAATGAAGGCATTGTCTGAGGTAGTTCTGCGATCTCTGGGAAAACATGTAACAAATTCTGTTTATACGTTCGCTTTGAATGTATCTAAATGTTTTTTTATTTATTATTGTCTTTTATTTTTTTTACTGTGTTATTGTTAAATATGTATTTTGCACATTCAGTAGGTTGGCAGCGACACACTGTAAGTATTGCTAGGTGCGCCTGTTAAAGTTGAAGTTTAATCTGCCTTCTCTTGTTCACCCCCCTTCCTCATCAACGTGCTAATTATATAAATACTTAAATCCTTTTCTGTTTTCATTATGTACCCTTATCTTAGACTCTGTGCTTCTCTATGCAATGCAGGCAGATCATGACTAGTGGGAAGGGCTGTTCATGGCTTCCTTAAAACAGAAAGCTATGGCAATGCTCTCTTGTAATGATTCGCCGTCATAACTGAAATCCTGCGAATGAAAGAGGTGGGTCAGTGATAGGCTGGCAAGGAATAGACTAGATCCTTGGTTCTCAACTGGTGGGTCCTGACCCAAAAGGGGGGCGCGACCCCGTGTACAGTGGGTCACCACATGCCTTCCACTTTTCTAGGTGAGAGGCTCCTCAGCCTCCCCCTAGTGCGGCATTGTCATTTCTCATGCCAAGCAGCCATTCAAAATATGCTGTCTGACGCCATGTGTCAGCTTGAGGTGGGATGGGTTGGAACTATGGCCACAAGGGAGCTCCATCCATATGTGCATTGCTTACAGCTCCCTCACTTGTCCTGTAGAGGTGCCTGGACCAGAGTGACATCATCACATTCTGGCTCCTGGCCCCTCTTACTGGGTACTCAAGGGAGCTGTACACATATGGATGGAGCTCCATCACAGCAAAGCTGCCCACACTGGACCCAGGCTGAGGATCTTACCACAGTTCTCATAAGATAGGGAGACTGGGTGGACCTTTAAAAAAATTATTTTAAAAACATTTTGGAGTGCGTGAGATTGTGTCTGTGGTTGTGTATGTATGTATGCATGTCAGTGTTTTTGAGGGCCTGTTCACACTAGTACAGTGCGTTAATCGCATAGTACCGTGAGATTAACGCACTGTACCACGCAATCGCACCTACCGTGCATTCTGGTGTGGGAGGTGTGTTGCATTGCCACTCATTTTTAAGGTACCCCAAGCGCACCTCCCACCCACAGTTTGTACACCCGTGCCGGAACACGCTGTAATCTAATGCCGTGCGTTCCATTGCAGGGTGACTTGGGTCGCGACTTAATCACACACGACAAATTTGGGTCCTGAGGTTACACAGGTTGTGAAATTGGACTAGATGATGCTGGATGTCCTCCAGCCAGGAAATGAGGCGGGCTCTCTCTCTGACTTGCTGCAGCTTCTAATGCAGGGGTAGCAAACCTCCGGCTGTGGGGGAACTACAAATCCTGTGAGGCATTGCAAGATTCTCACAGCCACAGACATGACTCTCGAAGAGAGATGCATCATGGGATTTGTAGTTTCACCACAGCTGGAGGGCTGTAGGTTTGCTACCCCAGTTCTAATGCATATGGTGAGAAGGTCACAGTGTGCAGTGATAGAGCCGTTTCAGGAGAGGAGCCGGTACAACTGTGCAAGACTGAAGGGAACGCCGGAGCTCCGCTTTAAGTAGGATGTGAAACGACAGCAGTGCAGGAAAATGTACTTGAAACAGGAAATCTCAGATAACGAATTATTCTCCTATTAGGTGTGTTTTGTAAAGGAGAATAAAGGCATGAATAATAAATAGCCGGCTATAATACATATGGGTGAACTCCAAAGTGGGGCGCTGGTCAGATAAAGTGCTGGCACTGTCACTATGCCCTCGCAGTTCACTGGTTGTAAATCCATCACCCAGAGATGTTTGAAAACCCTCGACAACAATATTTCACTCTTGCTGACCCTTTTAATGAAGCAGATTGCAGAAGCGACCGTGCTTTTATTTTGTGCCCTCATTCGGCACATCTAGCGGAGGACTATTTATCTGCTCATTTTGTTCCTATCTTGGTCACATACTAGGCGGTAGACAGGCCAGTTTGTCTCTTCCTTCCTCGTTTGCCAACTCTGATGCCAGACCATCTAATTAAATCTTCCAGCGCTGTCTCAACGTGCAAACGTGTTGGCAGCGAGCTGCCGTCTGAACAATCTGACTGCTCAGATAGCGGCTGTTCGCCGAATTGCGCTGGTCACTTATTGTTTCTAGCCGAACTTTATGAATAGAGCAGTTAAAGCTTTGGGCGGTGAGGTTTTGTTTTTTTATCTTAAAGAAGCTCGATTGTGTTACGGAGGTGGTTTTATAAAGTTGTTATTCTGGGGGGTGACACATTATGGCGGGATGCTTCTCTGCTTTATTATATCCCTTTGTTACTGAAGTCTGCAGAGGAAGTGAGAGTTTATCAGCAGCTTAAAGTGACACTAAACTCAGGTGTTAAATCTTAATACATAGCACCCTAACTATTAATAAAAATGTATCTTATTTGTGTATCACTCGGTTGTAGGCCCTCAAATCATCTCTGAATTGGTGATGACACTGTCCTTCCTTCTGGAGGGGGGCTACTTTTGTTCCCCATGTTCTCTATGTGTGTTGTAAAGTAGTCACCGCTCCAAGCTCACTCCTGTGATGGACTACAATCTCAATACAAATCGATAAACTAAACATGAGATTGTAGTCCATCACGGGAGTGAGCTCGGAGCGGTGACTACTTTACAAAACACACCGGGACCATGGGGAAAAAAAGTATCCCAATATTTAGGGTACTTGAATGCAGTGTTGTTTAAATTCTGAATTTTTTGTGTCACTTTAAAGACCGGGAGACTTGCATACAGCTTTTCATTGCATAAGATTAAAAATAACATTTAGGACTACACGGTGCAGTTTTTGACGTGTTCTGGGCTTTCAGGTGCAGCCCAGCGCATCGCATTTGCATGAATTTTGGTGTGTTCCAGACCAGAAAAAAATAGTGCATGCAGCATTTTGTTTTCCTGCACCGGAACGGATTGCACTGGTGGGAACAGAGCCCAAAGATGTCATAGGAATACATTGGGATGCATTTCAGGTGCGGACAAAAACGTTCTGGTCCGGACATGGTGTGAGCAAGCACTAATGTGAAAAACGCAGTAAAGCCAACAAAAGTGCCGAATTGTGTGTCAAACACATTTAGGCCTTGTTCACACCAAGCGCGTTCCAGGAGCAGAGCAGTTACAGACTGGAGTAAAACTGCGTCCAATGTATTCCAATGGTATTTTTAGCTCCAGTTCAAATCGCAGCGTTCCGTTCCAGAGCAGATAAAAGAAACTGCAGCAGGCCCTATTTTACCTGCTCTGGAACGCATGCAAACGCCCTGGAACGCACTGAAAGCCCATTTTAAACTTAAAAAAATAAAAAACTATTCTTACCAAAAATGGCCCGGAACGCATCAAAAACGCGGCACAACCCACTGCACTGCATGTGCAGAAACTCATGCAGATCTGCTCTGCATTTGGCGTGAACAAGGCCTTATAGTCGGAGCTCACCTAAGCGACCTTGAAGGACATTGTTTTTGTGACATCTTTTTGGAGTTAATTGGCCAGTTTAGATGCAAAATTGGAAAATTCAAGGCGGAGGCAGCCATAGGCTTTGAGATGCATGGATCTGTGTAGTTCATGTTATGATTGGGGTTTGAGGCTCATTGGGATGTGACTGGTTATAGAATGTTGGTGCCACGTATTTTGTATAGCATAACATTAACAAACAACTGTACCACTGAGCTAAAAGTATGTTTGCTCCTCATGTCAGGTGGATATAGTTCCAGCTGAACTAAATTTATCCCGTATAGTACATGTCTTTAGTGAAGAGCCTGCGGGCGAGGAAGGTTCATGAGGGCAGCAGAATTAATGGTGCAGTATTTACTTCCTTTTTTTAATAAGGCATCCATTTAGATTCCTGCCAGTCATTTGTGAGAGAGCGCGGACTTTTAAAGGGATGCTGGGAAAATCTTATTTCAGATAGTAAAATCTCTGTGTCTGAAAATAGCCGTGTTTGTCAATCACTGGAACGTTTAATCAAGGTCGCCCCTGATGATCTCGGCACAACCCTGGGAACATGAGGTGAAAGGTGAAACTGTACATTTTGCAAATTTGCTGGATTTGAATGGATGTTGAAGTTAAGGAGGGGAATTTATCTAAACTGGAGCAGTTGCCAATGGCGGGAGAAAAACTATTAATAATTAATGAAATAAGTCATAATAGTACCTGGTGATCCTGCCATAGGGGGGATTGTTCAGTCACTTCCTGTTATAGAGTTTCAATCTATAGCGCTTCCTGTTAGTGAAAATACTCTGAGAGGAATTGATCAAAACCGGAGCAGACAAAATCTCAGCACATGGCAACTAATCAGCTTCTCCCATCAGTTTGTTCCGTTAAGATTTGAAAATGAAAGAGAGAAGCTGATTGGTTGCCATGCACAACTGCCCCAAATTTTGTCTGCTCCAGTTTTGATAAATTCGCCTCAAGGTATTTTAAAAGGAAAGGGCTCCTGTTTGTTGATAGGCTTATGATTTCCAGAAATAGAAGGCCGTGCATCAGGTACTTGAATGGATGAGTGTTAGTGAAAACAACACATTGAAACCGCAATTCAGTGTTTGGCTAGCAAGCACCCTTGAAGTGTTGGTAATATTCACTTTTTTATTCTCCTTTTAGACTGTAAAATCTGCAAAAAAAATGCATTTAGTCTGCAAAATGTCTCCATTTATAGCACTTTCATTGACTAAAGAGCCTGGCCCGGCAACACTGATTTTTATACACGTGGTTTCATCACTGCAGCAAATCACATCAAATGACTCCTCTCTTCTTTCCATTTCAGTCTGGCTACCTCCAGCTTTCTGGCTATTTTGCAATACATTAGCTGCTAAAAATTGTTTTCTGATACATCACATAAAGCGTAACCTCGCTCATGGAAAATAACATCAAGACTTGTACAACGGCATTGCTTTTCCCCTGAGTTGGGGCCGTTGGGTCCTTTTGTTAGTTTGGGATTTCCAAAGAGTCAGCCTCATTTCTTCATGTTTATCCAATGGATTATTATGTCGACCATAACAACAAGATTGTTCCATTTTTCTAACTCAAAGAATCTGGTTACTATAGTGACCAATTTAAGATTTCATAAATGAAGCCCACTGTGTGCATGGCCCTCAATAGCACCATTGAAGTACGGTAGATGTAAACCCTAAATGGATGACTTTCTTATGCCAGTCTTCTCACAGTGGCCATTTTTACTAAGGGCATATTAATATCTCGCTATACTTCCTGGAGCTCTGGCACATTAGGGATGCACCGATGCCAGTTTTTCGGTATCGCGTACCGATATATTTTTTCGGTACTCGCCAGTACGGATACTGGAAATCCCGTTATGCAAGCTGGGCGGCGTCTAATGACTCGGCACCCGTGTTCCTGATACCGGAAGTTCCGAAATATATATAGAAGGAGATGCCCGCATAAGCTGCATCTCCTCCCACACCGTTCAGCTGCCTATCACAGTCCGGCAGAGCCGTGTGTGGGTGGAGACAAGCTGCGATGTCACACGAGGCTGAGCTCTCCTCCCTGTATTGCTCGCTCAGCCTCCTGTGACAGCGTGTCAGAGAGGAGAGCCAATGCAAAACACTCAGCGATCAGTGATCGCTGAGTGTTTGTACATAATTGAGGACATGGTATGTGTACTATATCCTCAAATATGAATGAATGGGAGTGATCTACAACATCCTCCTGTTCATAATTGTGGTTATAGTAAACATACCATGTCCTCATGTTATGAATTAACTGAACACTCATAGAGGATTTCTGTTCATTGATAACGGGATACAGAAAAAGATATAGAGGACTCTGTGTCTCTGAGGACTCTGTGTCTCTGAGGACTCTGTGTCTCTGAGCACTCTGTGTCTCTGAGCACTCTGTGTCCTCAGTCTTTTTCTATTTTAAAAGGGAAATATCAGGGGTCTGTTATTTAATATTTCCCAGATGCCCCTAAAAGTAAAGTGAAAAATACAAATATTTAATAAAAAAATAAACAATTACAAAGTTTATAAAAAAAAATTTTTTTAAAATGAGAAAAAAAATAAAATAAACATTTTCGGTTTGGGCCTTTTTTTGGGGACAATTTTTTTTCTTTCAGGTTTTGTTTCGGTTTTAAAATTTTCCATTTCGGTGCACCTCTAGTTTTCAATAATAGACTTCCGATGGGAGAGGAGCAGTGACACTTAGACACAATAACATTGTTTTGTACATTTGTAGGTTTGCTGTAAGTCACAAGGTGAGAGGCTGCAGCAGGGCCTGACTTGTATCAGACACAGGCAAAAACCTTACATGCACCAGGATTTACATGATTGTGGCATCTCTGAGCTGACCTCTCAGTCCAGGAAGTAGACGGTGAACCTGGATGATGCCAGAGGAAAGATGGCTTTGTCCATCATGAGATGAAAGCAGATGAAGGCATTGCCTTCCTGTGATATCTGCAAGTGGTAGTAAATACCTGGAAGCGTTGCACTTGCACATTACCTTAGCATGCATACACATATAAATCTTTCTAATGCTAGGTTCTCTTGAACTCCTGTGTCTAGTGGTGGTGGGACTTTTTTACGTCCTCTCGTTTCTTCAAATGCAATTTTAATTGTATCAAAATGATAAACCTTTTATGAGAAATGAATATTTGATGGGGTCTCTGACAGGTCTTGTGGTGAAGTTTGAGTTTTTGTCTCTGTACGCGGTTCCTCCTGTGCATGCCAGGGCTGACGGGTCTGAACCAGGATGAAAGATCAGCTTTCCTGTTGAAGCATTTGCGTTGTGCTGTCTTATCATGATGTAGTGGAAGGGGGCGGGAGCTGAGACATCAATTTCTGTGAGTGTCATGTACCGAGCTGCAGATTAGCTGCTTTTTAACGATGTGGACACAAGGGGAAAGCTTTTATTGCGTTGGGATTTCATCTGCTTCACTTTGAGACCGTCCAACCATACAGGTTATGGCAAGAAGGCACTAAAGGAATCAAATAGCCCTCCAGTGGAATCAATGAAAAGCACAGTAAAGCTTTCTTATAAAGTACTGTAGGTATACACATGCCTCATTCTATCACATATGCCAGAATTAAAGTGTTAAGCCCTGCCTGGTGAAAATGTAATGTAGCAGTGTATCTTACATTGATGATGGTCTCCAAGCCTGTTTTTGTGTCCAGCCTCTGTTTCTAGCAAAGCTAATGAAGTGCCGTGCAAGTCACTTCCCTTTATAAGGGTGGCTCCATTGTTCTGCTGGTCTTCCTGGAGCCACTCTGATGTGCGTGCTTCCGGCTGGGTCTTTCTCATTCTGTGAGTGCTTGGGCTTCATACATAGGGCACACATGCGCAGTGTGTCCAGGGTGTTTCTCATTGTGCCCTCCTAGAATCCATAAATGGGGTGTGCATGCGCAGTGTGTTCAGGGTGTTTCTCATTGTGCCCTCCTAGAATCCATAAATGGGGTGTGCATGCGCAGTGTGTTCAGGGTGTTTCTCATTGTGCCCTCCTAGAATCCATAAATGGGGTGTGCATGCGCAGTGTGTTCAGGGTGTTTCTCATTGTGCCCTCCTAGAATCCATAAATGGGGTGCGCATGCGCAGTGTGTCCAGGGTGCTTCTCATTGTGCCCTCTTAGAATCCGTGAATGGGGTGCGCATGCACAGTGCCACTAGGATCGCTAACTTGTGCACCCAGGTCGGGTGCATCTACATAAAAAAAATTACGATTGCGACACATGTCGGGTATCGCCACATATTTTATTTTAAACTGAGGATGGTATTATTTTTTTGATTCGATTAATCAAAGTTAATAATCGGCTAACTAATCGATCATAAAAATAATCGTTCACTGCAGCCCTAGTATACTGTGCCTATAGCCTGATACTATAGAGACCTGTATTCTAAACTGCATAGACATTTCAAGCTTTTTGTCCATCGGTGCAATGTAAGGAAACCGTGGCTTCTGTGGAGTTTGGCTTGGAACCCAACGAGACGGAATAACCATACAGTTGGTGGTGAGGAACGACCAAAGGAATCAATAAGCCTTCCAACCGAATGAGTGCAATACACAGTAAAGCCTCACCTTCTAATATCCCGCTGTTTAGACTAGAGTGTCCTTTTTAAAGCGTGATTTATTTATTTTTATTGTTCAGGTGATACATTTAATAGGTTTTTCCTAATTCTTGAAATTTACATTCTCGTAGCCGCGGTTTGTTTTCGGATCAGAAAAGAAAAAAATATATATTCTCCATAATCTTCTTTCTATAAATCCCTGTGTCTGCAGTGGTGATTCGAAGGCACCCCGTGTACCAGTTTCATATTTAATGAAATGGGTCCAGCTTAAATAAGACACTAACACAATCCTTAGATCTGTGCAAAGGAGAGCTTATGATCTTCCTGTGCATCAAAGGCTGCAATCTGCTGCTTTTTCCCCATCTCACATCTTTGAATTCCTCCCAGTTAGGCTCGCAGAACAGCAAGAGCACGAGTTCAGCAGTTATGGTTTTTCTGACTGTATTACGAGCGCTATCATTATTTTTACTTATTTATTTCTCTTTTCAAAAAGGTACATTCCCCAGTTTCCGACAACACATGGCAAAGGTGGAGGAAGCGCAATTTTAAATGCCGCTGAAGTGCGCATAGATAAATTGTATAAACAGAATGGTATAGAAGCTGCAGGCGGAAGAACCTGCCATTTTACTGACTTGCACGTGTATGGATTGCATTAGGTTCAGGCTGATGCGTTACGTAGCACAAAGACTGTTGCATCTTTAAGGTGGCCATACACTTTACAACCAAGACTTTTGTCTTGCGAGGGTTGTAAAGTAATTTAAAAAACGTACGATCTGCCCATCTTGGACAGGCAGATCATACTTGCGATCATCGCAAGCCCCCCCCTTCAGGGGCGGGCTTCCGATGACTGCAAACGGGCAGTGTGCGCGTGCACACACCAGCCCGTTCGGCAGTTGTCAAACAAGCAGGCCACTAACTCGCCGAGAATCGTACGATTCCCGGCAGGTTTTCCAGCCTGCTTGTTCAACGGAAGACGTGCGACCGTACAGAAGAACCGGTCGCACGCCTTCCATACACTTTGCAATTATCGTACGATCGCGGGATTTCCCGCGATTCTCGTACGATAATCGTAAAGTGTATGGGCACCTTAAGTCAGATCAAAATCCATGAAAAGTCTATTGAAATTTTAAGTCCTATTGACTTAAAAATGTAGGAAAGTTAGAGAGGAACTTTACCCATATTTTTTGAAAGCACAACAAACATACCTTTTATAAATGTTTAGTTATGACAATCTACAAAGACATACTTCTAAATAATTGCCGGCTTTTTATTATTTGCATACCTTATTTTTCTTTTCCACCCCATTCTTCTCACAGTGGCCATTTTTACTAAGGGCAGATTACTAGCTCTGTGAAACAATATTGTGCCGAGCTAATAATCATACACATCTAATACAATAAAACATGTATAATTGAATCGCAATTATGAGCCTTAAAGCAAATAAGGCATAAAAAAGATCTACACACAAAAAAAGCAACAAAAACAGAAAGAGTCCCAAAAAAAGAACAATGGTGATCGTGCAAGAAAATGTGAAAGTTGTTCTATAGATGTTTATGCTTATTAGTTTGGCACAATATTGTTTCACATTTTTTAGATGTTTATTTATAGCCTTAGTGCTTAGTAGCTCTTATTTCAAATTTCACCCACTGGCGCTGATCACTTTATTATTTTCTCGATTACTAGCTCTCCTTTTACTTTCTGGACTCTGGCACATGTGACTAGGACATGTGACCATGCACATCATTTCAGGGGAGGAAAATGCCTTTCCCTGAGATTTAGGGAGATTACAGGACTCTGTGTCTCTGAGGCCTCTGTGTCTCTGAGGCCTCTGTGTCTCTGAGGCCTCTGTGTCTCTGAGGCCTCTGTGTCTCTGAGGCCTCTGTGTCTCTGAGGCCTCTGTGTCTCTGAGGCCTCTGTGTCTCTGAGGCCTCTGTGTCTCTGAGGCCTCTGTGTCTCTGAGGCCTCTGTGTCTCTGAGGCCTCTGTGTCTCTGAGGACTCTGTGTCTCTGAGGACTCTGTGTCTCTGAGGACTCTGTGTCTCTGATGTAACCTTCCCAGGATGCAATGCTTGGGCACATTACATCACTAATGCCCAAGAAGACCAGGAGGTGGTAAAACAATTGTAAGTAAAAGAAAAATATGTTCTCTGAACGCAAGAGGATTTTATCTTGGCATTCAGAACTGCATGCAGAGTTGATTTGTAGTGAAGCGTGGGGGTAAAGGTCTGCTATAACTTTATAAGAAGGCTTAAAGCCCAGCAGATCGTTCATTAAAAGTCAGGTGCTTGTATTCCAGGTGCATCGAAACAAGAGGCGTGCAAAATCTTTGCTGTTCATTTTCTATAGCGAACAGCCACATAATAGAAGGACCCTTATTATCGGTGAGGGAGCAGGGGTCTCGCTGCAGAGAGACCACTGCTTCCACATGGGAATCAGACTGATGAATTACCAAGCATACCACTGGGTAACAACTGAGTTAGCAAGCACAAAGACTGTTGGACCTGTTGAACATCAAAGCCAGTAAAAGTTGTTTCTTTAAAGTATTATTAAGGTCTGGGTGTTTTTTACCTTAACCTCCCTGGCGATCTGATTGTCAGTATTTTTTCTTTCTATTTTTTCACTTTTGAATTTCCTGCCGGTTCCGCCCCCCACCCCCCATCGGCTGGAGGACACAGCGGGGCTCGTAGGGACAAGGTAAGTGACGCTACAAGGAGGACACTGATGGCAGAGGAGCCGTAGGCTCCTTCTGCCATCCAACTGTTGGGCAGAGTAGAGGGGCTGCTGTGTGTGTCTATGGGCGCACACAGATACTGCGGGCATGGCCGGGAACGAGCACACACAGGTGCCTCCACAGCAGCTGCTTAGCTGATGAAGGCACCTGCGCAGGGGGCTGGGGGGAGAGCGCTGCGGGGACCCACTAAAAAAAACTAGGAATTTAAAACTTTTCAATAAAAACGCCAGCAGTTTTATACAAAAGGGGCCCTTTATCAAGGCTCAGAGCCCAGCTGAACATTCAGTATAAATCGGCTATATTAATTCCAGGTGCATCAAAACAAAAAGTGTGTGTGGTTCATTTTCTTTGGCAAACAGCCATTTAATAGAAGGACCCTTGCGATCTATGTGGAAGCAGTGGTAGAGCACTGACAAACCCTCTGAGTCGAAACTACAGCTCCCCAATCAGCAGAGCGCAGGATGTGTTGATGGCAGCTCAAGCTCTAACTCAACAAGGGGCAAGTTGGGCCTCTGCAGAGAGACCACTGCTTCTACACAGAGAGCAAGGGCCCTTAACTGCAAATTTCAGGCTGGGTTCAGCATTTTATACTCAAGCCGTGGTTACTTTCTAAAGAAAACAAACTATAAGGACCCATCCACATCCCTTTACTCTGTTGCATTAATGCAGTTAACGTCATGCTTTGTCTCAAGGCAGTGCATTGTTATTGAATAGACTGCCCACGTACCCGGGCTTCACTTTTTTTTTCCCCCTGACTCAGCACACCACAATGCTTGAGCTTGCACCTCCTTGCATTGTCTGTGTACACTAGGCCTTAAAGCAGCACTGTGTGGGCTGCATGAGGCTGTGAAACGTTCGGGCAGGCCAGCAGAACGGCCTCCGTGCCGTAATTGAATGAGCTGGCTCAATTTGATGAAACTTTTGAATTGAAGCAATTATTTAATTGTTCCATTTTCCTTAACAAGGTTTATCAGCAAATGAAATGTTTTACGAAATCAAGATGAATGCGCATATGAAACACAAGCACAAATGAAGTTAAACCAAGCAGTAATTGAATGATTTCCCTTCTATAATTCTGACTGTAATTCCATAATTTCTTTGTCATGTTCTCTGCGATGAGTCTATTGCATTATGTTCTGCTGTGTATGTTTTACTTTTTTTTACATTATATCAAAGCTATGCAGGCAATCTGTAGAACTCTAGGTCCATGCAAGTATTTGCGCCTTAAAGTAGACCAAAGGCCTTCCATAAAAAGAATATATGCGCTCTATTGGGGGTGCATCTGTTTTGCCTCACAAATACCTGTTCCTGCCGGTGAAGGCCGCCTCTTGCAGCTTCCTGTCATGGGATTACAATGCAGCTGCACTGCTCTTGAATTCAGAGCAGCATTGTCACCCTCCTACAGGCTTTGTCTGCTTGCATTACAATGCGATGAGTCGAGATTGCAGGGGGCGTGGCTATCGGAAGTACCTGCTGATTAACAAACCTGTCATCTGTCAATCAGCAGCTGGCCACACCCAGTCATGTCTGCTTCATTCTAGGTTGACAGCAATGCCTCTGCATCTGAAACCATACCTGAAACTGTGTGCTGCTGTGGCTGGGAGAGAGGGATGGGGAAAGGGGGGGATTGTGATTCACAAATGAAGGAGGATTTAGCTCCCTTATACCCTGTTTCCCCTAAAATAAGACCTACCCCGAAAGTAAGACGTAGCACTATTTTTCAAGATTCATGTAATTTAAGACCTACCCCGAAAAATAAGACCTAGTTTGGTGGTAGCATGTGAGGGGGAAACTTGAAGAGCGGAAGAGATGGTATCAGCCTGCAGGGACCTACTGTACTAAGGGGATGACAGATTGACAGGGGACACCCTGCGGCCAGCGCAGTGACAGGGAGCACTCCAGTACCATACTTCACCAACTACTGTCCCTGAAGGCACTGCTTAATGTAATGGTACTGTACTGTAATGTGTACCTGTAAATGGTACCGTACTTTACCGCGCTGTCCACTTTCTGCTACCACTGCCCCTGATGGCAAAGGAAGCCGGCGCTGTAGAAAGCAAGGCTGTGGCGGCAGATCGAGCCGCATTAGCTGATACTTCCTCTATAGCGCCGGTTACTGTGACAGGCGGAGTGATACCAGATAACTTTGGATTGTTGTACATTTTTTTGCACATGAAAAAAATAAAAATAAGACATCCCCTGAAAATAAGACCTAGTGTGTTTTTTTGGGGGGGAAAAAAAAAATATAAGAGTGTTATTTTCGGGGAAACACGGTAGGAGGTAAAATACTTTTTTTTTTTTAAACTTTGAGACTTGGCCATCACATAGTATAAACAGGACCCAAATCCAGTTACTGTCAGGAGCCTTGAGATGTACTTTAAAGGAGATGATTGGAGGATCTACAGCCGAGTGATACACAAATAAGATACATTTTTGTTAATAGTTAGGGATGCACCGATACTAGTATCGGTGCCAAGTATTTGGGCGAGTACGAATGCTCCGATGCCTAGCCCGATACTTCCAGTATCAGGAAGCCGGGCAGCGCGTCATTACACGCTGCCCGGCTTCCTGATTGGCCGGGAAGCCGGCTCCATGCTTTCTCATCACCTAGTGACGAGAAGCATGGGGACGACTTCCCTGCTAATTGAGACGCCGAGTGGCAAGTCTTTACACGCTGCCCGGCTAGTCAGGAAGCCAGGTGGCGATTCATTCCACGCCGCCTTGCTTCCTGAATGGGACTTCCGGTATTCTGTATCGGCGAGTACCGAATAAAAAATATCGGTACTCGATACCGAAATACCGGTATCGGTGCATCCCTAGTTAAGTTACTTGAATGTATTTTAAGATTTAACTCCTGAGTTTAGTGTCCCTTTAACTGATTCTCATAGCAATTATGCCAGAAGGACGCTGATAGCACTGGCATGCAGACGACCACTAGAAGGCAGCAAACACAGTTCTCTATGCGAACAAGAAATTGTAGCAAGCATATAACTAAAAATCACAATCAGAAAAACTTTTTACCAGTAGATGCTGAAATTACGTAGTTTCCCTTTAAATAGCCTGCAATTTTGTCATGTCTTTGCGAGTTTACGGCTTCGCTGTCACCCCCCTCGGTCCACTTCGAATGGTCTAAATTTGGTTGAAACGTAGGCCGTCTTCCTTTTTGTCTATATATTGAACAGTCCTGTGATTAAAAAGAAATTGCAGTATCGAGCTCCAGTCCGCCCAAACGCAAGATAATGCCACTGAGCATATTTTAATCTGTGTCCATTGAACCAAGAGGGGAAGAAAAAATAAAAATAAAATGCCGCCGCAGATAGAGAAATATGTGCATTGATAATTGGAACGCATTGTGTCATTGCTGTAGATAAGCAGATACAATCTATTAACATGTGAAAGTTATTGCTTTTCTTTGTGCGCGCCATTTCTACACAAGGTTACAGCAGATCTCAAGGACCCCTTTGTGTGCTATATTCTGGGTAATATTGTGGTCTCCACTGTGAAGGACACGCTGCAAGGATAATTTTACCTATTCTGCATTGAGAGATTAGGATGCTAATGTGAGTAGATAAGACTATAAGAATCGAAGTGCATATGGGTTATTCTCACGGACTGGAGCCTACATCGGTGCGGAATTGAATGCACTATGTTGTCTGAATTTGTTATGAGCTGTAAGCTGAACGTTTTTTTTTTTTTTGTTCCTTTCACTCTTGGCTGATGGACAAGAAAGCTGGTGTCAGAACCCTATTGACCCGGGCATGTAGAATTACATGAACTTGAGCAAAGGGTGCAGTGGGGTGGAATCACTTAGATTCAAGTGACTTAATAGAAAAAAATACAAAATATAAATGATGTCCAGCATGCAAAGAAATAAGTTGAAGCCCATCTCTGGGCAACCCCACCATTGAGGTTACATGCTGTCATGTAACAAGCGAACCACAGTATTACAAGAGACTTTCAGTTTATAGACTACTGCCAGATGAGACTGTTGAACCAAGATTAGGTAAAGACCTACTAACCCTCTAGATTACTGAAATCCACACCTCCATAAGTAGTATAAATACAGATGAGACTGTTGAACCAAGCTTAAACAAAGACCTACTAACCCTCTAGGCTACCGTAATCCGCACCTACATAAGTACTATGAAGACATGAGATTGTTGAACCAAGATTAAGTAAAGACCTACTTACCCTCTAGGTTACTGCAATCCGCACCTCCATAAGTAGTATGGATACAGTTGAGACTGTTGAACCAAGATTAAACAAAGACCTACTAACCCTTTAGATCCTTGGTTCTCAACTAGTGGGTCGCTACCCCGTGTTTAGTGGGGTCGCCACATGCCTTCCACTTTTCTAGGGGAGCAGCTCCAGCTTACCTCCCCCTAACGCAGCACTGTCCGTCTTACACCAAGCAGCCATAAAAAATATGCTGCCCAGCGCTGAGTGTTGACTTGAGGTGAAGTGGGCTGGGGGTATGGCCACGAGGGAGCTCCATCCATCCATACGTGCATTGCGTATAGCTCCCTCACTTTACTGTAGAGGTGCCTAGACTGGAGTGACATCACATTCTGGCTCCCGACACCTCCACAGGTGCGCATGGGGAACTGTACAAACAATGCGGATATGGATGGAGCTCCGTCACAGCACAGCAGACCACACTGCCGTACGATTCTTTGTAGTGCAACTTGGGTCGCGACTTAATGACTGTGGACAAATGTGGGTCCTGAGGTTACACAGGTTGAGAACCACTGCTCTAGGTTACTGAAATCCGCACCTCAATAAGTAGTATGGATACAGATGAGACTTGAACCAAGATTAAACAAAGACCTACTAACTCTCTAGGTTACCGGAATCCGCACCTCCAAAAGTACATTTATGCTCTTCAACTGAACCGCAGTCCTTCGGCAGTGACCGCTCACCTCTCTCCCCCTCCGGAGGTGCAATATCCATAGGCCTCTTCAGGTCCAATAGACCCTGCACTAGACAAAATGACCTCACGGATCCTTAGACCGCCGAAGCCCGGGAGAGAGGAGGCTGTGGAGATTGGTCTACCGGCCAAGCGAGACTAAGTATCAGGTTAGTGTAATTTGTTTTCACCCCCTAGACAAACCGAGTGCTTAACACTTGCAGTGCGGGGGGTAACTCTGAATCGGTAGCAATGAGGTTTACCAGACGGCCTTCACTATTCTCCTGTTAGCTGTGAATAGATAGTAGTTTTAATGACAAGTTCCCTTTAGTGGTATCCATACCCACATTCACATTGCCCTGTTAGGCTCTTTTGGAGGGCCTTTCGAAATGACCAATACTTCCTATTATGAGGAAACGTGACTCATTCCTCTTCCTGTCACATGACAACACTGGTGATTGGCCGCAGTGCTGTCGCATGAGAAGGAGTGCTCAGCCCTGAGTAAGCTCCAAGTCTCCTAGAGAGTGAATGCCGGGAAGGGATGAAGACTTGTAGCTGGCAGGGTTGCTTTTCCCTGTACACGCGAAGCACAGCTTCATTTTATCGTAATCGTCTACTCTATAGATTAATTAAATACTTCTTTTTGTTACTCGTCTCTCGTTTATATTCAATTGTCAAACTATTTTATGTATCATTTGAAATCATTTTAGAACCATGGTTTGGTTTGTAATGACAATCCACTGGGTGCCTTTTCCGGAAGATTGGTCGAGTTGGTTTTATAAAGTGCTTTTAGCTTGCTGGTTATACACAGACACAGTGAGGCGCCTTTTTAGAACCGGAGAATAGCGAGCAACCAATCGGAGAGCGTAATACTTGTATCTGCTGGAAGATTAACCTCTCATCTGATTGGCTGCATTTGAACACCCACTTACCTTTTCTACATGAAGCGTATTGTATCTGTCTATTCGGTAATGAACCATTTGTAACCGTTTGTTATGGGAATAGTTGTATATATACTCTTCCACAGTGACCTTGTTCTCAGCTGTGTTGGGTTCATCATCCAGAACACTGAAATTCATATGCAAACACTAACACCTTTCATGGAACATAAACAGTACACCGTTGAAAAATATGTAGCCTATCTTTTTTTCTTTTTAAGTTCATGAGGGTTTCCGTATTCTAAAAAAACATTTGTCTCATTGGAAAGTTTCATTATTGCATAATTTTTTTATTGTTATATTCCAGTTCACATGTCCTACTTTTCTATGACGTGTTTTAGTGTATAACTGTGCAGTGCTATAGCAACAGGTTTGGCAACAACAAAGGGATGTCAGTTGTGTTCTATATGTATAATGTTTTTATTGCTTTCTATAGCAGATGCATTTTCCTGATATTGATGCATGAATAAGTAGTGTCATGGCAGCATTCGGTTGCTGGTTGCACAATGGGGACTGATTTTCGAATTGCTGTATGTTCCCTAACAGTAGAACGGTGGCTAGCTTGCAGGTAATTTAACTAGTTATGTATTCTTAATAAGCAATAAATAAGCTTTATGAAAGAAGCACTTACTTGTGTAGCTGCAGGCGTTGTGGATCAGTTTATCCTCAATGGTCATAAGAGAGTCGCATCAAACTGTTCAAGTCTGGTTTCTTTGTTCTGTTATCTTCTTCTTGTTTAATCGGGAGATAGCATTTAAAAGTATGCTTTGTACCTGGGTGCAAAAGCTTTCCATCATGCATATTTTCATAATTCGTAAACACCTAGCTGACCCTGCCATTTCCATGGACTAGCTGACCCTGCCATTTCCATGGACTAGCTGACCCTGCCATTTCCATGGACTTCCCCATTGTGCTGCAGCAGGTTTTTTATTTGTTTTACATACGTCACATACAGACATTGTTCATACATGAACTAGTGTCAGGGCCTGTTCACACGACGTCCGTTTTCTGTGCTGACCTGATCCGTACGCTCCTGCACTAAAAATGCATCCCAATGTATCCCTATGTGTTTTATGGGCTACAGTTCTCACGTGCGCAGTCCGTTCAAGTTACGACAGAAAAAATACTGCATGTCACATTTTGTCTGGTCCGGAAACGCAAAACGCATCAAAAACGCACTGCACTGCAGCTAACATACTGACAGCCCCACTCCAGCAAAAAAAATATATATATTTTTAAACTGGAGCGCATCAAAAAAGCGGCAAAAACACATAGCACCGCGTCTGCAGATCCGCACCTGATCCAGACCAGATCAGGACTTGAAAATCATGTGAACAGGCCCTTAGTGGATGTAATGATGCCTGAAAGTATTTTTCTCAGAACTTTCAGCATGATTTATTCCATAGTACTTGCAGCTGCAGAGGTCAGCGAGAACTTGTATTCAAACAGTTTTATTGCTTGTTAAGAACATGTTTACAGCCACTTCTTAGGAGGGAGCAGAGTGCTGACACCAGATGGTAATGCATTTACTGTTGGTAGATGAATTGCTTAACAATTAATGCAACTACAGTGATCAGTGAGGGCTTACCTTTAGAGGATCACAGAAGGACATATACTATGTCCTCCTGTGACACAAAACGCCATTTCCCGCTATATGCTGACCGCGCAAAGCTGCACTGCAGCCGGGATAGATCCCGACAATATTGTCTGGGTCCACCATATTGGCTGATTGACATCCAGTTCTGCCTCTCTAGAGTCAGAGCCAGCTGTGGAACCCCTCTACCCCATCTGTTCCTCCAGTCGGCGCTGGAGGAGGGAAG
>NW_017306273.1:2084873-2123149 GCF_000935625.1 Nanorana parkeri
GGGGGGTAATCCCTGCGGGGAGCGGCTCCTGACATACATATAGACTTGTTCTAGGTCCTTGAATCAACAAGCATTTCAGCCATGATAAGAATAACCCAGGAGCCTGTTTGTTTAAAAACAAGGCAGCAGTGGCACAGTCCACATGTCTGTCTTGATGGGGATTCCTTTTAATCTTGGAGTTTTGCATTGCTTTATTGGAAATCTCCAGGTAAGTCACTAAAAGGTTTTTGGATGAGCCTTAAAAAAAAGAAAATAGGAGGGCATAGAAAAAAGGGTGGACATGACTAGACACGTTCATAAAAGCCCATCCTGTGGCAGTTGCTCCTTATTTTGTGGATACAATCGTCATTTTAGTATTTATATTTAGTTCATTCACTAACTGTTTTGCTTTATATTTCATATGCATTTCCATCATTTTTATATTTTGCTTTCCAAGTCCCCAGATAACTTACTCTAGCTCCTCCATCTGTTTTGCAGAGTTCATGTTCCTGACCACCCTTTTGGATTTCTTTTTAATATTGTGTGAATCCTCCATCCTTGATACCCTGACCTGCATTGCCTTGGTAACCATTTCATTTTGTTTTCCTTTTGTTTTGCCATTAGTTTAAATTTTTGTGTAAATATGTAGCCATGTTTCATCCTTTTTTTTGTTCTTGTTGTAATGTGAGTAAACTTTTTGTTTTTGTTTTGTTTTAAATGGTCATTTATTTTGTGTTTTTTTTTATTGTATTGATATTAATTTTGTCTTTATGTATGCAAATAAAAATGTTAATTTCATTTTTTTTAACCATGTCTGTATTTCCTTTTTATTTTTTATTGAGCTCAGATCCGTTTTCTTATAAATCAGTCACAGTAACTCCAAGTGTTATTGGCTGTCGAGGGCAAACTTAAAGGTATGCTCTAGCTGTAATTAAAAGTATCTTGCAGTCTCTGGCTGTAATTAACATTACCTTGTGGTCTCTGACTAAAATTAGAAGTACCTTGCTGTCTCAAAAAAGTTTTTGGAATTTGGAGGAGTTGGAGAAATCAGGCTGAAGTGAAATAAACTTCTTTTTCTAGATTTGGTTATAACCCTGACTAGGTTTCTTTTGCCACCTGTGCCTCTGTCAGTGGGGATTCTCAATGTTTTCCTGATATTATGGCAAAATATTACAGTTATTATTATTATTACATAGTATTTATATAGCGCCAACAGTTTGTGCAGCGCTTTACAATGTAAGGAAGACATTACAATACAATTCAAGACAGGATGGTAAGGAGGGCCCGGCCCCTGAGGGCTTACAATCTGAAAGAGGAGGGGGAAATGATACATGAGGAGATAGCTGTGTGGGGATGAATTGTTTGAGAATGTGATGGTTCAGTGGTTAGGTTGAGGTTGGGTCATTAGGACCCAATGGTCACCCGGTCATTGACATTTGTCAAAGGGGGATTGCCTCAAAAGTGAAAAGTTTGTGTCTCCAGGAAACATTCAAAAGCTCCCGGCCGATCTCGACTTACTTTGAATGACGGTGTTGTCAGCGGGCAGCGGCGTTGTTGGTTGTCGGCGGGCAGCGGCGAGTCAGGAAGCTCACCGGGAGGAGAGGGCCAGACGCATGTCCTCAGCGTGAGCGGGTTTACCAGCGTGTGCAGCGGGCGTGGTGCGAGCAGCTCAACCACGTGGGCGTGGCGTGAGCAACGTGCAGCGGAGAGCGGGAAATTTGAATTTTAGCCGACGAATCGACGATAGAAAACATTGACAACGTTTTCCATCGTATTACAGAGCGCTGCCTCAGCACAGGAAGTGCCCTGCTGCTTTTTTAGACATTTTAGGGCCCAGCTAACATGTTGTTACCTACAAGATAGTAAATATGTTTGGAAAATAAGTCAAGGCCTTGCAGTGTTTTTTTTCTTGACGACTTTTCACTGGCCGTCCGACCAGCTTTCTCAATTCAGAATGACTTGTACAAAAATTATCTGGGAATAAATATGGTGAATGTTGTTCCAATCCACATAATCTGTTAGTCACAACCAGGTGTTGATTGCATTTGCATATTTGGAGTCTAGGAGGTGTTATTAACCTGCCCAGGTGTTAAAAGAGCATTGTATGTGGCAGACAATAATGTCTCAAGGTGCCCATACACTGCTCGAGCAGTGTGAACGAAGACGTGCGACAGTTTCTACTGTATGGTCGCACGTCTTTTGTCTAAGGAGCACGCTAGAAAACCAGCCGAAAATCGTACGATTTTCGGCTGGTTTGAACGGTGCTCGGGAGACAAATGCCGAACGGGCCGGTGTGCGCCCTCAGGGGGGCGGGCTTTGCGATGATCGAGAGTACGATCTGCCTGCCCAAGATGGGCAGATTGTACTTTTTTTTTAATCACTTTACAACCATCGCAAGGCTAAGGTCTTGCGATGGTTGTACAGTGTATGGGCACCTTCACTTTGACCAGCGAAACGTCTTCAAGAAAAATACAGCAAGTCCAGCTGCCTTGACTTATTTGTTTTATAGATATACTATGACCGGGATGAATGAGAACCTTCAAAGACAAGAGTAAATTTTCACTTTTTTAGGTCAGGTTCTCTTTTTATATATAATTTTCTGTGCTTATATTGACAGTAATGGAACATACTCATGAAAAGTTCATATTCCCTCTGCAGTTATGAGGACATACTATCAGGTTGGGGTATTCCCGGCCCTGATTTACTGTATTCACACATATATAAGATAAGATCCAAGTCTTACCTGGGAGAAAAAAGGTGTGATTCAGGAAATTAGAAGTGTTTTGCCTAGAAAGGAACCACAAATCCCTAATTACGTAATAAAAATTAACACCTTCCATTCAAATATTTCACGCTTCCGCGGCCGAGAAAGTAACGGCCCGTCGTTCCACCGTGATTTTTTATTTTTTTGGCACATTTGGATATTTTTTTCTGCAGAAGCTATTGGCTAGATTAACTAAAGGCTGTTAAATAGGCAATAATAATTGGTGTTACACAAAATATTACCACACAGTGTTTTTGTCGGCTTAACGACCGTTTCATTGTGAATTAGGTATGCGCTGTAATCATGTGCTCCTGTCCTCATTTGCATTTGAATTTTATGCTCTAAGTTTACAATGCAGGTCTCCTGTAGCGCGGGGAGTATAATTGCTTTGAGGGATTGTTTGAACTTTTGGTGGGTTGAATATGTTTGTTTAACTCTTTATCTTCAAGAGGTCATTAAAGGAGGGCCCCGGGCTCGAGTACAAAGGGGAAAACGCATTAGCTACAGCCTTAAGATAAATTTACACAATTTTAATTGCTTTTTGCATTTTCTTATCCCCCAGCTGAGTCATATGCATATTAGCGGGTGCCGGTGTTTAACTTAATGGCCGTCAAGTTGATGAACGCACTTTTCATTTAGGAACATTGACAGTAGGCTGTTACTGTAATTGTGATCCCTGACATTCTGAGTTTAGTCAATATCCCCCAAAAAAGCAAAAGACTCACAGCTCCAATTCCACCAGACTGCAGATAAATACAGACGCCGGGTGCAGGCTGCAGTGTGCTCCCACTTGTCAAACAGTATCTCTCCAATCAGCCGCACGAGACCGATGTCCATAAAAATCCGACTTTATTGTTGTAAATTCCATGCAAAGTTTAAAATACAACTAGTGGGATTTATCAAAACTGGAGCAGACAAAATGTGGAGCAGTTGCCTATGGCAACCAATCAGCACCCACTTTTTATTTTCAAACCTTAAAGGAGAACTATGGGGTCAGAGCTTTTCCCCTTAGGGTAACAGGAGGACACAAACTAGCGTCCTCCTGTCACCCTAAGCTCAGTATACCGAGGGCTACAGCTCGCGGTATACTGAGATGCCGCAGCCGCAGCGGATCCCGACATCGATGTCGAGATCCGCCCAGCTGCGTGAGTGACAGCTGGCTCTGCCTATCTAGAGGCAAAGCCAGCTGTACCCACCCCCTCCCCTGTCAGTTCCGCCAGTCAGCGCTGGTGGATCGGAGGGGGGAGCGAATGCCGGTATTTGTTCGCTCACTTCCCGATCTACTGAGCCGACCTGTGACAGTCTCATTGTCACAGGTCGGCTAGAACTATGAGGTGAGTGAAAAGCACTCACCTCATAGTTCTCCAACTGAACAAAGTGAAGAGAGAAGCTGATTGGTTGCCTAGTAGGCTTGGTTCACACCTGCACGACTCCCGGGACATGCGATCATGTGCTAGTGCAAATGGCGATTGCCGCGCGGCCTTATTGATTTCAATGGGGTGACATCCGCGCAGAAATCGCTTAAAAGAAAAAGAGCTACAGGTACCTTTTTTTTTTTGTGACAGACTAACAGCTTTTATAGCCGCGGTCATGTTACTTGCACGACCACGCTATCCACCCGTCGCGACTGGGGTGCCATTAGAAAATAATGGTACCCACCAGCGCGATCGGTTCACACCTTGGCGACTCCTGACCGTGCGGCAATCATGCACAAAACCGCTTGGATTGCTGCGTGGCCAGTAGTCGCCTAGGTTTGAACCTAGCCTAAAGTGTTGCCTGGTATCACGTAACAAGAGCTCACAGTCCCTGTGTAAAGACTGGATTCAATTTTTTCTTCAGATTGCACAACACTCAGACGAATGGCAGCCATGATAGATATGTGGGCAGTGCTATTGCTGCCTTGTTTTAGTTGCTGGAGATTTAATATTCTCCTCCTAGTTTCACTGACCTGAAGCAAGTAGGCAGCCGGTGGAGGTGGAGTTCCTAATTTCCTCGTTTTCCACATAAATAAGTCTCTTACTTTGTTTCCTTTTTTTTATTATTAGCTAATCTTTAGCCTATCATTTCCAGCAATTGTAGCCCTTTATTTTCCTCCCAGAAAACCTGCTCGTGGTTTGTGTAGCGCCATTCTTTGATGGCTTATGATTAAATAGCGGTAATTAATGAGCTATTAAGGATACATCATGTAATGATAGGAATCTGAGGCGTACAATCACAAAGGTGAGAATTGCTTTGACAATCGATGTTCTGAGCGGTGGAACAGGGTGCCGTTCATTTTCTTTGCCATTCAATCCGGTGTCAGCCTTGTTCTGATTTTTATTCGAACAATAAAGCTTGGCGACGGGCTGATGACTCACGGGGAACGGAGATTCCATTTTGTCTCTCTCACCCGTTTAGCGATCATCTACTCAGTGTATTGGAGCATAGTCAACCACTTATCTCTTAAAACCGCTGAAGCGTTGCTGATACGGTGATCTGACTCCAGTTCTCAGCATGACCCGTAGCCAGGAATCGCAGCGAAGTGAATGTTTTCTGCCTAGAATTTTCTACCTTGTTAACAAGACTATGGATGGGCACCTTTAAATCTGTTTTGAATGGGAGCAAAGCCTTCAAGTGGAAATCTACTTTTCTGACACGTTTTATGGATCCTTTATGACATTCTAACGTGGGCAGCACAGTGGCTTGGTGGTTAGCACTTATGCCTTGCAGCACTGGAGGTCCCTGGTTTAAATCCCGGTCGGGACACTGTTTACATGCACTCCCTGTGCTTGCGTGTGTTTCCTCAGGGTACTCCAGTTTCCTCCCACACTGAAAGGTTAATTGGCTCCTGTCCTGTGTGCATGCGACATAGGGACCTTAGACTGTAAGCTCCTTGAGTGCAGGGACTGATGTGAATGTGCAGCTATGGAATGCGCTGTGTGAAATGCCAGTGCTATATAAAAACCTGTCATAAATAAATATCCTTGAAAAAAACAAAAACATTGTTCGTGCTATGGTATATGGTTATTATTATAATTATTATTATATACAAGATTTATATAGCGCCAACAGATTGCGTAGCGCTTTACAATATAGGGAAGACATTACAATTGTCAGAAGTCCCGGGCCATTATATGACAGTCCTGTGTGTGAGGCCGTTAAAAGTGTTAGTCCGTTAAATGGACAGGGACTGCTGACACTTGTAGTGCCCTCGCACACAGTCAGTCCTGGAAACACACAGTGGGAGCTGAGACTAGAGGCGACGAGGGAGGTGCAGGTCCTCAGAGGGTGGCCAGCTGCTTTGCCACGCCGCGTTTTTTCTGCCTGGGCGCAGGCTAAAAAAAAAAAATAACCCCGCTTGCCACGACACAAAGCTGGAACTGGAGGGCCTAATAAAATCTTGTGGTGGGCTGTTTCTGGCCTGCGGGCCGTGTAAGTGACATATGTGCAATAGATGTTCCAATTGACCAGTGGGGTTGAGATCAGGCTTTTGTGTAGGCCACTCGAGTTCATCCTAAATGAACTTTTTAAACCATGTCTTTGGTGGAGCTGGCTTTGTGCACAGGGGCACAGTCATGCTGGCACAGAAAAGGGCCTTCACCAAACTTCTGTCCCAAGGTTGGATGCCCACAATTGTCTAAAATGTCTTTGTATGCTGGATACACCAGAAATCAATCATTTAGTGTAGTTGTGATTGGTCAGGTGTCCACAAACATTTGGCCATATACTGTAGTTCTGCCATTTCATTCATGCACTCAATAAGTTATTGTCAACCCAAAGGGGGGAAATCTTTATTGTCACACACATCCACACAGTTTTTTCCCTCCCCTTGAGGATGGTGTGAGTCTGCCTACGCGCGTTAATCAGCCAAGGGTCCACTGATGCAGTATCACTTCCTGCCATCTAAGCGAGAGTGGGAGATATTTCCTATCAAGCTTGGCCCAGCGAAGCACAATTATTTTTTAAGTGTCTCATTTTTTAATTCGGTAACATTTAGTGCTGATGTTTTAATTGCATACAGCTGAAGCTGCTAAACGAGTGAGGAAATAGATTTAGATGCTCTCCGAGCTTTTTCTGCCACCTATAAAAATATATATAATTCATTAGACTGTAGGACGATCCTGTCTCCCTGTGACTGGGCCGCGGCGGAGCGACAGACAGTATATGCCCGTCTGGAAGATGATTTGTGGCTTTTCTTTTTTCCTGTCAGGAAATGAGTCGTATTTCATTGTAGTTCGCCAGGACATTGAAATAATTTATTCGGCTCTTTTAAAGCCACTTTGCTTGATGGGGGTGTTTTTTTTAAAGAAAGGCCTGAGTACTGAATAAGCAAACATGCACTAGATCTTGAGGGGCTGAGTATTATGGGAAATAGGAAATGGCAGGCGCAAAGCTAAACATTTTAATGATTTTCTATGAAAGAGCAAATTCTCTTTCATTGTTTTTGGGTGGAGTGGGTAAGATTCAGTCTTTTCTGTCACGTGTCTCTGGTACCGTGATGTGCCAGTCTAGCCCTTGCTTAAAAGAGAGCTATGGGGTAAGTGGTTTTCCCCATAGTTCTCTTAAGGGTCACGGGAGGACATATACCAGCGCCTTCTCGTGACCCGAAGCTCAGTATATCACAAGCTACAGCTTGCGGTATACTGAGACCGCTGCAGCTGGTACGTATCCCAACAATGCTGTCGAGATCCACCCCGCTGTGTGAGTGACTGCTGGCTCTGTCTATCTAGAGGCATGGCCCTATCTAGAGGAGCTTTTCACATCTCAGCTCAATGTCGCCTGTAGCTCAAGCTTGTCGCTTGAACATGGCCCTATCTAGAGGCAGAGCCAGCTGTACCCGCCCCCTCCCCTGTCCGTTCCGCCAGTCAGCACACCCTGCATGGAGCTGTGACTGACAGTAACCGTTCTCTGCATGGGGATGATCGAGAAGTCAGCGAGCGACGGTATGTGTTCGCTCCCCTTCCCGATCTATTCGGCTGACATTTAACAGTTTCATTGTCACACGTCAGCTTGAACACGTCAGATTTTCACTCCCCTCATAGTTCTCCTTTAACTCCTGCAGCCATGATAGCTTGGCCTTACATTTCTAGCCACGGTTTGCACAAGCAGTAGCATAGGGGAAGATTGTATATGAACAAAAATGAATTGAGAGTTCCGAAAAATCTTAGACCCCATTCACACTAAGCGGTTTGTAGCGCAATTTCCGCTCACAAATCGCTCAAACATGAAGCTCAATGTAGCTCGTCCAATGCATTTCAATGGAGCTTTTCACATCTCAGCTCAATGTCGCCTGTAGCTCAAGCTTGTCGCTTGAACATGGCCCCAACATACTTTCATAAAGTGCTAAAAGAAGCGCCACATAGCGTGACAAAATCTGCACTGTAGCTCATTGTCGCTCAGCTCAGTGTGAATGGGGTCTTAAGGATCAAATCAAGAACTATATATGATTTGGCTAGTCTCAGGCTAAAAAACACTGAGAGCTGTAAATTATGAGGATACTTTAAAGCTAAAAAGCCACAAATGAATTCATTTATGGATTCATTACAAAATATCATCCACTTCCTGTCTACATGATCCCTATGCATCACTGCTGTGGACCAGCTACCTGATGGTGACAACGGTGAATAATTCCTGTGCATTGTGTGTCAGTATGGCCACTTGTAGTCTCCACCAGTGGTGCATGTCCAGGGAGCAAAACTAATAATACTTAATAAAATAAGTAATAATAGTACCTGGTGATCCTTCCATAGAGGGCATTGTTCAGGTACTTCCTGTTTTAGAGTTTCATGCTATAGCACTTCCTGTTAGAGTGAAAATACTCTGAGGGGGATTGATCAAAATCTGGAGAAGCTGGGCATGGCAACCAATCAGCTTTTCTCTTCAGTTTGTTGAGTTAAGATACATTAAAAGAGAGATGCTGATTGGTTGCCATGCACAGCTGCTCCAGATTATGTCTGCTCCAGTTTTGATGAATTCCTCTATCTGTCCCCCGTCACCTATGCTTTCTTGCATTATCACCCTACCACATGCTTTCTTAATGGAGACTACAAAGCACTGTGCCAACACAGTTTGCACAGGTCTGGTCCACTACAATGGTTATTACCATCCATAAACCCACAACCATACAACTGTCACTTGAGGGCATCTAAGAGGCTGCAAGAAATCAGCAGCACTGAGATGCAACAAAGGATGAAAAATCAATATTTAAATTTTTTTTTAATTCATTTTTTTCACACAGTGCTTTAGCAAATGCAGTGTTATTTAGATAGGGTTGCATATAATTTAAAGGGTAATTCCACTTCCCCAGGTGAATTTGGGTAAATTGAATTACCCCCTCCACTCTGGCCCCCTCTCCCCCTACTTACCATTGGGTGTCCGCCAGGGGCGTAACTAGAAATCAGAGGGCCCCATAGCAAAATTTTGTATGGGGCCCCCCCGTGATTTCTAGTTATACCCTTTGCAGAGCCCACTCGAGATCCCACCTGAGGGTGAACTTGCAGAGCCCACCATAGACTCTCTATGGTGGGCTCTGCAGGGTCACCCTCAGGTGGGCTGGTCGCACTCCTTACCTGTCCGCCTCCTCTTCCTCCACGGTTGCTGATGGGCCCCGCCTCCTCTGTCGCCAGGCCCGCCTCCTTCGTCATGGAGCCTCGCCTCCTTCCTGCTGCCGACCACGAGCCCTGCCTCCTCCAACTGCCGCTGCTGGTTCTCGTTGACTCTGTGGAGAGGAACACGCTGCTGCACAGATTACTGTCAGTGATCTGAACAGCGGCGTGTTCGTCTTCAGCCGCCAGTGAAAGCCACCAGCAGAAATCCCATAGTGGCCCGCACTGCATCTGGCTGGTTCCCACTGTGCCCCGGGGCCCACAGCGGCCGCCTGGGTCGCTATGGTTATTGTTACGCCACTGGTGACCGCTCCTTCCACTCTGCCGGTGAGGGTGTACTATGCCGTACCCCGTACTGTCGTATCGATCAGCCCGGCACTCTGTATTTTGAACTTCGCTTGCAAATGGTGAGCATTGATTGGTCAGCGCGGTCACAAAGCGAGCCCCAAAGGGTAAGTATGGGGGGGGAGAGGGGGCCAGATTGGAGAGGGTAATTCCATTTTCCCAAACTCACGTGGGAAAGTAGAATTACCTTTTTAACTTGGATGGAGTACAATAAGAAAAAGTCTGCACTTCTTAAACAGACCTTCATGCACGTATAGCTTTTTCTTTTTTTTAATACGAGAAGACTGGAAATTCAGAGGTTTATTTCCAAGTAGACGGGGAGTTCGGTCCCTGTACATTAAGTCTTATGAATAGCCGTGGAGCCCTGGAAGTCCAAATGGAGGTGAACAAGACCTTAATCCAATTTTGTTTTAAAATAGTGTTGTGCGGAGGAGAAGAAAAAAAAAACCCTCTCTCTGGGATCTTGCGGTGCACCTGAAATTTAAGGTGGACATCCTTCACATCAGTCGCTATCTTTTCTCGCTCCCCTCTTCCTGCCCTCATTCCAATTTCTCCTTTATTAGAGCTCATATCTCATTGTCAATTATTCTCGCTTTGCCTGTCCTCCTGCGGGAGGATTTTATACACGTATGGATACGTGAAAGATGAAACGGCTTCATTTCAACTCCAAATGTTTAATGGCTAAATTGCTTCTTTCTGTCTGAGGAATTTTTCACCGAGTTCTTAACTTTGTCACTTGGTCTTTGCTCCTTCATGCCGTCCTCTATTCGGAGATAATAAGGGGAAGAGGTGGCTGGAGACTTGAAGTAGCAATGCACTAGGTTATTTCCCCGAGATAACTATTCCACAGTCTGTGTTCTATCTGCTTTATGCTACACCCGTGGCCTGAATATAAAATACCATGCAAACAGGATCTTTCTATTAGGGTAGCAGTGAATTTCCTTCTGCATAATATAAATAAAAGGTACCCATCAGGGAGTGAACAAACGCATGTAGAATTCAAGGATCTAGGAAGCAAGGAGAGTTTTTAGCATTCAGAGACCGTGTGTTTACATTGTTAAAGGTCTTGGCTAATATTTTCCTTTTTATAATTTTTTTGGTACATAAAAGCTCTCACTGCAGTACTCCCCTCCTTTATAGTATTACTAGATGACCCCTGATGTCCTCAGCCATACATCCTGGAAGACTAAGGACATACTGTGAGTGCAGGGCAATATGGAACTGCCCCCCTCAGGTAGAGTTACCGCAGCACCCTGCAACTCACTATGATCAAATGCCTGAACTTTTGTTGTTGTTAAATCAGATAATTTTTATAAAATGTATGTATTTTTTATTTAATTGTATTACATTTTGTACAATACAAAACCAAAACAAAGCAACAAACGGCAAGGAACGTCTGCTTCTTACGAAATTGTAAATAGTTGGAAACTCTCAATGAGCAATGCACAGAGCAAGCATGAATAAGTCAATCCCTCCTATACAACATCGATTAACAGTTTCGAACACCGTTTAAAGAAGTGGTTCTCAACCTATATAACCTCAGTGGTTCTCAACCTGTATAACCTCAGGACCCTTATTTGTCCTTGGTCATTAAGTTGCGACCCAAGTCAGACCACACTGGAACTCATGGCATTGCAGTACTGCATATTCCAGTGCAAGCGATCAAACGGTAGGCATGAGGTGTGTTTGGGGTGCCATTCAAATGAATTGCAAGACTTCCCACAGCAGAGTGAACAGTATGTGTGGTTGCGACACACACCACACCCACCCACCCACACACACACACACTCACTCTCTCTCTCTCTCACTCTTCAATGTGGGCTGCTGTGACGGAGCTGCATCCATATGTGCATTGCTCGTACAGCTCCCTGTGGAGGTGGCAGGAGCCAGAATGTGATGTCACACGAGGGCGCTTGTATGGATGGAGCTCCCTCGCGGCCATACCACCAGCCCACCTCAAGCTGACACTCGGCTCTGGGCAGCATATTTTGAATGGCTGCTCGGCACGAGAACTGACAATGCTGTGACAAGGCGGAGGCTGAGGAGCCTCTCACCAAGTGCAGTGGAAGGCATGTGGTGACCCACTGAACACGGGGTCACGACCCACTTTTGGGTCACGACTCACCAGTTGAGAACCACAGATTTAAACTATACCTTTAGAGAGATGGAGAACCTCCCAGGTATCGCACACACCTCTGGACAAAAATAATACATGCAATTATCAAAAGTCACAAATATCAAGTGTGTTAGATCAAAAGTGGCCAACAGGCAGCTATCCATCCTGACCAGTTAGAGGGAAATGTATTCATAGTATTGCGGAGACAGTAAGTGAGCTTTTCAAAAGCTATGGACTTATCATGTTCAGTCGTCCACTCCTCAAGTCATGGGGGGGGTATGCTGACACCCATTTAACCGCAGTCATCCAGCAGGCTAGGAATTAAGATCTTGTAATACCAAAGGCCAAATGATCATCCATGTCATCCGTATCAAAGTATCCCAAAAACCAAGTGAGGGGATCAACCTTCAGTACAAGGCGGTGACTGCCGTCCTATATCTCCTTAGCTGAGGACATCTCCATAACAAGTGTGTAAGGTCACTTTGCCAATGCCGAACTTTCACTTGGTATCATTCTCTTACAATCCTCTGTACAGCAGAGCACGTACTGAGGAAGGCAGAAGCAGCACTAGGATCCAGTCTGCTGTACTGCAGGGTTGGAGCATGGAAGTGACTGCTCTCCTGAGGAGAGTCATGAGGCTCCAGAGTCACAGCGCAAGCACAGAAACTAAACCAAGTGATCTGCAGATCTTTAGGGGTCGGGGTTCCCCCTTGTCCATGGCCGCATATATTCTTCAAAGCGAACCGAAAAATACACAGATGAAATACAAATCTAGAAACTGTTTTAGCGTCCAAAGGATTTGTACTTCTGTTCATCCACTCCTATGTTTTACATAGCTCTGCCACACACATTTAATGAAATGTCAGCTCACAGATTAGACTTGTTGCCTGTGCAGTTCTCAGCTGTTTTCACCAATGTCTGACACAGATCGGCCCCTGCTGCATCCTCTCACCTTGTGATTTGCTACAAAGTTATGACTAGGGATGCACTGATACTGGTTTTTCGGTATCAAGTACAAATACCGATATTTTTTCCGGTACGTGCCGATATCGATTATCGGGAAGTTGCCTGGCTTCCTGATCGTCTGTGAAGCCGGTGTTCTAGCAGGTCATGAGGTGCCGTCCAGCTTCCTGACCAATCCGGGAGACAGGTAAATACGTGCCACCTGGCTTCCTGATTGGTTATTTAAGCCAGGCTGCCTAGCAACAAGTAAAGCCAGCTTCCTAGCCAATCAGGGAGGCGGGTCAATACGTGCCGCCCGGCTTCCTGATAGGAAGGGAAGCCGGCTTCATGCTCCCTTGGCACTACCGGAAGTTCCAGTATCAGGGAAGGTATCGGAGCATTTGGGCGAGTATGAGTGCTCGCCCAAATACTCGGCATCGGTGCATCCTTAGTTATGACATGCAGTCTGATCATTGTGGGGAGAAGAGACCAAGGAGATGCTTCCTTCTGTCTGCAGCAGACTGGTGACCTCTCCTCAGTCTAGGCACAGACACTAGATTGGATCTCAAGAATGGCGTTTTCAATGAAAGCATTTTACTTTTCTTTTTTTTTTTTTTTGCAAAAGTGATAGAGTTGCTGTAAATTGTAATATGTCACATACAGGTGAAACTCGAATAATTAGAATATCGTGCAAAAGTAATGGCAGTAAGTTCTGCAAAAGGGGCCCAAACCAAGTACTGAGTACATATGCATGCTTGTACTTTTCAGAGGTCCGATATTGTTCTATGTACAATCCTTGTTTTATTGATTGCATGTAATAATCTACTTTTTTGGGGTTCTTGGGGTTTTCATGAGCTGTAAGCCATAATCATCACAATTATGACAAATCACGGCTTGAACTATCTTGCTTTGCATGTAATGAGTCTCTCTCATATATTAGTTTCACCGCATAAGTTGCATTAGTGAAATAAATGAACTTTGCACGATATTCTAATTATTCGAGTTTCACCTGTATGTATTTTATTCATGCAGATTTGTAAACTTACTACCCCGTTTCCCCCGAAAATATGACCTTCCTCAAAAATAAGACCTAGTACAATTTTTGGGAATTGCTAAAATATAAGACCTACCCCGAAAATAAGATCTATTTATGACCATTCCCAGGGCCGGTGGTGGCATAAGGGGAAACTTGAAGAGCCACGGGAGAGGCAGGAGAGAATCAGCGGTGCCAACGAAGCCAGCTCTAGAGGAAGCGAGGGGGCACCGCCGGGAGCAAAGCCGCATAGGCCGATGCCTCCTCTATAGCGCTGGCTGCTTTCACAGGAGGAGTGATACCAAATGCACTCCGCCTGTGAGGAATCGATAGTGAAAGTGCGCGTGGCTCATTCTGGCTAGCGATTGGTTATCAAATTGCTCTTGGAAAGGTATGGCACCCCTAATTGCCCTGATCAGTATTTTTTTTGTACATGAATACATGTAGACTTTCCTACATGAATAAGTGTAGATTGTTGTACATTAAAATAAATAAATAAGACCTATCCCGAAAATAAAACCTAGTGTGTTTTTTTTTTAGCCATAAAAAATATAAGACAGCGTCTTATTTTTGGGGAAACACGGTAATAGTCCCACTTGAAGCAAAGTGATCAGAATATCCGTCATTTTCATCAGGAGAGGTCAGCAGTTAGCAGCTTCCATGTTCCTTCCCGACAAATTACCTATATTTAAGAACCGTCCATATTGTCTGCGGCCATTATGTTATTTAACGCCGCGTCTCGTCTGCTGCAGCGAAGACCGTTTTTTTTTCAGGACAGAATTCTGCCGGTATTGAAGGTTCCTTCCTTGCTCCTAGACTAGTATCTTCCCCTGTGGAGGTTACCGATTAGATTACAGCTCGCCGGGCTATCAGCGTAGGGGAAAGCAGGAGTTTGCACCCTGTCAGCTTACATTTGGCGGAAAATCTGCAAAGTTACAACTCAAAGGGACATACGGCTAAATGCATTATCTACCACTGCCTTTAGTTGTGCTTTTTTTATTTTGCTGTATATTATGAAATAAATAGGATTAGTGTAAACCGGCTGTCTGACACCGGGCTGCAAGACATCCCTTAAGTTGCTGCGTTGAATCGCGGCTTCTGGCTGGGAGAAATGTGCACATGTGATCTCTTTTACATAAATCAGCCGCTATTTATAGGATAACTCCAGGTAACCAGTGCAAGGATTCAATGAGCTGGTAGTAATATTCCAGAGTATATTGATGAAAAGAGTCAAATGCAGACTTTTATTCGTCTTCTTTAAAACATTAAGATCACATTTCACCCGATTAGGTGCCATTACAATAATCTACTTTTTATTATGCAAACGTATCTCTTAATACAATGACCTCCTACTGTCTCAAACTCTTTTGCTCGGCTCGTAGAAATTGTATCTACTCGGTAATCTCAAATCTTCAATTATCTTTCGATTTTTAAGCCGATACTTGCGGAGGGAGGGATCCGCTTCCTAACGTGTTTCCCCCGATAATACATCTGCTTCTTCCGGAGATGAAAAGGAGGTAAAAGATATACAAAGTAATCACATTAAAGTGACGCTATAAACTCAGGTGTTCAATCTTAAAAATGCATTCAAGTACTTTAACTATTAACAATATTGGACCTAATTTTTGTATCACTCAGCTGTAGAGCCTCAAATCATCTCTGAATTGGTGCTGACACTGTGCTTCCTTCTGGAGTGTGGCTACTTTTGTTCCCCATGGTCCCTGTGTGTGTTGTAAAGTAGTCACTGTTCCAAGCTCACTCCTGGGATGGACTACAATCTCAATACAAATGAGCAGGGATGCACCAATACTAGCATCGGTGCCGATGCCGAGTATTTGGGTGAGTACGAGCACGAGTACTCGCCCAAATGCTCTGATGCGTAGCCTGATACTTCCGGTATCAGGAAGTGACGAGAGAGCATGGAGCCGCCATGCTCTCTCGGAAGCTGGCCAATCGGGAAGCCAGGCTCCGTGTAATGATGCGGCGCCCACCTTTCTGATTGGTCGGGAAGCTGGCTTCATGCTCCCTTTTCGCCCTATGACGAGGGAGCATGGAGCCAGCTTCCCTGCCAATCAGGAAGCCGGGCACCGCGTCATTGTACAGCGCCCGGCTTCCTTATTGGCCAGAAAACCAGCTCCATGCTTTCTCATCACCTAGTGACGAGAAGCATGGGGACGGCTTCCCTGCTAATCGGGAAGCCGGGTGGCAAGTCATTACACGCCGCCTGGCTTCCTGAATGGGACTTCCGGCACGAGTACCGAAAAAAAAATTCTGTAGAGTATAATCTTGGAACATATTGGTGATCCTGTGTGATAAAAGACACCTCTTTTGCATGTAACTTATATGATATGCAAAGTACACACTGAGCACTACATAAAAAAAGATAATACAGCAGTAATTCAATTAAAATATTGGAGCAACAGCACTACCCGGCTCAAGATGATTGCCGTGCTTCCCACTTGTTTGCCACCCTAATGCTGCTAAAGCTCTGACAAAGCTGATTTTTTTTCCCCATTCTTTTGTCCTGAATGTGAATTAGGAGCTTTTTAATCTTCTGATTAGATGTTTTAATAGAATCTAAATGTTTAACTTTTGTAGGGAGACAGATCAGCGTGCTGAATTCACATGAACGCTGCGGATAATCTAAAGAATGTTCCATTATGTAAATGAAAGGGATGAGGAATGGCATTACCGCTGACATATGTAACATCCGCAAATCTTTTTTTTTTTCTTCTGGCTCATAATGATTACAAAAGTGTTCTACATTTACATCCTGCTATTTCTCTATCTTCGGACATGGCTGCTCTGATATATATGTGTGCATAACACACATATATATATATATCCCTCCTCTCTATTTTCTCTCTTGCTCTTCTTTTCCCCTTACATGCCTCCCCTTCTCCCTATTTCCCCCATCCCTCTCTTAGGTTGAATTGAGCAGTAAACTTTAGTGAATTGGGTTATTAAGGCTCAAACTGCAACTGTCGTTATAAAAATTGGATAAAGTATCATTGAACTGTGATTGAAAAACATCAGCTCTCAAGTCGCGATAAACCAACCAGCCCAGACGAAGATCCAACCATCAGTGGTTAAGACTCACCGATTCACCACCAGCCAAAAAGACCCCTCTGCCAAACTTGTGAAGCCAGTGAATGGGCCGGCATGTGTTCCCCTATCATATATAAATGGCAGAGCAATTCACCTTACAGGGGAAGTGGATTGGCTTCCCAGCCAATCAGCAAGGAGACTGCTGTTTGGCCGCTTCGATGTTGAGTGGCCGGGAAGCCAACTTTCCAGCCAATCAGCAAGGACACTGCTGTTTGGCCGCCTCGATGTTGAGTGGCCGAGAAGCCGACTTCCCAGCCAATCAGCAAGGACACTGTTGCTCGGCCGACTCGATGCTGATGCCGAGCTGACTTAACAGCCAATCAGCATGGAGCTGGCTCCATGTTCCCCTACGGCACTGCCGGTCAGAGGAAATCTTCCTCTGACCAGAAGTTCCGGTATCAGGGAAGGTATCAGAGCATTTGGGAGAATACGAGTACTCGCCCAAATACTCGGTATCGGCACCGATACTGATACTAGTATCGGTGCATCCCTAGTACAAAGCCCCGACACATTCCCTTTAAACACAGCACACGACTGTATTTGTTTCTGTGCTGTTATCACCAGGTGCCTGTCACCCAAAACACCCTTTGTTCAAGCCGGCAATGTCATTTCATTTTTTTTCCGAGCCCCGTTACTCATTAACTGTCTGCCACGCTGACACATCAGGAGAAATGACATCAGATTGGAAACGCAGGTGATCAGAAGATGTCTGTAAGCAAAGCATGAGATTAAGCCATTTGTTTAAATCTTATGGATTTGCAATATTTCCTCCTCCGAACGGGGCTCACTTGACGAAATCATAAACTTGGATCTTCAGATTTGCAGAAATATGCAAAGCACTAAAAATTTGATCAACACACTTTGGCAAACTAGTTTATCTCTCGGCTGACAGCTCCGTGAAATCGACGAGAGATGCGAGTGTTGTTGCGGGCGCTCCTTCTCCTCCCGTTTACGGAATAAATTGTAAGGAAGGAAACGTATAAATCAGGCGCTTGTCACATTGGAAGTCGTCTCGCGTCTAATTTATTAAAATTAAATAAGTTCGGATGTAGAGTCATTGTTGCATAAATATTTCTGGAAGTATGCTTGGGAACATCATTAAACGTGACTTTACAATGGAGTTTCAGAGATGTTCGAAAACCTTGAGGAGGAGAAACCTCACGGCAGCGGAAACATGAGACCTTAATGTGCATCTAAACCCGAGAACAATAATGTAATATATCGCAGCTTACCGGTCATTAGATGTGTTGACTGCATTTGTTTTCTTTTTTTTAGGATTTTTTCCCCTATATTTTCACCTGGTGGTCCTGTCCTATGGTGACCACGCTCACTCCCTGTACCCTATCTATGAAGGGGCAAATATAGGGTGAAAACATGTATCCATATTACAGTATGGTTAGCAGGGCCGGGTTTACTCTCTCTGCTACCCCAAGGCCAGGTTCCTCAATGCGCCCCCCTGCTTGCCAACCCCAATGGAGACATTTCTTTATTTTTTTTTATCACTTTTTTAATTCTAATTTATTTTATCTTTTAATTTATTATTTATTATACTTTTTAAATATTTTTTAAAACTTTTTTATCACTTTTTATGATTATTATTTCTTATTATGTTTTACTTATTTTATTTAATAATTGTTTTATTTTTTGTATAAATGATTATTATTTTTTTTTACTTAACTTTATTGCTATCCCACATTACAATTTACAAAACAAGTGGTGGCTTCCCCGCTCTACATTTAGCTCTGCTTGCCCAAAGCAGGACTAAATGTAGAAAACAACTAGGCGCCCCGAACTCCATGTGCCGGGCCTTCCGAAGCACTAGAAAAAAAAAAAACTACCCGCCCGGAACTGCATGTTCCGGGCGTCGGGCGATAGGAATTCCACACCCCCGCTGCCCCGAGGCTGGGCCTCGGTGGCCTCGTGGGAAATCCGGCTCTGATGGTGAGTAAGCATTGTCAACCTATGCTTAATAACATGAGCAATAGGTGTTCTGTAGTCCACAAAAAAATCCATGGACAATGCTGAGAGTCAGCACAGGATATCTGGCAGGTTCAACAAGTTTTTTTTGCACTTATTTATTACAGGTATTTATATGGCGCTGGCAATTTATGCAGCGCTTTACATAGTGCACATTCACATCAGTCCCTGCCCCATTGAGCTTACAATATAAGGTCCCATTAACCTTCCACCATGTCTTCAAAGTGTGGGAGGAAACCCACATAAGCTCCGGGAGAACATGCAAACTCCTTGCAGATAGTGACCTGGCCAGGATTCGAACCAGGGACCCCCAGTGCCACAAGCGCTAACTGCTACCCCACTGTGATTTCCTCATATAATATGAGCCAATGTATATTAGGAGGGCTTGAAATACAATAGTCCACAGGCATTTTAGACATTTCCTGTATTGGAGTGACAATGTTCTGTCCCTACCTCTCAGTTGCTTTCCTGAGTTGTAATTCTGTCACATGCCCTTCCAGTGAAGACTCACCTATTGCATTGACATGGGCCACCATGTATACCATAAAGATGCCAGTACAGAGCAATGATGTGCAGCCAACTCTGGAGAGTATGCATGTAGACAGAAAGTGACTGCAAAGACTTTGTGGGTCCTGTGTAACCTCAGGACTCACATTTGTCCTTGGTCATTAAGTCATGACTCAAGTTGCACTGCAATGGAACGCTAATCTAAGATCCCACTAACCTTCCAACATGTCTTCAAAGTGTGGAAGGAAACCCACATAAGCACAGGGAGAACATGCAAACTTCTTGCAGACAGTGACCCGGCCGGATTCAAACTGGAGACCCCCCAGTGCTGCAAGGCAGAAGCACTAACCGCTACACCACTGTGCTGCCCTTTTTAAGGTGATATAACAAAATGCTTTCAATAATATATTTAATAGACCATAAAGGACCATTATAAGAGAAAAGTTCATCTTTTCCGGTTTACATACTCATTAGAGCAGAACTCAGGTATGGCTGGCACCACCACTTGCTGTATTGAGGCAGAACTCAAGGCAAGCGTATGCATAAATCGATAAATCGTTGAAATACGATATGTTTTACCTGCCAGATAATGTATAGTTCTGTTCAGCTATTCTTGTGTCAAATACCTCCTGTTATGTTTTATGACTGTGTCTCTTAGCTTCCTATTGGACAACGACTTAGCAGGATGATCATGTTGTTGCACCTTCCCAGCTAGCAGGCAGGTAAAAACAAGCTGCAGCAATGGATAACGGGCTCACCGTCCCAGCTATGCAGTTGCGTGTGAATCTCACGAATGGCCGAACAGTTTCTTTTATCAAGCTTGACAGTTAAAACGTGTGTTGCTGCCATCTAATTGGCTGTCTGCCTGGAGTTCTGCTTTAAGATCTCAGCCAAGAGAAAGTTTAGCTATCAGTATTTCCTTTGTTATAGACTTTATTTCATGCTTCAGCAGTCGCCTTTTGTACCGGAATGACATACCACATTTGATTCAATTATGGGAACAACAGGCGGAAAGAAAGTATTGTGTGCTATCCGGACCTTAAAGTAGAAGGCAAGTTTGCGACAGCCAGTATGCCATGGATGATCCTTACTTTTTGATGTATTTTAATGTATTAGTCACGGTCATATGAACGCTGGTACCTTCCTTGGTCTTCTTCCTGTCAGAGCAAGTCTATCGTTTCTCCGATGTCATCACTCTCCTGCGTCAGACTCACTTAGCTGGGACCACAGGAGCAGTAAATGAAGCTCCTGCATTGGTAGATGTGGCAACGTCATAATATCACTATTTAGCCGAATGTAGAGTGGAGGGCCAACAACGCTGTAAACTCAGCAGCAGTATCACAGTACTGTCAGCCTTAAACAGGAAATAAGAAAGCAGAAGCACCACTGGCAGGATCAACAGGTAAATACTTAGAAGAGAAGAAGATAAAATAAATAGCACGCAGAGAAGTATGAAAATGAAAGGATAATCTTTATATAAGGAATTTCTCTCTTTTGCTTGGTGTTCCATTTTAAGGTGACTCTATAGTAAAATAAGAGGTATAGTACCTGTCCTGCTGTCCATGCCTTGGATCTAAACTTTACGAACTGTGAAGCCTAAAGAATCCTCGGGTTTGAACAGCCTTCCAGGAGTGTTGGGTGTCTGGTTCCCCGACATGTGCTAGGCTTCCACATCACTACTCTTTCTGGTAGTGTTATAGCAGGTGGCAGATGTGACCATAGCATGCAGAATCAGGCATCCAACACTCCCGAAAGTGCGTCAGATGTCGAAGATTCTTCAGCCAATGTAGTTCTCCAAGAGAGCAAAGATCTTAGCATGGGTTTCATGGGTTTAGAAAGTATACCTCCTTTCCTTTTACAGGTTTCTTTTTTTTTTTAAAGCTCAAACCTCCGTACACCCAACCCCCCCTCCCTGTAAATAACACCTATCCCCCCTTGGGGCCCCCGATGACTGTATGTTATGCTGGGTTTCCATTTATACTTACCTTTTCCAAAGTTTTTAGGTTGATCACGTGACGCCACAGATTCCTCTTCATCTTCCCCTCTTCTCTAGGCTACATGGATGGTCCTTACAGATGTAGAGAGGAACTAACATAATTACGTCAGAGCTGCTCTGTCATCAGTACACTGTGAATGAAGGATACCGGGATGGGGCCATGACATCCTGCACTCACTGTAGATTCATCAGTCTTCTGGGTTGAGTGAAGCTGGGTGTCATTAAACTCAAAAGACTGAAGACATTTTGTGGCCAAGTAGAGGTACTGTTTGGTACAGCTCCTGATCTATGGTGCGTGTTGCCAGAGCTGGGTTTTTTCCCCCCACACTTGAAAGACCTTTTCAATCATAAAAGTTTGATATATATAGATAGATAGATATATATATATAGATATACTTTTTTGTTTGCTTGGCAGGCATGTATATATGCTAAAGTGAGCACTCTACTGTATGAATATCAAATTTTTCATTTTTTTGGTAAAAGGATCATTATAACTTGTGGACTGCGCCTCTAGTGACTGTTGCATCGCTAGTGAAAATCAAACCTCGTATCCTTCAGATTACTGTAGACTCATCATTTCTATTTATCTTTATTTTTTTTTCCTGACCCTTGTAAATCTCCTCTTGCAGAAAACAATTTAAAGCCCTTTGTAACGTGGCGGTAAGCAGACCCCTTGGTTATTCGTTATCTCCTTATCAACCATGCAGGAATTAAAAATTAACACCCCCTCGCTTTTCAAGTAAGCCGCACGCTTCATAAATAAAACGGTGGACAGAAAACAAGGCAACAGCAAAAAATATAACAAAAACAAAAAACATTTAAAAAAAGCCCACAAAATACACTTGTAATATGCTGGAGTCAGCCGTCGAGTCCTCTTGAAGAATGAAGTGATTGCAACATATGCGGGGCAATTCCTGTTTCATGATGCCGGTGTATTTACTCAAGAAAACAATTCATGTTCCTTAGCAGTCATGAACGGTGTTTTATCTCTCTCTTTTTTTTCCTTTCCTCCTCTTGCTCTCCACTGGGAATAGAACCATCAAACCTAAGGACCTCAAATTCATCTGCTAAGCAGAATAGAGCAGGAGCTGAGTTAGCTGGAGAGGCAGAATACCTCCCTTTATTGCTTCACCTATCTGCTATATTGCCGCTCAAGCATTTTGGATGGTTTATATGGAGTGGAGCTGTGTGAACCAGTATGCCTCTTTTTAAAAAGGACCTGTCGATTTTTGTAGTAATCAATAAGCAAAGGAGAAGAGTAGCCATAGCCATCGAAGAGGTGTACTGTAAAGTGAAGGGGTCTTTTTTGATTATAACCACTCTCCCGGGTCTGCTCACTGGGAACTGTTGAGCTCAGAATCTCCTCCAGTCAGCTGATTTTAAAAAGCGTCCAAGGCCACAGCCTTTGGCATTGCTACTTAGCATCCAGGTTTTTACTGCGTTTTATATATAACCAGTAGGGCAATTCACCCTACTGGTGATTGCAGTCACTGGCACAGAAAGTGATAAGGAATCCAACATTTGACAGTTCTCTTCCAAAGGAGATAGCCGTTTCAGTGACAACTGTCTGAAAGGGGAATTCTCACTTTAAAGAGATTTCCTCTCACTTCCTGTTGTGTCTGGAAATTAAGAGAAATATTCCTAATAGAACTCAAACTGCAAAAAAAAAAACTTTGGCTATGCGTGCACTTTAATTGGCTTTGAAACCCCCGGCCTGCATACTTGTCTGGGTCAGTGCAAGGATAAAAATTACATCCTTGTAGATTGCATCTTTAAAACCAGGCCATGGCCAATTCCCTAATTAAACATGACAGGTTCCCCTTAACCCTTCCTTCTTTTGTATTTTTTTTTAATGTTACAAACATAGAAATCATGTTTCGTTTTGATGTGTAACTTAAAGGAGAACTATGAGGTGAATGCTTTTCACTCACCTCATAGTTCTAGCCGACCTGTGACAATGAGACTGTCACAGGTCGGCTCAGTAGATCGGGAGGTGAGCGAACACATACCGGCGTTCGCTCACCTCTCGATCCTGTCACGGCTGTCTGCCCTGACGGGAGGGGCTGGATTCCCCCCTCCCCGCTCCGATCCGCCAGCGCTGACTGGTGGATTGGACGGGGGAGGGGGCGGGTACAGCTGGCTCTGCCTCTAGATAGGCAGAGCCAGCTGTCAGTCACGCAGCTGGGCGGATCCCGGCACAATTGTCGGGATCCGCTTCAGCTGCGGCGTCTCAGTATACCGCGAGCAGCAGCTCACGGTATACTGCGGCGTCTCAGTATACCGCGAGCTACAGCTTGCCGTATACTGAGCCTAGGGTGACGGGAGGACGCTAGTTTGTGTCCTCCCGTTACCCTAAGGAGAACTATGGGGAAAAGACTTAACCCCATAGTTCTCCTTTAAAGGAACCATCTAAGGCTACAAAAAATTGGTAAATGCCATCGCTGACTTCTTCCAGTGCTGCCATCTTTTTCTTTACTTGACTCCGCAACAAGCATGTACACATCAGGTGACCTGGTAAGTGACCTAATAGATAGCCATCGCAAGGGTCGGGATAGCAGCCTAGGAACATGTCAGCGGTGGTAGTTCCAATATTTTTTTGATGGCAGGGTCCCTATGTCTTCCCTCCCTCTTTCCTTCTGGCAAAGCCATCACCTCCCTGCTATACACTTCTCAAGTCAAATTATCGTGACCAACTCCTGAATATAAGCTACCACACCCCTAGTATATCAAATCAACACAGAAGGAAAAGAATGGGGCTTTTAGGGTACCAAGTGACAAAAACCAAGCAATTACAACATGATAAAACAAGGTTTCTGTATTATACAAAGATTAAAAAATGTTTAAAAAAAAAGACATCATTGCTATGTACAAATTTCAAAGAAGAAAAGAGCAAACTGATCTCCAAATGAACTATACCAGAATTATAATCTGAGGCCAAATGACCATAACACACAAATTTGATATAACATGCTCTTGTACTCGTACTCATACAGCACATAGATAGATGCCTCTTCTTATACCAGGAATAGTATTTTTCTCAATGCGTTTCACGCTCCAAGCGCTTCCTCAAGAGATAAAGGAGATTGTTCCCAGAGAGCGGCAAATCGTGCGCGCCTGGCCAGGCCAGCAGAGCAAGAGCCCAAGATCGAGGCGTGCCCAAGGACATAGAGGACCCCCCAAAAAAGGAGGTGGTGTGGGAAAGGTGATAAGCAGACAACCATCTAAAACTGAAAGGTCTCAAAAGAAGCCCCCCAAGAAGGAGCTACATGAAGCGTAGTCCGCAATCACCTCCGAGCCCTCAGTGTGCACGAGGCTGCACAGCAACGGCCTCTTCACTTCTCAGCCTTAGCACTCCTGGGGAAGTGCGGAGGAGATGGATTGGCTAGAAGGGATGAGAACGGTTAGAAGAACACTAGCACTGTGTAGGAATCATGTCCTGATGTTGTAGGTCCAATTGTCACTGAGAATAAGACCTTTTCCCTGGGAAAAGGTACCTCTGATAATAGCTATTTTTTTTTTACTGATGAGGTGTATTTAAAAACACCAATGGTGATAAAAAGGAGGGGTGGAGAAGCGGCAACAACCTGGAGTGGAATGGTGATTGGGTGTTGGCAAGAAAGAAGGTTGTACCATTCCACGCCAGGTTGTTGGCACTTCTCCACCCCTCCTTTTTATTACCATTAGTACAAACGTCGGACACCCCGGTCCGTACATTTGTGAAGCAGCACACCAAGCTTCCCATAACCCCCCCTCCCCCAGCCCCTCTTGGAGCGCTTACTCCTGGACTTTCATTCACCTAACCAATGAGTAAAATATTTTAAAGGTGACATCCTCCTTTTTTCTTTCATTCATTGAAGCACACAGTGGAGACTACAAAAATCCTATTTTCTCACTAAGCTGGACAAAAAACCCCGAAGCAGCGTATCCATTAAATTAGCCAGCGGTTAGCATGAGCAGCTCTTGTGTTCATTCACTCCTGCTTAAAAAGTAGAAAAACAGCGTTATGTTTGCAGCGACTGTTTCCACGTAATCATTTTTTTTGCCTTGTTGATGCCCATTGGTACAGCAGAGGTCTACAAACGATGCACATCTCTTGCTGCTTCAGGACCACGCGGGCCTCATTCCGTATTGATCCGCATTGATCGTTTCTGAAGGGCATTGAAGGGGGTTATTGAAAAACAGAGCAGAACAAAAGGCCACTTTTGAAAGGGACCGTGCAATCTTATTTGCTGGCGTTTCTCTTTAACCTTTTCCTGCTTGCCGGATCCAGACAACTTGCACATCGCAGCCTATTAGCGGGCCGCCTGAGGCAAGAAACTGGTTAATTCCACATTGATCTGTTCTAGGTTCTTGTGCACTAAATTACTGGTCTTGTCAGTGATGTGGGAGAGCTAGTTTAAAGGCTGTGTTAATCCCATGTTCTCACAGATGAGCAGCACAGGAAGAACCAGGCACATGTTATTAAAGATTTTTTATTTTCTTTTATTATGATTGTACTATTACTATGACAGTTATATTTACATACCGAACAGGCAAATAATGACTTGAATACACACACAGGCACGCACTGGTCATTATTAAACTGACAGTATTCAAGCAAAACACATCTTACACCAGCTGGCAATCTGACCTCCCTTGCTTCTTGTGAATCGATTGCTATTCCTTCTCATTGCTGTGATTGCTACGCGCACAAGAGGTCTTCTGTTGCCCCGGGTGTTGATGTATCATTAAAGCGAACCTGTCTTTGAAATGCATGCTCCGCGCTAATCAGCATAATCGCAAATCAGCAGAAACACATTTTTATTTTAAAGAGACTGATTTTGATAATTCATAGCTAAGTTCATTTCAAGGACAACTCCACCTTCATTAATCCCTTCACCCCCATGAGCATAGCCCACCTACTTACCTTCCCTCACAATCCAGGAATCTTTTCTCAGACATGATCCTAATGGGCTGCTCTTCATACTGCGTGTGTGTGTGTTACAGTCTTATTCATTCGTATGGGTAAGCCACTCTCATGGCAGCCTCCATTGGTTCCTTAGAGTACAGCTTACCCATATGAATGAGTGGGGCTCCAGCGCACATGCACAGTATGAAGAAGAATCAGCCAGCAAGAAAGATTGCTGAATTGGGAGGAAAGGTATTATCCCAGTTGGGCTGCATTCAGGGAGAGTATTTAGCTTATGCATCCTGCTGCTCGGGGAGATTTAGCTTCAGCAGGGGGAGGTATTGGATTTCTGCAGAGAGATCACTGCTTCAAGAGGGACAATTTTTGCAGCATGCTGGTAGAGGACACGGTTTTCTACTCTGTGGGCTGTGACTGCTTTTTAAAGAAAAGCAATGCTAACACTGGCCATATACTTAGTGCTTAAAAGAGAACTATGGGGTAAGTGTTTTTGCCCATAGTTCTCTTAAGGGTCACGGGAGGACATATACTAGCATCCTCCCGTGACCGAAAGCTCAGTATATTGCGAGCTACGGCTCGTGATATGCTGAGACCGCTGACAATGCTGTTGAGATCCATCCAGCTGAGTGAATGACAGCTGGCTCTGCATATCTAGAGGCAGAGCCAGCGGTACCCACCTCCTCCCCCGTAACAGTCACCATTTTCTGCAGGGAGATTATCGAGAAGTGAGTGAGCGACGGTATGCGTTCGTTTACTTCCCAATCTTTTGAGCTGACGTGGGACAGTTTCATTGTCTCACGTCGGCTTGAACTATGAGGATGAGTGATTTTCACTCACCTCATAGTTCTCCTTTAATCTCCCAGCCTGGATGGGGGGGATGCCGCACCCTGGCCCAGGCTATTGTATTCCGAAAGCAGTGTGTTTGCCGCTGTCGGGATGCCTGAAGAGTGACTGTAGACTACAGTTACTGTTGGACCAAGATCTGTAGTACAAGCATCTTTTGTCGAACGAAAGGGTTCCAATGTGGTCACGCACTGGTCAAATTTAAAAAGCATCAAATCTGGGTAGTGTATGGCAAGCTTAAGACTTAGAATACCTTTTGTTCTAATGCACCAAGAATGTATTTAGCTCATTTTAACTGGAATTTCAGTTGTTTTCGCACAAAGTATTTTAGCACAAGGCAGGCCTATGCTTAACACACAAAAGCAGCGTGGAGGACGGTAGACCTTGTTTCCGTTGCACAATTTCATGGCTGATAGACTCTCTACAAAAGTAATGCCAAGTGAAAGCGCTGGCCTCGTATCGGAATAATGTTCATACCGCTAGTCTTTTCCTTAGATAGTGTGGCGTTTGCCCTCCAGCAACGCTTTGGGCAAACAAACTTTATTCATATAGCATTGTCTCTTTCTCCTCTCAAGGTCTCAGCGAGAGCCTATCCCACAATGCATTCAGCCAAATATGTTAAAGCAGTATCAGGCTAAGGCTTAAAAAATTCTTCCTCTTCTCAAATAAAAAAATATATATATATATTTGCTCGCCTTGTAGTGTCAGAATATTTGCAGTTCTGTGGGCGTTTTTTTTTTTCTATTTTTTTTAGCCTCCCCGGCTATTCGCACAACACTTTGAACGCTTAGAACGCAAGAATGAGCTGTATTAAAAAAGCACAAGACAAAAAAAATAATTCTGTCTCTAGTAAAAATCCAATTTCAAGCCACGTTCAGGGATTTGACTGGAAATGAATAATGCACAGGTTTTTTTTTAAATATTATTTATTGTGTAAATGTTTCATAGTTTATGTACTTGTTCTTGTACATTACTTTTCCCCTGATGACAAAATGTAAAATAATAATCACAGCCAAGAGAATGTAACCTCTGCTGAAAATGATAAGTATATTAGGTTTTATTGAGTTCGTTGACCATGTGGACATCCAAGGCAGCCAGCATGGTGTACTTATAAAGGGCTACAGGCTCGTAAGATAAAGAAGATGTAAGCCGTAATTGGATGACATTTATTGTGTTAAAGCACTGTGTGTCATAAATATTTTTTTCCAAATATACTTTCTCTCCCTTTTTGGTTGCATCTCAGTACTGATGATCTCCTACAAAGTCTTTGCAGTCACTTCCTGTCTATTTGCATACTCTCCAGTATTGGCTGCACATCATTGCTCTGGACTGGCTTTTTTATGGTATCTATATGTCTACGCAATGTGTGAGTCTCCACTGGAAGGGCATGTGACAGAATTACTCAGAGAGGCAGGGACAGATCTTTGTCACTTCAATACAGGAAGTGCCTAAAATGCCTGTAGGCTATCGTATTTGAAGCCCTACTAATATGCATTGGCTTATATTAAATGAGGAAATCAGAGTGGTGTAGCGGTTAGCGCTTCTGCCTTGTGGCACTGGGTGTCTCTGGTTTGAATCCCGGCCAGGTCGCTATCTACAAAGGAGTTCTCATGTTCTCCTTGTGCTTGCGTGGGTTTCTTGCAAAACAAATGATTATCCGCACTATAGTGCACAGCGGGGATCGTGGACAAGGTAAGACCTGTACACACTGTATTCCCGAGTGTAGCTCGGGGTTACCACTTTGTTAACCCCGATCCACACTCGGGAATACCAATGGAAACGCGCGGAAAAACGCCCCAAAGAAGCTCCTGTACTTCTTTGGGCGTAGGGCGTTTTTCAGCTCGTTCCTACGCACTGAAATACGCCCAAGTGGGAACCATGCCTATAGGAAAGTATGGGATTTCTGGGCGTTTTACAGCGCGTCGATCAGCGTTAGGCCTTAGGGTGTACATCCAATTTTAATAAGCTAGTTCAGTATGCAGAGACCTTGCAGAGCGCAACCAATCAGATTTCATCTTTTTTTCCGTCTGCCAATTACCATCCTCTGACGTCCAGGTGCCTTTTACACTTTATGAAGCTTGAATATAGACACGGCGCCTTGCAATAAACCCCTCACTCTTCATTTCTGAATAAAACCCCAGCGTAGGATATTTATCGTCAAACCTTGCTGAGCTCTGGCACGTTAGAGTACATCAGCGTTGAAGCCTGCACCCATAAAATCACTCAATCCACAGCTTTCAAAACTCCACATTAACTTGTAATACTCCTATAACTTAAATGATGTCATACATCTTCTTACACATAATTGAAAATAGTTGCTATTGTTCAATACATGCGCCATTGGCAAATTGATTTTTATGTCTTTCCAATTCAGTTTTAAGTGAACTGAATCACTTAAATATTTGAAAAGAATGTCTTGCTTATGTACTGTAAAAGGCAATGCAGCAAAATCTCAAGGCTAGTGCATTTTACCCTAAAAGGACTTTCCCTTTAATAGGACAACATTTAAAGAAGAACTCCCACCAAACAATACGTTTTATAGTTGTGTTTGTCTTTGTTAGTTTATTTCATAGATCAGATTCATAGATCAGATCAGATCATATATCAGACAACTCTGCCCCCGGCTATATCTCCAACCTTGTCTCAAAGTATCACCCTAACCGTCCCCTCCGCTCTGCAAAAGACCTTCTGCTTTCCGTCTGTCTCCTCATCTCTTCAGGGAAGCCTATTCCACCTCAACCATCACGTTCTCAAACAATTCATAATGTCTTCTTTATATTGTAAAGCGCTGCGCAAACTGTTGGCGCTATATAAATCCTATATAATAATAATATCAGATACCCAACAATAATTGGGGGATGTCTCGGCCTGCTATACCCCAGACAATTATGACCTCAAAATTATGGAGGTGACTACACCCAGCTGATTTGTCCACTTGTTTTTTTTTTTTAATGAAAGAATGGGTTGTGTTTTCTGAAATGACACTGAGGTTATATTATGTAGTCAGTTTAGATGTAGCTAGTACTTAAAGCCAACTCAGTATGTAGAACTTTTTTTGTAAATTATATATTTTTTTATTAAAGTGAAATTAAACTGTGGTGGGGGCAGCCATCATTTGCCATACTGTGCAGGTATGACTTACCACTGGGTGTGCTCTCCTCCAATGTTATAATGTCCGGGTTCTCCACATCCACTACGCCCTGGGCGGTGCCATGCAATTATCTTCTTCTTGCTTTGCCCATTGGCCAAACACTGGTGATGTAACTCCTATGCATGGACGCTGGAGTTACATTATCCACTTACTTTAAGTTGCCACCAGAACAGGAGTAGAGAGGAAATCTTACAACGGGTCACTTGTCCTGGTGAAAGCTGCCTAATAGGGAATTCCCCTCCCACTGGAGAGATATCCTCTCACTTCCTGTTGAGTCTACAGGACAGAAAATGAAGGGAAATCTCTCTAATGAAACACAGATGGCAAAAAAATTATTTGTATATATATAAATATAGAGTGATTTTAACCTTCCCCTACTCAATCCAAAATGTAAAAAAAATGTTTGACTTTGGATATAACTTAAAGAGACCTATTGTCTATGGAGCACCCATCCAGCACAATGATGGGCCTGCTCAGAAATGGCTACCACTTCCGGCAGTAGGGTACTGGCAACCTAGAGATCCGAATGGGAGTCTTTGATGTGCTTTACTATGATGAGGTCCTTAACTATAGAAATATAGAAATTAAATATTGTATTAAAATATTGTGGAAGACATGAACTTCTTATGGGCTCTATTTGGTACATAAAGATTTTACACAAACATAAACAAAATAAATTAAACAGTTTAGAAGTGTGTAAACTTTTTTTTTAATGGGCCTGAAGATTCTTTATGGGCCTGAGTTTTCCTTTAAGGAGTTCTGCTCTTTAAATCTCAGGCATCCTAAGCTTTGCTGTCTGTCCTGAGCTGCTGAAGAACACAGTGATATTGCGGAATGTACCTTCCAAAGAGTGTAATTGCTCTTAAGGGGATAGAAGAAAGAGCAACAGAAATTATACCGCTCTACTAAAATGTTAAAAATGAACAGGTCTCTCACTATTGGACTCGCTCACGAGGCGTAGGAGGAGGACACAGCAGAGCTCCCTAATCGCAGGTTTTTATATGATAAAGAGGATTGATAATGCGTGATCCTAGGGAACTGGAAGAAAAAGAAAGTCCAGGAAAATCATTTCTACAAAGTAAAGGAGCACAGCTGTTCCTGTTGAATTTTTCATTTTAACGTTATCTTTTCCACTTATAAGGATATTAGGGGTCATCTGAGAGTCACACTCCTATCAGAGACAGCACGGGTGCCATACCTGGCAATATTTAAAGCGGGGGTCTGCCCAGTAATGATATTGCAGTTACGGGTGGCTACCAGTTGCCTTAATTGTCCAGTGGCTTCTTGTATGTCTCAACCAAAAAAAACCCCATACAACAGTAGTATGAAAATGTCCCCAAAGGGTGGCTGCTTTGTATTGATAGTAAAGACACTCTAAGAGTAAAATGACTGCTGTGTTGTGTGGGTAATAGGTGCATTCTAAGAGCAGAATGGCGTTTGCTCTGTATTCATGCATTCTAAGAACAAAATGGCTGCTGCTCTGTTTGGGTCACAATTACACCATAAACCAAAACGACTTCTGCGGTGTCCTGGTAATGTGTTGCTATTGTTTGACCGTCCCAATTCTCTTGATGGCAAGACTGCTGAAACCACCAATCTCCCCTCTTCAACCAAATAAACCAGACTACACTTTCTGATGGAGTTGTATGGCCATAGCAGCCTTTTTATTATACAAAATAATAAACTTAACAGAATTGTAAATTAAAGGAGAACTATGAGGTGAGTGAAAATCATCCTCATAGTTCGAGCCGACGAGTGACAATGTAACACGTCGGCTCAATAGATCGGGAAGTGAGCAAACACATACCGTCGCTCACTCACTTCTCGATCATCTCCCTGCGGAGAGCCGTCACTGACAGCCACGGCTCCCTGCGGGGATTTCCCCTCTCCGATCCTTCAGCACTGACTGGAGGAACGGACAGGGGAGGGGGCGGGTACAGCTGGCTCTGCCCCTAGATAGGCAGAGCCCGCTGTCACTGACGCAGCTGGGTGGATCTCGATAGTAATGTCGGGATCCGTCCCGGATGCGGCGGTCTCACTATACTGCTTGCGTTATACTGAGCTTTGGGTCACGGGAGGAGGTTAGTATATGTCCTCCCGTGACCCTTAAGAGAACTATGAGGGAAAACACTTACCCCATAGTTCTCTTTTAAGCATGATATTTTTTAGGTCTTTTGAAGGCCCAAATTATGAACAGATATGCTGTCTCCGTGGAACCCCTTGAATCTGTTGGCCCCCAGCCGCACCACACCGCCTCTGGGACAACCTGCACATTGGACGCAGACACATCCCATACCAAGACAGGTCCCCAAACATTAACCACCATCACCTATGTTCTCCGCCTTCAAAAGACGCCAAAACTGCTATGACAGTAAGCTGACCACAAACACCAATTTACAAGGCAGGTGGGTGGGAAGTTCTCTCTTCATCCGACGGACTCCGACTAAATCCAGTGAGACCCTCATCCTTAGACCATCGCAAAGGCTCCGCCCGAACCTTGAACCTGACCAATTAGGTAAGTGACCCTGCCCTGTTGACACATTCCTTAATTCATTATTTTATTCCTTGTGTCCCCCTTTTCACTTAGTCAGGTACGCCCTCAAACCATTTTTTTTTTTTTTGCTTCAGGCCTAGCTTACTATGAACAAATAGCTGCTACTCTATATGTGTGATAGGCACGCTCTAACAAAGTACCTACTCCTGTGTGTGAGTGATAAGCATACGCTGAACACACAATAGCCATATACACTCTTAAGAACAAAATAATTGCTCGGCTGCAGAAATGATCAGAGCAGAACTCCAAAAAGTCTACATCCCTGCGGAAATGATAGACATCCTCTGGGAGCAAAATGGCTCCTGATGTGTATTGGCATTAGCTATGCATGAAGGACAAATTATGCAACTTGTATTAGCAAAATCCAAAATTCAATAACATTAGACTCGGACTGAATTTCATCAACGTGGAGGTCCCTAGCTGAATCCTAACTTCAGTGTTATTTTTGGCAGTCTGGATTACCAAAAGGCTTCTGGGAGAAAGGGACTGAATGTTGCTCCACAGGCTGTTTCTGCCTTATATCTGCCTATACTGTTGCCTGGTTTGATTGCCAGTCCAATCAGATCCCACCCTTTTATCTTAGTATCCCGGTGTTCTATCAAAGTTTGTGACTGGGTTGGAATGTGTGACCGGTGACGTGGTCACACATTTTAACATAATCCCTCACAGTTTTTTCGGAAGTGGAATGTGTGACCACCAATAGGTCAAGAATTCCAACGCTTTCACAGCTGTTCCAGGGCAGATCTGCCCTGGAACAGCTGATCGGTCCTGAAATGTCACTTCTATCCGACTTTGTGGAATGTGAGATCGCACTCACAAAGTCACATTTCAGGACCGATCAGCTGTTCCAGGGCAGACAGGTTCTCCTGCACATACAATCTGCGATGCCGATCTGCCCTGGAACAGCTGAGAAGCGTTGAAATGCTTGACCTATTGGCGGTCACACATTCCACTGCCGAAAAACTGGGCGGGATTACGTTAAAATGTGTGACCATGTGACCTGTGATCTAGTCACAAACTTTGATAGAACACCGGATAACATTTTTAAAGGAAGAAGCTCAGTGTCGGTTTCTTGGCCCGTCATCTCATGAGGCGAGACTTTCAAGAGCTTCCAAAACCCTTTTGCACAATGTTCATCATTTTCTGCTCTGTGTTCTTTACTTTATTGAAGCCCAATTCAGATTCTCATTGATTTAAATAAGCCCAAAGGTTCATAATGGGGATGCACCGATACCGATACTAGTATAGGTGCCGATGCCGAGTATTTGGGTGAGTACTCGTACTCGCCCAAATGCTCTGGTGCCTAGCCCAATACTTCCGGTATTAGGAAGCCAGTCATGCTCCCTCGTCACTAGTGAAGAGAGAGCATGGAGCCGGCTTCCCAGCCAATCAGAAAGCTGGGCAGCGTCTAATGACTCACTGCCTGGCTTCCTGATTGGTCAGGAAGCTGGCCAATCAGGAAGCTGGGCACCTTGTAATGACGCAGCGCCTGGCTTCCTGATTCGCCAGGAAGCAGGCTTCATGCCCCCTCGCCACCCCATGACGAGGGAGCATGGAGCCGGCTTACCGGCCAATCAGGAAGCCAGGCGCTGCGTCATTACAAGGTGCCCAGCTTCCTGATTGGCCAGAAAGCCGGCTCCATGCTTTCTCGTCACCTAGTGACGAGAAGCATGGGGACGGCTTCCCTTCTAATCAGGAAGCCAGGTGGCGAGTCATTGCTCACCGCCTGGCTTCCTTAATGGGACTTTCGGTACTTGGTATTCGGTATCGGCGAGTACCAGAAACAAAATATATCGGTACTCGATACTGAAATACCGGTATTGGTGCATTCCTAGTTCGTAAGCTCTGATTTCTGAAGTTTTAACATTTATAATAAGCTCAGCCAATCCAAAACTGTTCATGGTTTTCAGAAGTCGTCTTTTCTCTGTTGGGTGTGTTACAGTTATTCTCTTATTCTGCTCATCTATCAAATCCGTCTAACCTTTTTAGTATTTGAAGTTTATTTTTGTAAATAGATCAAGACGACATACTAAACCCATAAACAGTCTCCTAAACACAAGGTATAATAAAGTAAAACACTTTTAAGGTTTTTAATGGGCCATCAATGGTTGTTCTCAGGAGGTAAATGGTATTATTTTGGATCTCCTGTGATCCATCCATTCACAGGATATCTAGCATCTTATATGCCAGTGCTTCTGGTACCCTTTGCTAATCAATGTGGCTGACATCCAAACTCCCTCCCTGTAGGCTACTAGAAAGTTGCAGTGTCATACAAAGTGATTACTTCATCTAAATCCATGAACTTTAATGAACAAGGGAAGAGAATGTCTTATCCAGTCCTCAGAACAGTTTCTCTAAAACTTGAAAATCAAGCTAACAAATGACTCATTATAAATAATATTTTAATTTTTTAGGTTTGTTATTATATATTTATTTGTATTTTTTTTAGGAATATTGTTTTGCATTTGATCATTTTTTTAAGCTACTTTAAAATATTTTATTATATTTATTTTGTTTAACATCAGCCTTGTTAAGCACATTTTTGTTTTTATTTTTTTATGTAATATTTGTAGTTGTTTATTTACATTTTTGCTCATGTGATAAATACTTTTATGTATGTATTTGTTCAATATAAGTATGCTTTTTATGTATTTACTTTTCAGTTCTCGATTAATAAATGTTATACTTTTATTTGTATTTTTTTTGTCAATTATTTATTTTCTTAAAAATAATAAAATGTTTAATGTATTTATTTTGCATAGAGATGACAAAATAATAATAGTGTGCAGTCTGCATCTGACCCATGGTCCCTGTGTGTGTTGTAAAGTAGTCACCGCTCCAAGCTCACTCCTGGGATGGACTACAAACTCATTACAAATTAATAAACTAATCATGAGATTGTAGTCCATCACGGGAGTGAGCTTGGAGTGGTGACTACTTTACAACACACACACACAGGGACCATGGGGAACAAAAGTAGCCCCCCCTCCAGAAGGAAGGACAGTGTCAGCACCAATTCAGAGATGATTTGAGGATCTACAGCCGAGTGATACACAAATAAGATACATTGTTGTTAATAAATAGATTTAACTGCTGAGTTTAGTGTCACTGTCCATACATGTGAACATTTGATAGAGTGATGAAACTTTTGATTCCATGGAAGATATAAAATGGTGGTTTTGATCCACTGCAAAAAAAATATGAGAATAAAATCACCTCAAACAAATGTGGTGAAAACTCTTGGAGTCTTGGAATTTCGACTCATTGTTCTCCTGCAAAAATAGTACAGATGCAATATCTCCGATCAGAAGGAAACAAAGGGTATTGCAAGGAGCGGCTTCCCCGCTGTACATTTAGCTCTGCTTGCCCAAAGCAGGGCTAAATGTAGAAAACAACTACCTGCCCGGCGCCCGGAACTGCATGTCCCAGCCATCGGGAGATAGGAATTCCACACTCCTGCTGCCCCTCTACTCCCTGCTGCCCCAAGGCCAGGCCTCGTTTGGCCTTGTGGGAAATGGAGCCCTGCTTCCAGGTATGTCTTACCTCTCACAGAGATCACACTCCAGAAGGACAGGGCCATCTTTGTGTAGCCATCACCCATGGTTTAGCATCTACTTCCTGGACTGTGATGAGAGATGACAGGGACAACATAGTAATATAAATCCCGATGCCTGTGCAGTCCTTGGTTGTGTTCTTGGCAGTTTAGGGGACACAGAACAGCCCCATTGGAGCCTCTAACCTTGTGACTATCTTCAAAGCTACAATGTACAACCAGATCATTGGGGGCAAGAGGACTGAGCATATGTTCATTCTAACCTGCAGCAGACTGAAAACATTGTCTCAGCCTAGGCAAAGTCACTGGACAAGAGCTCAAAGAAGGCTTTTTAATGATAAAAGAAAAAAAAGGGGGATATTTATGGTAGTTTAGTTTATTTTCATTTAGTGTTTTGGTATTTGTGTTTTTCCTCTTTTTTAATTGTGTTTAATTGCATTTAATTGTTACTCATGCATGGCAGCTTCAATTTTTTATATGATAAAAATATTTATAAAATGTTTTATATATTTATTATATATTGTTTAAAAGCCCTCCTTAATTTTACCTTCCCTTTTAAATGGCGTAATTTTGCCAAAACCTCAAAACTTTCCAAAATGAATTATGCTGGTTACATTCACATATACTCATAAAACAATAAAATGAGTAAAAGTGATCTTAGAATGTGTTGGAATTGGATAAAATAAAATAAAAAGTAAAGTTTTTCTTTAAAAATATTTCAGTCCTGCTATTTGTTTGATTGCTGGTGACATTTGTCCTGCTTGGAATCCTCTCTTAAATAAGTTCCCTTCTTCCTGTTATCAATTAAGCCGAGGTACTAATCAATTACAAGAGAGCCTCTCTGCCTGCATCTCCTGCAGGAAACTGCTGTATTAGCATCACTAGCTGGTGGCAGGACCCAGCTGCTAAACAGTGTGTTTTCAGCCAGATAAATGAGTATTATGCTCCATTGCACTGCCTTTTCAATCACAACATAAATTCAATTAGACACAACACCTTTTTTTCCACCCAATAAATATGTTCACATTGCCCTCGGCGCTGCTTATAATACGGGGAAGTTTACAGAGTTTTGTGTGATTCTGAGAAGAAGAAGGTAAAAGGGATAACTTTTTATTCCATTCAATTTTACTGGCCTGTTGTCTTTAAAAGATACACCGTCAGCAGAAGTGTAAAGGAATTATTGGAGGCTCTAAAACTTACTGTACTGCTTACCAAACAAATAGAATTATGTGAGAGCTAAACTTCTCACCTCTCCCCCAATAATATACACAGAAACATATCACCTTCCCTTCTTCTTTTACATTGCTAGGATTCTTTTTCTTCCTTCCTTCCTTCCTTCCGTTGTTCTTTCCCTCCTTTTTTCCTTCCTTATCTCTCTCCTTTCTTTCTTCCCTCTCTCTCTCCTTCCTTCCTTTCTGCTCTGTCGCTTTTCTCCCTTCCTTCCTACTGCTCTCTTCTTCCTTCCGCTCTCTTTTTCCCCCCTTCCTGCATGCCCTCTCTTTTCTTTCTTTCCTTCCTTTCTCCTCTGTCTCTCTCTTGTCTTCAATCCTCCCTCTCTCTTCTTCCTTGCTTCCTCTCTCTTTTTGCTTCCTTCCTTCCTGCCCTTTCTCTTTCATTCCTTTCTATTCTGTCTCTCTTTTCTTCCCTCTCTCTTTTTCCCTCCTTCCTTCCTGTTGTCTCTCTTTCCTTCCATCTTTTTACATTGCTATGATTCTTTCTTTCCTTCTTTCTTTTTCTTTCTTCTCTTTCCTTCCTTCCGTTCTTCTTTCCCTCCCCTCTTCCTTCCTCCCTCTGACTTCTTCTTTACTTCCTCTCTCTTTTTCCCTTCTACCTTCCTGTCCTCTCTCTTTCCTTCCTTCCTTTCTACTCTGTCTTATTTTTCCCTTCCTTCCTGCTTCTTTCTTTATCCTTCCTTTCT
>NW_017306273.1:2123689-2139965 GCF_000935625.1 Nanorana parkeri
TTTCCCCCCCCCCCCCCTTCCTTCCAGCCCTATTTTTTCCCTTCCTTCGTTTCCCCTCTTTCTCTCTTTTTTCTTCCTTTCTCTCTCTTTTTCCTTCCTTCCCCTTCCTTCCTTCCTTCCTTCCTTCCATGAGTCCATTATAATGAGCCAGAACTCTAGAACAATATGGATGCCGTCACATTCTGGGAATATTGGGTGATCAGCCAAGGCCCTAACTATAAATGATCCACCAGGAAGACTATCAGGATTCTACTTCCTGTCTATAACCGTAGCTTCCTGTTATGGGCCTTTCCTTCCTTCCTCCTCCTGCGCTCTTTCTCTCTCGCTCATTCCTGCCTTGCTTCCTTCCTTCCACCTTCTCTCTCTCATTTCTTCCTTCCCTCTTCTCATTTTTTTTGCAAACATGCTCATGTGAGTCCGCTATAATTACTCATGACATACTCAGGCTCTGCTTTCTATTTTGCAGCATAACACAATGGTTGCGCTTTACTGCTCCTCACAATGCAAATCTGTGAGTCAGTCAACTCATTGACAGCTCAACAGTTCAGCATGGAGATTGAAGAGGTCTAAGCAAGAGCTCCCTCTAGTGGTTACTCTACAAATTTCTATATTTAATAGTCACACAAATATGGAAGTGCAAGCTTCTAAGAATGTAAACGGCACATCAGAAATGTCCTTAAGCCCTTCAATAATAGCTCCAGCTATGTGCTCACTGAAAACAAACTCTAGGTTCTCTTTCATGAATGAATTACCCGGCGCACGCAATCATATTATATTCGTTACTGCTCATTTTTCCCCCTTAGCTGCAGTTATGTTTTATATTTCTATAAAACAACGAGGAGGCACCGAGTGGCAGCGGATTATTACACAATGTCAGTCCTGCAGGGAGCCCGCATAAGGCGGCTCCCAACAGAATAGAGGGAATGTACACCAAGTATGAGATTTAACCCTTTCTCGGCACGCCGTCACAAAGAACATCAGAGCCACGCTGCTGGGGTAATCCTTCCTTTTTCCTGCTCAGTCAGCTGAAACTCACAATTCACAGCTGACTGAGCAGGAGGTGAAACAAATCGATCGATCTCCCTCTCTTGCCTTCCTCTGGAATGGCGAACAGGCAGGCCTAATCAATTTCCAATCAATGGATTAAACTCGCAGGGCCTGCTATCCTGGGGAAAGGGAATGAGGCTTTAAGGATAGATATAGATGCTCCCGTACACGTTTCAGCGGCAGGGCGTCATCTGTTCGTAAGCTCCAGCCGAGGGGCAAAATTATGACTGACCTTCCACTGGCTGTGAGATTCACCGATTTACCTCCAAGTTGAATCCGTCATGCTTTTTCAGAGAACAAACCAACAATTAACATTTGATTCGGTCATGCTTTAAGTCAGGAACAAATCAAAAATTAATATTCTCAGAGACCGTAATGAACACCGAGTACATAGAGATCTCACAATATTAAAGATTTATGTTGATGCGATGGCTTGTCATTTCAGGTCACTCTGTTTGTTATATATTCTAATAAATAAAAATTATTATTTTAATTGCCGCTCGTGAGCCTTCTAATGATCCCATTGACTGCAGCCCACTCTGCGAATGGGCCCAAGCATCCAAAAGACATTGTGATTGGCTAGAAGATATTTTTTTAAGGTGAATCTTCTAATATGCTGATAATTATTATTATTATTATTATACAGGATTTATATAGCGCCAACAGTTTGCGCAGCGCTTTACAATATAAAGAAGACATTACAATCACAATACAATTCAAGACAAGATGGTAAGGAGGGCCCTGCCCCTGAGGGCTTACAATCTAAAAGGGAGGGGCCAGTGATACATGAGGAGGAAGCTGGCTTTGGCATTGTCTAGCCCTGTGTTAATATTCTAATTCTCTTATTGAGTTCATGTTGGATGTGTAATGCATTCATTTCTAATGCACTCTAATTGGCCACTTTCTACATTTGCCTGTCTAATAAAAAAATGAAAATGAAAATCAATAAATTAATTAAATAAAATAAAACTGATCTTTAGGTTTTACTTTTTATTATTTGTAATGTAATTGTCCACTTTCTAGATTTGCCTAATAAAACAATGAAAATAAATAAATCATGTAAATAAAATAAAACTGCAGGTCAGTTGTATTGTATTTTATTTGTAATGCGTTCTAATTGGCCACTTTCTAGATTTGACTGTCTAATAAAAAAATTAAAATATTTATTTTTTTAAATAAATACAATAATTTAATACAATAAATACAACTGAGCAACAGTTTGTTTTTTGTTCTTTTATTTTCTATTATTTATTTTTTTAAGCATATGTCAAGCTAAAAACGTGTTTTTTTTGGCTTGGGATAGGATGGGTAAGGGTTGGAACCCCTTTCTGTTTTTTTTCCTGCTATCCAGGGCCCTGTTAGTGATATTTTCTCCCAATTTCAGTCCAGGTAACAATGGTTTCACAAGAGAGGAAGCAACTCAAAATCTACAACAGGGACAAACAGATATAAACATCTGTAGCAACAACCAGCTAACCCATAATCCTTTCCTTCCTGAATCTCATATGGGTTGCATTTCCAACTTCAAAGATGACCAGCACCTCCAAAGGAGAGGGACAATTCAAGATTTGTCTCTTCCGATTAGAAGCATTGCATTGTCAGAGTTACAATCTTGCACCAGGTCTTTATCAATCAATTAAGAACGCACAAGGAATAAAAATCTGTCAGGGGTTCTAGCCTTCCTTTACCTCTAAACACATTTTTTAATATTTTTTTTGTTTGTGTTGCTGTTGGAGACTTCCCCTCACTTCATGTCTAGTAAAATGTTGTCAGCGGGACAGGAAGTAAGGGGAATTCTCTTATTGGGTTCATGTTGGATGTAAGGGGAAATCTCTCTATAATGGAGCTCCAGATTGCAGTAAAACCTGACGGGTTCCAATCCTTCACCACTCTATCCAACACATAAAAAAACAAAGCTTTTAGGCTTGATATACATTTTGCATTTAAACTATTGTCTTTTTTTTACCATATGCATGCAATCTTTGTCTTATAAAAATAAATAAAGACCAAGGGTTTTTTAAAAAATTCTTTATTTAAGGCTCACATAATGAGCAGGTAAAAACATAACCCAAGGACAACAAAGTCAATTAAAAGAGGCTGCCAACAAAATGACAGTTGTAGCTTGACGGTGCCGAATGACGTCAAACACGTTACATATAGTTAGTGAGGTTGACCCAGATGTACCATAAACGTAACAAATGAATACTATATATTATAGCAATAGCTCCGTGAGAACTTGGGGACAACACGTCCCATCATTTCTTGTTTAGAAGTTGTATAATGGGGTGAAGAACAAGGGGTTCCCAAGTGGGGGTTTCTACACCCCTTAGGGGTGTTGGAACCGAATGATGGGCTTATCTGGCTGGGTCTGTGAAAAATGTATAAAGAAGGAGTTTCTGCATCAGTGAACCTAAAATCAAAGTTAAAAAAAAAAAATGGACTTGATGTGTCAAATATCATTATCAGTACCTGGACCTCAATTGTTCTGGATTGTTCTGGACCTCAATGGACCTCAAATGTTCTGATTGAACATAAGCTACAGCAAAAAAGCTCACTAGTTGTAGCTCGATTGTGATTTGTGGTTTTATATAAATAAATATGATAAAATCCTGATAAAAATAATATTTTGTTCTATTTTTGTAAGCAAGTTTTAATGTTTTAAGATTTTACATTCGGGCACTACAAGGTTTCCCTGATTCCCATCTCAGAGGTTTGACAGCTACGTTCTTATACTTAGAAACAGTTCCATTAATATCTGTACACAGCCTATCAAAACGCTGCTACACAAATTATTGCTGAAATTGTCAGAATGTCTAAAGAATGATAAAGTTAACTCTGCGTTTTACAATAATCATTTTTTTTTCCCGAAAACCAGCAGCCTGCTATTAAGAGCTGCCTTGGCTGAAGCGGTGATGGAGGCATAAAGGTATAAATATTTAAAGAATATTGATTGTAATGTAACAAGAGATGACGGCTCTAAGACTGACGCCCGTGTGATTTTGTTCTTTTCTATCGCTATGAAAATTAAAAGCGTGCTTAGCAACCGGGGAGGTGCGTTAAGTGCAAATTGAACATGCTTAACCTGCACGTATCGGGGGATTAGAGGTCTTGCCCGCAGTGCAACAGCTCAATTGTCCAGGGTGGAAGCTGGCCCCCGAGGTGTCCATTAATTCAGTATATTTTTCTATAGGTGGTAAGGATAGGCTGAGCTGTCAATCATCTCTTTGTTAGAGGATGGAATGACTGGCATGAGACATCAGACAAATTGTATGTGAGATGAAGGCATTTAAATTGGCAACATCACAAGTAGAACTGCAGACAAAATAAGGATCATCAGTAAACATAAACCCAGACACTGTGTGCGTTTCTCTGTCTCTCTCCCCCTTCACTTTACCAGTCTCTCTCTCTGTTTTCTCTGTCTCTCTCTGTCTCTCGCTCCCTTCTCTCAATCTCTCTCCCTTCTCTCTCTCTGCCTCTCCTACTTCTCTCTGTCTCCTCTCTCCCTACTCACTTTTTTTTTGCTCTCCTCTCTTCCTTCTCTTTTTTTCTCTCTGTCCTCTCTTTCTTCTTTCACTCATTCTTGCCTCCCCTCTCCTATCTCTCTTTTCTTCTTTCTCTCTCTCTCTCTCCCCCCCTCCCTGCTCCCTCTCTCTTTCCCTATTACTCTCTCTCTCTCCTCTCTTCCCTCACTTTCTCCTTCTCGCCCCTCCTTTCACTCTCCTCTCTCTCTTTTTTCTCCCTCCCCTATTCCTTTTCTTTCTCTCTATCCTACGTTTTCTCCCTCTCTTTCTTCTCTCACTCCCCTATCCCCCCCTTTCTCTCTCTCTCCTCTTTTTCTCTCTACCTTGTCTCTCTCTCTACCTTGTCTCTCTCTCTCTAACTCTCGCTTCCATTTCTTCCTCTCTTCCTCTCTACCTTGTCTCTCTCCTCTTAATTTCCTTCTCCTTTCTCTCTCTTCATCTCCATTCTCTCTCTCTCTTTTTCTCCTTTCTCTCTCTTTATCTCCCTTCTCTCTCTCTTTTTCTCCCTTCTCTCTCTTTTTCTCCCTTCTCTCTCTCTTCTTCTACCTTCTCTCTCCCCTCTCTTCCTTCTCTCTCTTTCCCACTTTCTCTCTACCTTGTCTCTCTCCTATTCCTCTCTCCTCTCTTTCTTTCTCTCTTTCTTTCTTTCTTTCTTTCTTTCTTTCTTTCTTTCTTTCTTTCTTTCTTTCTTTCTTTCTTTCCTTCTTTCCTTCTTTCCTTCTTTCTTTCTTTCTTTCTTTCTTTCTTTCTTCCTTCTGTTAGCGCTATTCACCCATTCCCTAAGGGCAACCCAGACGGCAATCCTGATGACCAGTTGAAAGTTATTGGTAGGTCAAAAATGTGCACACTTCTGGGGTCCAAGGGCAGCATAGCAAGTACTAAAGGGCTGCACTGACCCTTGGGCCGCTGGTTGGTCCCCAGAGTTCTAGACCATGAGCATTATTAACTGTGTCAGTTTTTCTAGGGACATTCCCGCAAATGTCCATTATCCATGCCTGTGCTCTACATTGGTTGGTCCCATAAGTTGCAAGCCTGATCACTTGGCCGGGACCTTGTCAAGCGCTCTGCTCCTATTCAGTACCACACAGAGTCCTCCTTTCAAACCTGCAGTAACAAAGATGGCAATGACCAGGGTCCACTCCTGTGGTAGCTCCGTACCATTGCTGAAACACTGCCGGTACATTGGAAGCTTATTTACTTGAAGTTTTGTTTTTTTCGTCTATTTTTTTTCCCCTTTAATTGTTGCAGGTGTGCTTCAAAGTTGACCTATTGCCTAGACTCATTTTCAAACAGAGACTCCAGCGGAAAGCCGGGATAGCGTAATACATCTTCTATCTAAACTGTTTGTTGAAATTCTAAAACGTATTTTGTTCCCGTACAGGTGCTGGTGCGTTCCTCCGTCTCCCTTATGTATAGCAGAGATATGAAAGCTGCTCTCTTTGATCTCTAGTCCAGTAAATATTCACTTGCCCCCGAGTCAAAAAGCTGCCAGCTTGCCCTGACCTTGAGAAATAAACAAAACTCATTATAAAATGTTTGTCGGTGCCAGGAAAAAAAAAAAAGTCTTGATCGGCCTTGGCTGTTTTTTTTTCTTCTTTCGTACAATGTAAACTTCTGCAACGAGACCTTTATTTTATTTATGACTGAGCTAAAAATATCAGCCAAATTGTCTTCCTTTAGATTTGTGGTGACTTTGCTGAAAAGAGTGTACAGCAAATGGCATATTTACAGGGCAGCAAACACATGCAGGAAGCATCTAAAGGAGGTCTTTTTAACTGAACGCTGGAATATGTTCTTGATTTCTGCATCCTTATAGCTGAAAAAAGAATGGCAGCCAAAACCCATATGAGCACAGCTATGGTAAACCTGTGTCATCAGAGGTGCTTGCAGATCATAGTCAATTACAGCGAAAAAGTTTTGGGGATAAAGAACAAATGTCTAAGTGCTAGTGCACCAGTTCAGTTCTTTTTTGAGTGTCCTTTGCAGGACATTGAGTCTTGGGGGTTGATTTACTAACCTTATAAACATGCCACGAACATGTATACACCTCTGTAGTGTGTTCCCTCCCAGCATGATCTATTGGTGGAATCTAGACACCTTTGTAGTGTGTACACACCCAGCAGGTGTGTTGTGCAAAGCCCTGCATGAATTGCAAGGTGATGTTGTGTAAATTAGCTCTACATTGTGTTGCTTGCGTTGATGAATGCAGGAATGTAAATGCATGAGCTAACCATTTTTGTCTAAACTGTGAAGCAGCATTATATATGCATCATGTGCATGATTTTTCCATATATGGCATTAGTGGAAATATGCTTTTAGAGACTTTTTGGTTGATAAATACGTTTTGCTGTGTAAAAATCACACGCACCTAGTGCGTGCGTGTGTTTAGGTTAGTAAATCACCCCCTTGGAGTCTTAAGTAGATTTATATGGTTGAAATAGATCTACACTTATAAGATGTAATGTAATTTCAACAGTTGTTTACAATCTATTGCCATGTTTAGTTCTCATTAAAATAATACCTGGTGATCCTTCTATGAAGGTCCTTGGTCTATGAAAACCTTCTATGAAGGTAATTGTTCCTTGTTCTATGAAGACCTTCTATGAAGTCCTTGTTCTTTAAAGACACTCTATGAAGACCTTTTATGAAGGTCCCTGTTTCTTATTCTATGAAGACCTTCTATGAAGTTCCTTGTTCTGTGAAGACATTCTAGGAAGGTCCTTGTTTCCTCAACCTACTGTTTTAGGGTGACAGCTGTTCCCCATATGTCTTTAAAGTTTTTGTAATGTGAAAGTCCATAAAGAATCACAATAAATGTCATACCAAAAAGAGGGACACCTACCAGAACAATGTATTTAGGCATTGGACACATCCCTGCCATGACCCAACTTATGCAGACCTTTAAGAATTTAGATGCCAAAAATGATTTTTTAAACCCAAAATAGTTTTTTTTCCCAATAGTTTTCCTTTATACAGCCTTTTGGAAACAGTGAACAAAATAATTAAGAGATCAGATGAAGGTTTTGGTGCAGAATAACACTTTTGGTAGTTAAATTATACATTCAAAAAAAAAGGGACAACTGAAGAACAAAGAGGGACAGAAGGATTTGGTTCCAAATGAGGGACGGTTGGGAGGTATGAAACTGGAATTTGATCACATCAGGCAGAACATGAGTGTTCAAAGATACCGTATGTGTGACATTCAATGGGAGAGCTACAGTGGTTTCTATTTATTTGGTTATTGTTGTAGCCTGGTATGAAAGTAAAAAAAAAGGAGATTTGCTTTATAATACATAAGAAATATTAGATATAGAAAGATAGATAGATAGATAGATAGATAGATAGATATGAGAGAGAGAGATAGATAGATAAGAGATAGATAGATAGATAGATAGATAAGATAAGAGATAGATATGAGATAGATAGATTAGATAAGAGATAGATATGAGATAGATAGATTAGATAAGAGATAGATATGAGATAGATAGATTAGATAAGAGATAGATATGAGATAGATAGATTAGATAAGAGATAGATAGATAGATTAGATAAGAGATATATAGATATATAGACAGATAGATAGATAGATAGATAGATAGATAGATAGATAGATTAGATAAGAGATAGATAGATAGATAGATAGATAGATAGATAGATAGATAGATAGATAGATAGATAGATAGAAGATAGATAGATAGATTAGATAAGAGATAGATAGATACGACATAGATAAATAGATTAGATAAGAGATAGATAGATAGATAGATAGATAGAAGATAGATAGATAGATAGATAGATACGGGCAGATACATGGACGGATGGAGTACAGAAGACAAATGGACGCAGGAATAGAGAGATCTGGATAAAATGTAAATAGATTTGTTCTAACTTTACGCCGTTATTTCTCCAGCAACCTTTCTTTGTCTTTATGAGAAAAACTCGGAGTTTGCGGCTTGTACCTCCCTCCTCTACACCGGCATATTTTAAGGAGAAAAACAAGCATTTCTTCGCCAATAAAAGTGTCAGGTTCATTAGTATTTTTTATATCCTGGAAAACACTAAACCACCTCCACATATTTCACCAATACACCAGTACTGTTTTCTGCCTCATTTAGACCTCCCCAAGGAGAAAATGATGACGCATGAATAATGCAAATGAATATATAAAAGGGCTGAAAATTGTTTCAAAAGTATCAGCTTTTTTCCATGTATTTAGATTTTCATTATATTATCACCTGCCTACACAGAGGGGAAGCCTTTCTGGTTTAATAGGTGTGTGTGTGTGTTTGTAGTGTTTATGAAACTTTAATGCAATTTTTTAAAGTGATATTTGAGTCAAAAGGTTTTTCAGGTCCATTAAAGATGTGCTCCCTTCTAAAACAAGGTTCACCTCATTACTAGGTGCCTCACTTCCACGACTTCAGGGCTAAGCTTCCCAAACCATCATCTCCCTAACCATTGGGGACATTCTTATTAAAAGTCCAGAAATCTTGGATGAAAGGTTCTGCCAACTGCATTTCCAATGGTCCAATGGTGAGAGTACCCTTGTTCTTACTGAACAAAGAGATGGCAGTTGGTGGGGCTTGGCCCCCAAGTCAACATTGGACCATATTCAGAGAGGCACATAGAGGAAGGCTTTCAGGCCAACAAAGACAACTGCATATTTCTTGTGGGGTCTGTAATTAAAGCGGAACTAGACCAGTCCAGAAGTCATGGATGGAAGGTTCTACCATCTGCGTTTCCAATTGTCTAATGGTGAGAGTACCCTTGCTCTTACTGAACAAAGAGATGGCAGTTGGTGGGGCTTGGCCCTCAAGTCAACATTGGACCATATTCAGAGAGGCACATAGAGGAAGGCTTTCAGGCCAACAAAGACAACTGCATATTTCTTGTGGGTCTGTTCTTAAAGCGGAACTAGACCCATGTCCCGCACCAAGGCAATTGCAAACCAATGGAGCTAAAGGTGGCACCTCCCTTGGCTGTAAGAGATTAGGTGGTAGTCCCACTTTAAGCAAGACTTTCAAAAGTTTGAAACGGCTGACATTTTAGGTCGACCTTTTCAGAAACTCATCTCAGATCCTAAACCTTCCTTCTTCCATTTCCTGCCTCCAAATATGTTTAATGTTCCCCGTGTGAAGTTTCCCATCCCCCCACCTAGGTTGCACTCAGTAGATCTAATTACGGGAGTGATGTCATTTTTTTGGTGCCTGTCTTCTGCCAGAACATAAAGCCTGCCCCGGGAACGGATGAGGGGGAACCAGGTCACCTAATTGACTTTGAGCCTTCCAGAGCTTTTATGATCATCACGACGATATCATTCGTTAGAACAAAATGTTCCCGAGACTAACGGCATTTGGCACAAGAAGAATCCCCGGCCTTAAAACAGCCAAACGCAGATTAATAGAGTGCACGCTACCTGCGTTACATTTGTGTCAGTCATCACATTGTGCTGGGTTATATGAGAAGATGCTTTGTAAGGGTTCAAAAGGCAAAATATGAAAAGCCTCAGAGAACTGATCATGATTGATGTTGTGAGCGGAGCTGTGTGTGTGTTTTTGCTCAGCGGTGTAAAAATAAATCGGTTTCCAGGTCCACCAGACGGCGTCATTTCCTGTCTCTTCTGCCACTGACTATCCAACTATTGTCCCTGGGGTGGTCGGTCTATGCCACAGATGACATTTTTTAAAAATTATTACTGTTTTTCCATTTAAAAAAGTGAAATAATTAGGCTAACGAGGGGCCTTTTTTGGAGCATAATAGCTGCAGGTTAGTTGAAAAGAGCTTTTATAACCCTCAGGGGTCATTTAAAGCCCATTGTACCCTTAAAAAAACAAGGAGAAACACTCTCAAGTTGAGCTGCAGGCAGAGCACTGAGAACAGCATGTTGATAGGAGGAGAGAGCGACAGACAGATGAGCTCATCAGTGAGCATTTTTCTCCTTTCACTGTCCAATCACAGGCTGGGGGAGGGACAAGGCCTGGAAGCATAATGGCCTGTTTACACCATGCATGCAATATGGTCCATACATACTAGACATGTGCATTCGGATTCGGACGAACTTGCAAATCAACGTAATTCAGTTGATTCGGCGGCTTCGTCCGTAACCGAAATAACGCATTTTTTATATGCCCAAATATACGAAAACAATATTCGGGCATACATAAATTCGGTATCAGAACGAGCGGCGGGCTTGCGCAGAACGCGTTGGCAGCCAATATGGTCGCCACTATCTTGTAGGCGGTGTGCATGACGTCACATAACGCCACACGTGTGGGTGACGTCCTTTACAGAACGAGTGGTGATCATATCGGCTGCCAGCTTGTTCTGCACATGTGCGCCGCCATTTTGGAGTATACAGTATCTTGGTATACACCAAGATTGCGGCGCCCACGTGTTCGGGTGCCACAATCTTGATGTATAACAACATATACTCCAAAAGGACAGCACGCATGCGCTGATACGGCCGCCGCTCGTTCTGCGGTTGCTTTGTGCGGTTTCGGATTTGGAGGCTCGTTGTCTCCGAATCCAAAACAGCATTAAAATTTGTTTCCTTTGACGAAACGAATGAAAATTAAATGTTTTTCGTTTTCATTTGTTGTGTCCAAAACAAATTTTTTTGCCCTGCACATGTATACTGACAATCATTTTGATGCCCCCCCCCCCCCCCCCTGTTAAAACATAACTCTGGTTTAAACCACGGACTAACGTTTAATCAGTCTGAGTTAATTGTCAAAAAACAAACTGTCCAAATCTCCGATTTTTTTCCTCTGAAGATTGTGTTTTTTCCCCTCTTATCAGCGCAGGTTTTACATGCGTAATTAGTTGTGAATTTTGTTATTTGTAATAGATGCCATAAATTAGCTCGTTTGAGTGCACGCCAAAAATTATCCGCCGCTAAGAACGCCAGCATGACGGGACCTATAAAATCTCGGGGATGTGATTTAAGGCGCGGTGACAGAGGTAACAGGCGATGGCGTTTTTATACGGCGTAATATTTCAGTGATAGAGCTCGCTTAATGCGTTTGGCCGCCCTGGATGATCCCAGCTAAGGCGGAACTCTAACATAAGGGACCTTCATCTTGTAACGCATTCCTTCATCAGGCCCCATCACTAAAACGTTCATGTGATTTCAAAAGTTGCTTTCAATCATTTAAAATTTGCAGCTTTCTGGTGATCCTGCCATGAGGGTCCTTATTCAGGCACTTCCTAAGCGAAGTGGCGGGACGCAGTGATGTAATTGACCTTATATGGCCACATGTCTACATTAGGTAAATTACACTTACCTAAAAATGCCCATGTGGCCATATAAGGTAAATGATGTCAGCACAAGCACCCCACCCCTAGGTCTCGTTCACACCTAGGCGTATTGCATATGCACGTCTGTCGCGCGACCGTCGCACGTTTTTTTACCGTGATTCGCGGTAAAAAAGTTGCGCGACAAACGTGCGTTTCCGAAGGCTACTTGGCTGTATCCCAAAGGAAACGCGCAACAAAGCGGCCCAAAGTAGTACATGTACCTTTTGTAGCGCGTTAGGGAAGGGCGGAAATACACCATGGTGGGAACGAGACCATTGAATACAATGGGATTTATATTTTTGAGCGTTTTGTAGAGCGTTCGTCGAGCGTAGAACGCACTACAAAACGTTCAGGTGTGAACGAGGGCTCATGGAATGCCCTGGCCCACAACTGATTGGGCCAGAGGCCTCATGTAGCTTTTGTGTTTGGAGGAACTCAGGTTTGGATTTGGTTTGCCAAACTTGAGCTCCTCTTAGCGAAGAAGAAGCTCCTCTGAACCCAGAAGGACGCTCCTTCCGCTTCCATACAATCAGCAATGGAATTCCATGCCCGCAGCTGCACATGAGCAAAGAGGTGGGATGCAGTGATGTCATTGACCTTATATGGCCACATGGCTTTATTAGCTAAATTACATTTACTTGATAAGGCCATGTGGCCATATAAGGTCAATGACGGCAGCACAAGCATCCCACCCCTTTGTTTATGAAATGCCCCAGGCCACAGCTTATTGGGTCTAAGTGCGGGCACCCGGACCTTCACAGATGTGCAGGTATGGGTCTGCTTGTAGCCGCATCCTCTCATAGGCATGTACGGGCAGCTGCACATAATTACACACAGCACCTGTCCCTACCGGGATCAGGTCTCTGTACAGGCATACACGCTGTACAGACGCATACGCCTGTGTGAATGAGCTCTTAGTCTTGAAGACCATTGCTGCCAAGACAGAAAGTGATGGGAAATCTAAGGATTTGTAGTTTCAGCAAGGTAGTAGTGAAAAGCTTGCCTACCCCTGCTCTACGCCATGGGTAGGCAATCTTGGCACTCCAGCTTTGCTGAAACTACAAGCCCCATTATGCACTCTGAGAGCTGCAGGCATGACTCCCAGAATACAGGCATGATGGATTGCCAAGGTTGCCTACACCTGCTCTACACCAGGGGTAGGCAACTTTGGCACGCCAGCTGTGTCAAAACTACAAGTCCCATGAGGCAATGCAAGACTGACAGCCAAAGGCATGATGGGATTTGTGGTGCCTCTCCCGCATGAGTCCGTGTTGGGAATGGGGGGGTGCAATTTAGCAATCAATAAAATCCATGACACGGGCCGGTACCAAAACACAACCCGTCCCCGAATGCAACGGGAACACCCAAGCGGCTCGTTTTGGCTTATCTCGCCCGACCGCGGCGCGACAGATATTGCGCTTTAGTTATTCCGTGACTTGATTTGCTTTTTAATTAAATGTGAATTGATCACGCGAGCCTCGGCCGCGACTTCTCAATTCTCGGACTATTTTAAGAAAAAGCCGAACGCTCTTAATTAATACGCGGCGCTCCGCTATCAATAAGGTGGGGGGGAGGGAAGAAGAAGAATACAGTGAAACAAACAAGACCCGGCGCCGGCTGGTGAGAGAAGAACAATTTCAATTATACTTACGCGGGCTGCCATGCAAGTCATAATAACATCGCCTGGCTTTACCTGTAACCCCCCTCCCCCCATCGAACGCGGCAATTAAAAAAAATGCGTTGGCGTAATTTATCTGTGTGCGGTTTGGCGGGGAGGGTAGCCCGGCGCCCGGTGTCTAACCTCATTTTCTGTACCAGTGGGGTAGAACGTACCAAATGGAACAATTATATTTGCTTCCTCTCTGCTACGGCCTACAGCCCCTCGTCATGTTATCTGAGGTCAGAGGGAGGAATTGCTCGGCGCCGGGGTTTTGCAGGCGCCAGGGAAGCAGCAACGGCAGTCGTTCGGGAGGAGAGGGGGGGGGGTCGGGGGCACACGAGCACTAAAAGGGGTACAAGAGCTGCCGCGTTCCTTCTTAAAGCGACCCTGACGAAGTCGAAAGGAGAATACCCTAACCGCCTGCTTCATTCTCTGTAAATGCGCCATGATGGATGGGACGATCGGTTTCTGGCCGCATATGTTCATATGTTAATTTGATCGGCTCGGGCGCGGCGGCTTTTCTGCCCAAAGACTTTAAAGCGGAACTCTGGGAACATTTCTAGAAACGTCCTTTGTTCTGGTTATGCAGAAATGGGCATAATGGGCAAAATGCCCCCCCCCAAGCTGTGCTTTAACTAAAAATCCCAGTATGCCTCTGCCTCTAGGAGTCATGCCTGTAACTTGCAATGCCTCATGGGACTTGTAGTTCCCCAACAGCTGGAGGGCCGGAGTTGCCCACCCATAAGATAAAACAAATCACTTGCATTTTAAAGCGTCACTGATAGTAGAAGGATCCCTTAAAGGAAACCTTTCAGGAGGCTTCAGTCCTCACTGGTGCAGATGCTAGTCTCCTGGCGGCCATGTTGGGCCCCTGGTTTCAGTACTTTGGTTTATGCACCCGGAACAAATATGCAAAGACAAGGACTTCTGATCCTAAAGGAGATGTACAGTCCCAGCATATCCTCTCCTGTGATAACATCAGCATTGTAATAGGAATACATACTGGAGTTGTCTCTGAATATACAATCAAAGCTCACTGGGAAAAATCCCTTTCATCTAGTGAGCGCTGCCTTCCGCCTGCCCATCACTACCACCAACTTCCTGGATTCCCAGTGTGCTTTGCGTCTCTTTTCCTGCTGCCTCTCCCTTTCACAAGGCTACATATCCCACCATGCACTGCTTCCAGCGAGCAATGATGGTGTTACATTGTTACACAAGGAAGTGCGTAGGGCTGAGTAAAACTTTGTCAGTGCAATTACCATTTCAAAAAAAAATTACTGTAAAATGATTTATTATTGGCCTTTTAAATAAAGAAAGATGTTTTAGCAATTATAATGGATATATGTAATATATATATATATATACTGTAGGCAGATCAAAGCTAAGGAGCACCTGTAAGTACAGAGCGTTTGAGGGATAAAGTCATCATTTGAGATGCAGACTTCATCCGTGTGCCATTTTCCCTTCCTCTCTGTGGACACTAAACAGGGAATAAGAAAAGAAGACCTTTAAGCAGCGTTGGCATTTCTCGGCAGGGAACTCGGCTTATTTATAAGTACAAAAAAGTGAAACATTCAGCCACAGCCAATAAAAACATGAAACACAAAATAGATCATTAGAAGTGTTTGGCTTTTTTTTTCTTTCAGGATTCGTTCCCCCCCTTCGAGTTGTAAAGTCGGGAAGTTTGCCAGTTTTGACATCTAATTTAAAGTTGTGGGAAACTTTCTGGGTCACGCGTAGGAACACGATAATTATTTTCTTCCGTGTTTTAGAAGTACGCTGTCTTTGCATTGTTGGCGTAGACGGTAAACAGCGCTATACTGACTTACGTATTTAGTATTTGGAGTATAAACTGGAAATTTGGAGGCTAATCATGTGATCCGGGGAAAAGCCAATGAGCCTGATTACTCAGTCCGCCCTAATGCTGAACTCCGGCCTTCCCTACAGTCAGGGTCGAAGCTGGGGGGGGGCATGTGCCCTAGGTGCACTGGGTGTGTGGATGGAGCACTTCTCCCTTGGGGGGGGGGGCCTTTGCCCCAGGTGACAGAATGTGTTTCTTGCACAGTTGTGCCGGCACCTCTCTTAGGGCTAGTGCACGGCTATGCGATCAGTGACCGCGCGGCAATCGTGCACTATACAGCACGGACTGCCTTGTGGTCATGGAGTTGCCCATCACAGAGGAGCGCGTTGTGGGTGCCAGTCATGTAGTTTCCCACCGCAATTCCACCCGTGCATAGGAACACGAAAACAGCCGCGGGTCGCGTATCGCGAAAGAAAAAAAGGTACATGTACCTTTTTTCTGTGATTGCTGCGCTGATGTACCCCATTGAAATCAATGGGGCCAGTCGGCAATCGCTGTCTGCAATTGTGTGCGACCTGCGATCGCTCAGGTCTGCACCGGGACCTTAGACTGAAATAGCTTACTCTGATTTCACTGCACAGTGCACACTGCGAGCAGGGCCGGATTTCCCACAAGGCCAACCAAGGCCCGGCCTCGGGGCAGCAGGGAGTAGAGGGGCAGCAGGGGTGTGGAATTCCTGTCTCCCGACGCCCGGGACATGCAATTCTGGGCGCCAGGCGGGTAGTTGTTTTCTACATTTAGCCATGCCTTGGGCAAGCTGGGATAAATGTACAGCGGGGAAGCCGACGCGTCTTATGCACGTAATGCACGCAAGTAATCATGTCGATGCAGCCGATATCACCTGTATGCAGCCTGCAGGTCTGTCATTCTCAATTGGGGTGTGTGTGTGTG
>NW_017306273.1:2140337-2153641 GCF_000935625.1 Nanorana parkeri
GGGGGGGGGGGGGTGGGTTGGCAGGTAGGGGGGCACATTGAGGAACCTGGCCTTGGGGCAGCAGAGAGAGTAAATCCCACCCTGACTGCGAGCTTCTCACAATGTGCATTAGAAGCTGCAGCAAGTCAGATAGAGCCCGCTTCATTCCCTGGTGCAGTTACGTTCCACTTTCAGGTCTTGCTTCTTCCCCACCCTGTGACTGGGCAGTGAAAGGAGAAGCAGCAGTCTGATAAGCTCATCTCTCTGTCACTCTGCTCTCTCTTCTTATCAGTATGCTCCTGGCTAGCACATGAAAGCGCAACTAAGAGACTGTAACATAAAGGGGTATGGGTATTCTTACATACTAGACCACACAGGGACTCTAAGGCCCCATTCACACTGCGCAATTTGCAAATTGTGCATTGTCGCGCGACTTGCATTTTGCGCGATACCGCGCAATCTGTTGCGCGATATCGCGCAAATGCTTGCATTGAGCAAGCTAGAATCGCGGCAAAATCCACTCCAAAAAGGGTCCTGCTGTAGCGACGCACGACCCGCGACAGCAGGACCCTTTGCCCCATTGCCAAGCATTGGAGAGCGATATCGCGCGGTAAATAGCCGCGATATCGCGGGAATTACCGCGCGATAAATTGCTCAGTGTGAACGGGGCCTTATACACACGCACACCCAACACACACACACACACAAAGGTTGGACTTGATGGACCTGTGTCTTTTTTTCAACCTCAAATACTATGCAACTGATTGGCTGCTTCTTTCTTTCCCAGTCTTAGCTCTGCTGTACAAAGACGCTGATACCAGGTCACATTCAGGTGCTCGCATTGTGCTGTGTTTTATATCTGCCCGGAGTTCAGCTTTTAAAAAAAAATAGAAATTGACCTTTTTTCCCCCTTTCGAGGGCTTTGGATAGCCATCTTCTTCACAGACACAATCTTCTGTAAGAGCCACTACCTAGAATCTATTACCTCTGCCTGCTTTGTAAGCAAAAACCTCATGCTTGCCTCGTTAACTAATGGTCTCCAAAGTTATCACCGAAAAAAAAACCTTTCTTTTTTTTTTTCCTTAAAAAAAAAAAGATTGGTTATCACATAAACTTCACTTGTGATGGATAATCCTATTTAAGGACAGTGGAGACTTTTAAGCCTCGGAGATAAATTGTTCCTAGTTGTGGAGCTAATTAGAAAAAAAAAAGATGATTGCTTTCATTGTGTTGGAGCATCCTCCACTCCGAACAGCAGGATTTACATTGAAATTAGATTTATAACTAATTAATATATCAGCAAATAAAAACAATACAGGAACAATAGAAGGCATACATATTCACAACGGTGGATCTGTTACCAATCAGGACTGACCTTCAGGTTCTTGAAGAACAAAGCAAGGATTCTGATTAGTTGCTGAGGGCAACTACTCCGCCTCCCTTCTCATTCTCTGTTTTCTGGTATTTAAATCAGTCAAAATTTAAGTACAAAGTAACTCACTCTATCTATCTATCTATCTATCTATCTATCTATCTATCTATCTATCTATCTATTATCTATCTAATTATTCTCACTCTATCTATCTATCTATCTATCTATCTATCTATCTATCTATCTATCTATTTCTTCTCACTCTATCTATCTATCTATCTATCTATCTATTTATCTATCTATCTATATTTATATTATCTCTCTATAGTATCTATGTAATCTTTCTTTCTTTCTTTCTTTCTTTCTTTCTTTCTTTCTTTCTTTCTTCTATATCTATTTATATCTATATATTATCTCTCTATAATATCCATGTAATTATTCTATCTATCTATCTATCTATCTATCTATCTATCTATCTATCTATCTATCTATCTATCTATCTATCAATCTATCAATCAATCTATGTATCTATCTCTCTATCTATCTATTTTCCAGTATATTATGAAGCAAACTGTAGGTCTGCCATTGAATGACACTTACAACTTTGAGCACTCATGTTCATCCTGACATGGTCAATTCCGGTTTATTGTGATTCTTTATGGGCTCTTGTGTTATTTATGTTGACTTAGCACACAAGTATTGATCCCTTTGTAGCATTTGTATTGGACGTTCCTGCACCCCTGGGATCCTTTAAGAGTGCGGGGTCATCACAATCCAACTCCTGAACAATAGACAAGTGTTTGGAAAGCTGACTTTGGAAAATGTTCATTTTCTGGCTTTTATGCTGATCTAGTGTCTCCATGGGGTTTTTTTTAGTCACAGATCTGGAGTTTTGCCTTCACTTGCAGAATACTTTTATTAGGTGAAGGACACTAAAAGGCATTGAAGCCAAGGGATCAGAATGTTAGCCAGGATTTTCAGAAGGGGGTCAGCATTAGCAGTTCACTTATTTCAGTCAAAGATGTTTAAAATTTAAATTATAGTGATATTTATATAAATACAGTGTATATATATATATATATCTATACTGCAGGGTCCACCATAGACTCTCTATGGTGGGCTCTGCAGGGTCTCAGCTGGGCTGGTCAAACGCTCTTACCTGTCCGCTCCGATCCACCGTCTGCCTCCTCCTCCTCCACGATCGCTGGCAGGCCCCGCTTCCTCCGTCAATGGGCCCCACCTCTTTCATCGCTGGGCCCCGCCTCCTCCTTTGCTGCCGACGCCAGACCCAGCCTCCTCCTCCGCAGCTGTTGCTGGCTGTCACTGACTCAGCAGCGGCTGTGAGGAGGGACACGCCCCTGCACACAGTGGTGCATCCTCCTCACAGCCGCTAGTGACAGCCAGTTGCATGAGATGCCAGGTGGTCCGCACGGCATCAGGGGGATGTCCTGGCCAGGCCCCACTGTGCCCCGGGCTCCATATAGGCCGCCTGGGTCGCTATGGTGATTGTTCCGCCACTGTATATATATATTTAAAGTCTAATAGCAGACTTAATTTCCCTTTTTTTAGGTATCCAGTGGCAGGTTGTTGTTGGCAATAGATATTTTTCCTTCCGTTCCATTTTTGGTTCTTTACCTCCACGCGTGATTCTAAAAATATACCCGTTGATCACTTTATTTGCGGGTCTCCTCACTTTAAACCCAATTTCCATAACGGAATGGTTTCTTTTTTTTCTTTCCTTAAGTCTGCCAGCTGCTTAATCAGCTTGTAAAGAAATTTATGGTAATAATTAAGACTTCACTCCTCTCCGATTGGGGAACTTTTGTGAAACCATTGAAATATTGCATCAGAGCTGTACGGGCCTCAAGGTATGCCTTTTGTGCAATTGTCCCGACAAACATTCGTCAAAGGATGCGGCGTTTCAGTTCTTCTACATTTTCGTGTTTAAGAAAAAGAAAAGAAAAATCTATAGGCTCTATAGACTTTGATCAGGGCATTCTTTCCAAGGTTAATGAATGCACGCAGGAAAGCGGCAAAGAGTCTGTTTCCAGATAAATTGTTGGGGGGGAAAAGAATGAATGTTACAAATGAGGAATGTGAGTGAGACAAAGGCTTTCTCACCTTCTCTCTTCTTCAAACTAACAGTTGTGATTTGTTGCAAAATTCAAGGAGGGTACTAGGAGGACAAAATTTAAGGAAGGGGCCCAGTTTGGAAAAATATGAGGAGGGGCCTAGGGTGGTAAGATTTGAGGAGGGGTCTAGGATGGTAGAAGTTGAGGAGAAGGCTAGAATGGCAAGATTTGAAGAAGCGAACTAGGATGGAAAAATATGAGGAGGTGGTCTAGGGTGGCAAAATTCAAGGAGGGACCCGGGATACTAAATTCATGGAGGGGTCTAGAATGGTAAAATCCAAGGAGAGGCCTAGGATGGTAAAATGCAAGAAGGAACCTAGGATGGAAAAATTTGAGGAGAGGCAGATGATGGGAAAATTGGGGGGCCTTGGATAGTAAGATATGAATAGGGTTCTAGCAGATGTAAAATGGTAAGATTTGAGGAGCGGTCTAGGATGGTAAGATTTGAGGAGGGGTCTAGAATGGTAAGATTTTAGGAAGGGTCTGGGATGGTAAGATTTGAGGAAGGGCCTAGGTTGGTAAGATTTGAGGAAGGGTCTAGGATGGTAAGATTTGAGGAGGGGTCTAGCGTGGTAAGATTTGAGAAGATGTCTAGGATGGTAAGATTCAAGGAGGTGTCTAGAATCGTAAAATTTGAGGAGATGTCTAGGATGATAAGATTTATGGAGGGGCTCAGGGTGGTTTGAGAATTGCTCTCAGTGTTGTCACCCATTCACCCTTAGTGCTGAATCTGAGCTGCGATGATTGATTTACATTGATATCAGGAGCGATATCAGGAGCAGTCCTAACACATTCTATGGGGGAATGGGAGATTTCTTGAGATACCAAATATAGGTTCAGCGTCCCCCAGCCCACAGATAAGAAAGAAAGAGAGAAAGTGGTCATGTGACCAATAGGAAACACACTTAAATTAGGTTCTTTCAGATGATTTAAATAAATGCATAGGATATTTACAAAGTGCTGTTTATACACTATATTTGCATTTTAGACTTTATTTATGCTTTATGTTCACTCTTATTAGGATGTAATTGGGTGGCACTTAGGCAAGTGAGTGGGGCATAGACCAGAAGGCAAGGAGCCCCTAGTTACAAAGTAGAATAAGGAATAAGCCTGTGAAAACTGTCTGGGAACCAAAAGCCGAGACTCCTGCATTACGCTTGCTATAAATATAATACACACAGAATAACCTCAGATGAAGCTTGTTGCAAGGTGGTTAATTATATAAGATTCTTCTCTTCTTCTTATAAACCAGTTGGAAATTGCTTCAAGTGCCTGCTCTCTTCATTAAAATAAATAATACTCCAAGTCTCTATTTTTAGCTTGCTTAATGATGAAATACAAGACAATAATTCCATGCGTTTGGATAGCAGAGCATGCTGGGAAGAGCAGCGAGGGGGGATATTCCCTGTAAAATAGCATTCTGCGCGCTCTTTACTAACTTTTCCGTTATTGAATGTTTGCTCGTAGATCTGTAAACAGCATATGAACATGTTTGCAAATATGATTTAGACGAAGAACGGCAACAAAATAGCGACGTACAGGAGATAACATATAGAAAGAATGTAAAAGTAACAATCTGCGCCAGCCTTTCTCAATCTTTTTATTCTAAAGGAACCCTTGAAATAATTTTCAGGTCTCGGGGGAACCCCTGATAAAACCAATTCAGTGGGGGTCATTGTGGTCGAATGATCTTTGCATTGGTGGCTTGTGGAAAGAATGCCACTCATATAGCTAAAAAGATCAATGGTGTCATGCAGCTGGCTCTGCAAATTGGCCTTGGCTCCAAAACTACGTTGACACATCCGATGGGAGGTCAATCAGACACAGCTAAAGGAACCCCTAGCAACCTTTGGAGGAACCCTGGTTGAGAATGGCTGATCTACACACTAGATAGGGAACATTGGATACAGTGAGTCCATATTCTGAGGTTTTCATAGAAAAGGAAAGACATGCAAATGTTGCATACATTGGGGGCGGGAGAACACGGATGGAGCTTTGGGAAGGAGGGAATGGGTTATTTTGGCTTGGGGGTGTATGTTACCGTGTGTCATTTTTTAGGGTGTGTATGTTACAGGGTGGCTTTTCTCAGGATGTTTTTGTTACCGGGTGGCATTTCTCAGAGTGTGTTATGGTACTGGGTGGCATTTCTCATGGTATGTATGGTAGTGGGGGGCATTTCTCATGGTGTGTATGGCCCCCGGGTTGCATTTCTCAGGGTGTGTATGGTACTGGGTTGCATTTCTCAGGGTGTGTATGGTACCGGGTGGCATTTCTCAGGGTGTGTATGGTACCGGGTGGCATTTCTCAGGGTTTGTATGGTACCGGGTGGCATTTCTAAGGGTGTGTATGGTACCGGGTTGCATTTCTCAGGGTGTGTATGGTACTGGGTGGCATTTCTCAGGGTGTGTATGGTACCGGGTGGCATTTCTCAGGGTGTGTATGGTACCGGGTGGCATTTCTCAGGGTGTGTATGGTACCGGGTGGCATTTCTCAGGGTGTGTATGGTACCGGGTGGCATTTCTCAGGGTGTGTATGGTACCGGGTGGCATTTCTCAGGGTGTGTATGGTACCGGGTGGCATTTCTCAGGGTGTGTATGGTACCGTGTGGCATTTCTCATGGTGTGTATGTTCCCGGGTGGCATTTCTCATGGTGTGTATGTTCCCGGGTGGCAATTCTCAGGGTGTGTATGTTCCCGGGTGGCATTTCTCATGGTGTGTTTGTTCCCGGGTGGCATTTCTCAGGGTGTGTATGGTACCGGGTGGCATTTTTCAGGGTGTGTATGTTTCTGGGTTGCATTTATCAGGGTGAGTATGTTACTAGGCGGCATTTTACAGGGTAACAACTCAGGAGCACATTTGGGAGATTAAAGCAAGTGTTGTCATCCTATAACAGAAAGAGTCTGAACAAGGGACTTCATGGCGGGTATAATTTTAATGAAATATGCAAAAGAAAAAATATTGATAATGGCATTAAAATGACATTAATATATTAAAGGTTGTATAAGATTTTATTGATTACATATACTTGAAATATACTAAAGCTACAAGTCAAATATCAATTTTCTTCTCAGTTTTAATCACAACTAACAGGATCATTTTTTTAAAGGGTCACTGCAATCAAAAGTGATATTTTAGTTAACTGGATGGATTCAAGTACACTAAGTCACCTGTTGGAATCATTGACAGCATATCTCCACCCTAGTTCCCAGCTCCTCCCCTACCAGTCTTGTGGGGAAACAAGGGTGTTCCCACTTGCAGTGCCTCATAATATAATGGAAACAGATCTCAGGCATCTACTAAACTCTAAAATATCAGTTTTTAGGTAATCCGACCCTTTAAATCCTGCCTTAAGGACAACACGTTGCGAGCGGCCCAATGTATAGAAGCACACAAAAAAAAGAGAGGAAAAAAAAAACCTGAGAGCTAATTACATTTGTGATGAAAAGCATAAATAAAACGAGTGCTATAAAATTGGAATTAAAAGCTGAAGATCAAAAAACAGAATTGGGTGGCAGCTTAGTGGAATGAGAAACTTATTGTTTTATGGCTCCAGGCACGGGTGCCAAAAATGAAAGAATTTTCTGGAAGCTTCCATTAACCAGAGCTAATCCCAAGATCGCAGTAAAGCGAAAAAATTGTGAGCGCGCGAGGAAACCAAATCAAAAATAAAAATGAAAACAAGAGAGAGGAAAATAGCTGTTTTTTTTCTGGGCGATACGCTGGAGAGAGCCGCTGAAATGGTTGTTACACGCTCATTGTGTAGTGATGCACAGCCTACAGCCGGATCCTGTACTTTCATTGGTCTAATGTAATCAGGCTTCTGAAAACTAGGATTTAATTGGCTGTTTGTGGTAAGGTGTAAATTGTCGTATTATAGGAGATTTAATGTGTATGTACCGCCAATATTTTTTTTTGCTTTCTGGTTAAGTGGGGAAGGGGTAAAACCCCTTTGAGTTAATTTTTTTGCTGTCTCTGTCCCATGGTGAGAGGAAATCAATTCAAAGTGAGGGGAGTTCCCTCTTAAACGGTTGTCACTGGAACAAGTATCCCCACTGGAAAATGTAACCTAAAAGTCTTGTTTTGACGGCTTCTTTTGGAGAAATTTTGGATTTTCCTCACTTTCTGCCTTGGTAGTGATGGTTGGAGAGAATAGCAGAAGTGTTACAATGACACATATAGTCCTATAGGAAGTGTTACAATGACACATATAGTCTTATAGGAAGTGTTACAATGACACATATTGAAGTAATCCAATTATACATATAGGAAGTGTTACAATGACACCTATAGTCTTATAGGAAGTGATACTATGACACCTATAGTCTTATAGGAAGTAATCCAATGATACATATAGGAAGTGTTACAATGACACATATAGTCCTATAGGAAGTGTTACAATGACACATATAGTAAGTGATACAATGACACATATATTCTTATAGAAAATGTTACAATGACACATATAGTAAGTGATAAAATGACACATATAGTCCTATAGGAAGTGTTACAATGACACATATAGGAAGTGATCCAGTTATACATATAGGAAATGTTACAATGACACATATAATGTTATAGGAAGTGTTACAATGACACATATAGGAAGTGTTACAATGACACATATAGGAAGTGATCCAATTATACATATAGGAAATGTTACAATGACGCATATAATGTTATAGGAAGTGTTACAATGACACATATAGTAAGTGATACCATGACACATATAGTCCTATAGGAAGTGTTACAATGACGCATATAGGGAGTGTTACAATGACACATATATTCTTATAGAAAATGTTACAATGACACATATAGGAAGTGTTACAATGACACATACTGTAAAGTTCTATAGGAAGTATTACAATGATGCATATAGATATATACAACGTATTATGACACATATAATCATATAGGGAGGGTTACAATGACACATATCTCAGCTTGCTGCATTTAACATGAAAACATCTAATCTGACACCTGGTTCACTTTAACTACTGTATGAGCTGGCTTTTTCACAAAGCGCTGATAGACTAATCTGCCATTAGCTGCTGTATTAAGCTTAGTGTATTTCATTATATCATATGGAAATATGCTAATCGCAAAGGGAGCAGAGCCTCAGGAATCTTAAATGACTTCCAAGAGTTTACTAATCCTGGGTAATCTCTGTAATCTATTCTACTGGAATATTCAACATATGATTAAAAGTCTGTTTGTTATCTCCCTCCCTCTCCATCCATCTCCCTCTCCATCCATCTCCCTATCTATCTATCTATCTATCTATCTATTATTTTGACATTAACATTCAAGAAGAGAAGCCAATGCATTTCAGGGTTCTAAAACACACCCCCTCCATCAGGGCTTAATAAGAGAAATCATGTATGTAGACTACAATCCCTGCAGCCTGAAAGTTGAGATGAGACTACTTCAGGCTTGTCAGCAGCTGGTTTGGCAGCAACCTACTTTTGATATTCATCAAAACTAGGTTCTGCAAAATCAGCTGGGGCATCCTTGTGGGTCCCCGGAGTAGTCTAAGGAGTACAAAGAAAGCGAGAGCACCAAAGTTACAGTCGAAATCTACTCAATGATTATTTCCCAGTACAAAAGATCACGAGAAATATCCAACGCATTTCGGAGGCTCAACACTCCCACTTCTTCAGGGATAGAAGCTGAAACTGAATATGGAGAATGCTGAACGACACATTGTACTACTTTATAATTGGTCATTTAGCATTATTTTGTACAATTGTATATAATAATGCTCAATATTCTCCATATTTAATTTCAGCACCTCAGCCTTGACAAAGGGGGGAATGTTGAGCCCCCCCAAAACACATTGGCTTTTACTTGTGATCCTTGGTCGTGCAACTCAACTTACACTGCATCTGTGGTGCTCTCACTTTCTGCACGCTCTTCAACCATTAGTAAATACCAGAGACTCTTACCCTGCCCACCTCTGAACCTTTGCCTCCCGCCTGCCTGTGCTCTGCAAGTCTGACTCCAGCTTTCAGCTGGTGTGCAGCAACACAGAAAAGAAGACAAATGCAATGCAAAACAATATATTTTGCAAGAAAAGCTAAGAGAAGGAAACGGTCCTTGCACACGTTCGGAGTTTCCCTTTAGCTGACAATTCCCCCGTTCATCTCATGAAACCTTTACAGGCAGATTTATTACCGTCGCACCTACTGTACGGAAACGGGTGATGGATGGTAAAAATGTATTTAATTATTATGCAGTGCCATCTCCCTGTCTGCTCCAGTCTTTGTGCTCCAGCTGTTGGTACGCACTTTATTTTAAAGTCAATGTGCTTATCTGGGGAAGTGCATGATCTCTGTGCAAATTGACTTGTGGCGGAAAAACCAAAATACATTACTCCGAGAAAAACAGCTGAACAAATGCAGATTTGAATTTTATTCACATGTATTAACACTTTAATCCTTTTCGACTCGGAGAGGGAAGTTTGTTTTATGCCGCGCGTAAATCGCTTCGCATTTCTTAAAAGGCAAAAGAAAAAAAATATATTTAACAATAAACGCTTCCGGCCTGGTTGGGGCTGAAAAGTTGGCAAGTCGGCTTATGTCGGAGAGTTTTAATTTCTTCTGTTTATAGAGGGAAAACATTGGCAGGACTTTGCAGATTACATGGATGCCTCCACTACTTGCCCCAGAGGAGCTTGCAATCTAATGTGGTCACAGCAGCCCGAAAATTACCCAGACACATATCCGGGCTGGTTTGGTCAGAAGATGATTGGCCTCTCCAACTACCGGAATGTGTGTAGGATTTTGGGAGGATATTCTTATCAATACATGTGTCCGCAGTGGGAGCTAAACCTGGGACCCCAGCGCTTTAGGTGCACTGGCCACGTTAGAGAAAGTCCGCATAGAGAGAAATATGTCAGTTCCACTGTTCAAATCTGAAAATGCTGGCCGCCTGGCTGTCATGTTGAACCAATTACTTTATTACTTTCTGACCTGCCGATCTAGTTCTCTCTCCGTGTTTTTCTATTTGACTCTCCTTTCTCTATCTACAGTATTTATCTCTTCATCATTCTTTCTCTCTGTATCTCACTCTATTTCTTTATTTTTTCTCTCGCTTTCTCTCTTTCTTCTCTCTCATGTCTCTCTCTCTCTCTCACTGTATCTCTCTCTCTTTATGTCTCCATGTATCTCTTTCGCCTTCTCTCTCTCTCTCTCTCACTGTATTTCTGTCTCTCTGTCTGTCTGTCTGTCTCTCTCTCTCTCGTTTTCTCTGATTTTCTTTCTTTGCAGCTTACCAGTGCTTAGATGTAATAGGCGCATCATGTCTTTATTTCCTTTTGTTTTGTACCCTGCAAATAACACTCTACCTGTCATGAACTAGTGTGACTTTGTTCACTCCTTCACTGTATGTTTGGGGGGAGCCATGGTTGCCACCCAGACTTGACTTCAAACATGCCTTCCTCTTTTGGGGATGGGGGGAATTAGTAGTTGACACAAGGAAGATCACATTGTTTGTGCCTTTAGTTGAGCTCACAGGAAGTGACAAGAATGCTGCATTTCTGGCAAGATCAACAGGTATTTGCAGAATACTAAATGCCGCCACCAGATCTAAGGTTTTGTAAATTGCAATATATCACATTTTGTTCTTGGGTTCAGATACCCCTTATAAATATATATATAGATAAGCACAGTTGTAACTAATTCTCTTTAAGGCAAATACCCGGGAGCAGTTGGGTCCTGTGAGACGTAGTAGCTGCTACCGAGTTGTGTTTAAAGGCGCAGAATTTGGGGTTGCCATCCTGATTCTTTCTTAAATATCTAATTAGTCACTAACTTGGAAAAAGCAAGAAGGACAGGTGTTTAGACTTGTCCAGCTGCATGCTTGTTTCTGGTTGCCAGTTAGTAAAGCAATGGCGAGAATGACAGCAAGACAGCCTGTGCATTTATAAGATCAGCAATGGCAGCTCCCATAGCTCAGTCCCCAAAGGTTAACTTTAACATGCATTCATCACATTGCGGTCATTCCTCCAGCACAGGTGACCTCCCATCTAACCGGCTCCTTGGTCGACAAGGTTTTGGCATTGTGCTTTATTATTCATGGCGACTTGTATGACTACCGGTTATAAGTGATCGTATGAAATATTTCATTGTGTGTGTACGGCTCTTAAGAGACCAATTATGTTCTATAAAAAGGTTTTTACTCATAATAATTAGAGCTAATGAGAAAAATAGATCAGAGGAAGTATTAATAATAACCGCTGTAACCTTTATAACTTGATGCGTTTGATCTATCTTGCTGTGGAGAAAGCTACGGTACCCCCCGGATCCCCACAGCCATTAACCGTCCCTGTAGATACTTCCCCCCAAAAAAGTTCTCTTTATAATGAAAAATAACTTCATAAAAACAGAGCTTCTGTGTAGTTTTCTGTCATATTTGTATAGAGATGCTGGCGGGGTTGAATGGTCTACCGACTGCTAATATCTCATGAGGGTCTCTGGAGGTAAACTCTCCCCTGCTGGAATTCTGAGCTCCACCCAGCCGCTCCCCCGGCTATAAGGATTGATGGATTTTGTGATTTTTTATATTTAACGAGAAATACAGTTGCTGAAAAATAACCTGCCAGGTTGTTAATAAAATGCCAGGTCGTGGGCCCATCCTTCTTTTTTTTTTTTGAAGGTTCTGAAGGTTACAGCTTGGGAATTCTCTTTAATAGAATACGTTCCAATCTATTAATTGTTATGAGTGAAGTGATTTCAGCAAAATTGAACAGTGAAATGTCTCTAAATTGGAAGCTCCTAATTTTAGCAAAATTCCCTTGAATTTTGTTCTTTATTTATTTTGGGTAGTTTAGTTTATTTCATTTAGTATTCTTTGTATCTGTGTTTGTTTTTTTTTGGTGTATTTGATCATTATTTGTACTGTTGATCTACATTTTGTACTTTTTCTTTCGCTGTCTGTTTTTCCATTCTGTAAAAAAAAGTAAAATAATGAGGTTTATAAGGGACACAAGAACTGGAAGGGGCTTTTGTAACCTTCAGCAACCATTGAAAGCCCACTGCAACCTTTATTCACTCTAACAGTAAACTTTTGATCACGATTTAACAACATTTTGGGGAAACGGAATCTGTAAATTTTGCTCATCTAATCTTCTCTTAAAATATATCAAGAAGCCATTTTTTGGGGGGAAAGTGTCTGAGATTTTTTTATTATTGTTTATTTCTCCACTAGGGAGATGCACCCTCTCTATTTGTGCAAAAAATTGATAGGAAATGAAAAATATTCATCAGAACAGCAGATGATGGTAACTCTTCTAATGGGGGCACATGTTCCAGTGACAACTGTCTAAGAGGGATTTTTTCTTACTTTTGGATAGTGTGGAAAGGTTGGAACCCCTTTCAGGTTTTAATTGTTCAAGTATGTACTATAAGAGAGAGTCCTGAATGTTTTTTTAATCAAAAATGATCAAATTAATGAAATCATAGAGCCAACATGTTTCAGGGATGGCAAGATGAGGAGATCCTATAGGAGGAGATCCCCCATCCTTTATTTTTATGCTTCTAAAAATGAGGTAATTAAGAAACATTGAACTATAGGATTTTCTTTAATTCCTCTCAAATTATAATTGCATAATATATAGATTAAAAATAATTCCATGACTAGTTATTGTAACTGATTACACAGTATGATGTATCTGTTTTAGCCCTGGAGAAGGGGGGGCCTTGCAATTATCACAACGAGTTGGCTTTCTTATTCTATTAATCATATAATAACAAAAATTCTAGTCTCAATGACAATTGATGTGACACCCTAACTACTTCTTACATATTTGGACTTCTCTCAGT